>NC_091813.1:3243655-3546686 GCF_041296235.1 Equus asinus | reverse complement strand
AGGCGTGTCCAGGAGGTGGTTCCGGTCTTTCCAGGAGGTGGTTCCAGGGTGTCCGGCATGTGCTTCTCACACGTCTGAGAGGTGGTTCCGGCATACCTGGCAGGTGATTCCGGAGTGTCCGCCAAGTGATTCTGGAGTAGCCGCCAGGTGATTTTGGGTTATCTGGCAGGTGTTTCTGGCGAGTCGGGCAGGTGGTTCCTGTGTGCTCGGCAGATGGTTGAGGGGTGGTCGGCAGGTGGTTCTGGACTCTCCGGGAGGTGGTTCCGGAGTCTCTGGCATGTGGTTCTAGCAAGTCTCAAACATGGTTCCTGCATGCCTGGCAGGTGATTCCGGAGTGTCTGCTAAGAGGTTCCGGTGTAGCCGGCAGGTGATTTTGGCTTGTCCGGCAAGTGGTTCTGGCGAGTTGAGCAGCTGTTTCCGGCGTGCTCGGCAGGTGGTTCCGGTGTGTATGGCATGTGGTTCCGGCATGTCTGAATGGTGGTTCTGGCATCCCCGGCAGGTCATTCTGGAGAGTTTGCCAAGAGGTTCTGGTGTAGCCAGCAGGTGATTTTGGCATGTCCAGCAGGTGATTTTGGCGTATCCGTCAGGTGGTTCTGGCGAGTCAAGCAGGTGGTTTCGGTGTGCTGGGCAGGTGGTTCAGGCGTGTCCAACATGCGGTTCCGGTCTGTCCGAGAGGTGGTTCCAGCCTGTCCATCATGTGTTTCTGGCATGTCTGGGAGGTGGTTCCAGCATGCCTGGCAGGTGATTCCGGAGTGTCTGCCAAGTGGTTCTGGCATAGCCAGAAGGTGACTTTAGTGTTTCCGGCAGGTGGTTTCTGCGACTCGAGCAGGTGGTTCCAGCATGGTCAGCAAGTGGTTCAGGCGTGTCCAGCAGGTGGTTCCCGTCAGTCCGGGAGGTGGTTCCGGCTTGTCCGGCACGTGGTTGTAGCATGTCTCAAATGTGGTTCCGGCATGCCCGGCAGGGGATTCCGGAGTGTCTGCCTAGTGGTTCTGGCGTAGCCAGCAGGTGATTTTGGCATGTCTGGCACGTGGTTCTGGCAAGTCGAGCAGGTCATTCTGGTGTGCTCGGCAGGTGGTTCCGGAGTGTTTGGCATGTGGTTCTGGCACGTCTGAATGGTTGTTCCAGCATGCCCGGCAGGTGATTCTGGAGTGTCCGCCAAGAGGTTCTGGCATAGCCTGCAGGTGATTTTGGCATGTGTGGCAGGTGGTTCCTGTCTCTCCAGGTGTTGGTTCCAGCAGGTGTGACATTTGGTTGTGGCACATCTGAGACTTGCCTTCAGCATGCAGGGCAGGTGATTCTGGAGTGTCTGCCAAGTGGTTCTTGCATAGACGGCAGGTGGTTCCAGCATGCTTGGAAGGTAGCTGCAGCGAATGGAGCAGGTGGTTGCGGCGTGCTCGGCAGGATGTTCAGACGTGGTCGGCAGGTGGTTCCGGACTGTCCGGGAGGTTGTTCCGGCATCTCTGGCACGTGGTTCTAGCATGTCTCATACATGGTTCCTGCATGCCTGGCAGGTGAATTCCGCAGTGTCCGCCAAGTGGTTCTGGTGTAGCCAGCAGGTGATTTTTGCGTGTCCAGACAGTGGTTCTGGCGAGTCGAGCAGGTGGTTCCAGCGTGCTCGGCAGGTGATTCCAGAGTGTCCGCCAAGTGGTTCTGGCGTAGCTGGCCGGTGATTTTGGCGTGTCCAGCAGGTGGTTCCTGCGTGCTCGGCAGTTGTTTCAGGCATGGTTGGCAGGTGGTTCCGGACTGTCCGGGAGGTGGTTCCGGAGTCTCCAGCATGTGGTTGTAGCATGTCTCAAACGTGGTTCTGGCATGCCCGGCAGGTGATTCTGGAGTGTCTGCCTAGTGGTTCTGGCATACTCGGCTGGTGATTTTGGCGTGTCCGGCAGGTGTTTCCCTCGAGTCGAGCAGGTGGTTCCGGCGTGCTCGCAGGTGGTTCAGGCATGTCCGGCAGGTGGTTCCGGTCTCTCCAGGAGTTGGTTCCGGCATATCCGGCATGTGGTTCTGGCATGTCTGAGACATGGTTCCAGCATGCCAGGCAGGTGATTCCAGAGTTTCGGCCAAGTGGTTCTGGCATAGGCAGCTGGTGATTTTGGTGTGTCCGGCAGGTTGTTCCTGTCTTTCTGGGAGGTAGTTCCAGGGTGTCCGGCATGTGCTTCTCACACGTCTGAGAGGTGGACCCAGCATTCCTGGCACGTGATTCCAGAGTGTCCTGCAAGTGGTTCTGGCATAGCCGGCAGGTGATTTTGGGGTGTCCGGCAGATGGTTCCGGTGAGTCAAGCAGGTGGTTCCAGCGTGCTCAGCAGGTGGTTCCTGTCTCTCCGGGAGGTGGTTCCTGCGTGTCTGGCACATAGTTCTGGCACGTCTTAGATGTGATTCCAACACGCCTGGCAGGTGATTCCGGAGTGTCCGCCAAGTGGTTCTGGCGTAGCTGGCAGGTGATTTTGGCATGCTCGGCAGGTGTTTCCGGTGTCTCCGGCACGTTTTTCTGGCATGTCTGAGAGGTGGTTCCGGCATGCACGGCAGGTGATTCTGGATTCTCAACCTATTGGTTCCAGCGAGTCGAGCAGGTGGTTCTGGCATGTGTGGCAGGTGGTTCCGGTCTGTCCTGGAGGTGGTTCCAGCGTGTCTGGCATGTGCTTCTGGCACGTCTGAGAGGTTGTGCTGGCATGCCCAGCAGGTGATTCCGGATTGTCCAGCAATTGGTTGTAGTGTAGCCGGCAGGTGATTTTGGCGTGTCCGGCAGGTGGTTCAGGCAGGTCCAGCAGGTGATTCCAGAGTTTCGGCCAAGTGGTTCTGGCATAGACAGCAGGTGATTTTGGCGTGTTCGGCAGGTGGTTCTGGTCTTTATGGGAGGTGGTTCCAGGGTGTCTGGCATGTGCTTCTCACACGTGTGAGAGGTGGTTCCAGCATGCCCGGCAGGTGATTCTGCAGTGTCCGCCAAGTTGTTCTGGGGCAGCCGGCAGGTGATCTTCGCGTGTCCGGCAAGTAGTTCCGGTGAGTGGAGCAGGTGGTTGTGGCGTGCTGGGCAGGATGTTCAGGCGTGGTCGGCATGTGGTTCCAGACTGTCCGGGAGGTGGTTCCGGCGTCTCGGGCACGTGGTTCTACCAGGTCTCAAACGTGGTTCCTGCATGCCCGGCAGGTGATTCCGGAGTTTCGGCCAAGAGGTTCTGGTGTGTCCGGCAGGTGATTTTGGCGAGTCCGGCTGGTGGTTCTGGTGAGTCGAGCAGGTGGTTACGGCGTGTCTGGCAGGTGGTTCTGGTCTTTCTGGGAGGTCGTTCCGGCGTGTCCGGCACTTGCTTCTGGCACATCTGAGAGGTGGTTTCGTCATGCCCAGCATGTGATCCTGGAGTGTCTGCCAAGTGGTTCTGGCATAGCAGGTCATTTTGGCGTGTCCGAGAGGTGCTTCTGGCAAGTCGAGGAGGTGGTTCCAGCGTGCTAAGCAGGTACTTCCTGTGTCTCTGACATGTGGTTCTGGCATGTCTGTGAGGTGGTTCCAGCATGCCCATCAGGTGATTCTGGAGTGTCCGCCAAGTGGTTCTGGCATATCCGGCAGGTGTTTTTGGCGTGTGAGGCTGGTGGTTCCAGGGAGTCGAGCTGGTGGTTCCGGCATGCTGGGCAGGTGGTTCAGGGTTTCCGGCAGGTGGTTCCAGTCTGTCAGGGAGGTGGTTCCGGTGATTCGAGCAGGTTGGTCCGGCGTTTTTGACATGTGGTTCCCGTCTGTCCTGTAGGTGGTTCCGGCGTGTGCAGCGTGTGGTTCTGGCGTGTCAGAGGTGGCTGCAGCATGCCTGGCAGGTGGCTCCGGAGTGTCCGACAAGTGGTTCTGGCATAACCGAGAAGTGATTTTAGCTTGTCTGGCAGGTGGTTCCAGCAAGTAAAGCATGTGGTTCCGGCGTGCTCAGCATGTGGTTCCGGTCTGTTCGGGAGGTGGTTCCGGCGTGTCAGGCATGTGGTTGTGGCTCGTTTGAGAGGTGGTTCCTGCACGCCTGCAGGTGATTCTAGAGTGTCCACCATGTGGTTCTGGGGTTCCGGCAGGTGATTTTGGCGTGTCCAGCAGGTGGTTCCACCAAGTTGAGTAGGTCATTCCGGTGTGCTTGGCAGGTGGCTCCGGCGTGTCCAAATGGTGGTTCTGGTCTATCCGGGAGGTGGTTCTGGCATGTCTGGCACATGGTTCGGGCACGTCTGAGAGGTGGTTCGGGCATGCCCGTCAGGTGATTCCTGGGTGTCTGCCAAGTGGTTCTGGCATCACCAGCAGGTTATTTTGGCGTCTCCATCAGGTCTTTCCTAATTTTTGGGCTAGTGGCTCTGGCTTGTAAGACAGGTGTTTGTGGTGTTTCTGGCCCCCGGTTCTGACATACTCCGCAGGTGGTTTCAGTGTTTGTGGCATATCTGGCACCTGTTTGTGGCATATCCAACAGGTGTTTCCAATGTGTCTGGCATGTGGTTGTGCTATGTTTGGAATCTGGTTCCATCGTGTCTGTTGTGTGCAGCTGGCATGTTGAAGAGATGGTTCTACAGTGTCAGAATCGTCATTCCACTGTGTCCAGCAGGTGGTTACAGGTGGTTCTTGCATGCAACGTGGGTGCTTCTCGTGTGCCTGTTGGGTGATTCTGGCATGAATGTGTGGTTGTTTGAGAGTGTGCAGAGGGTGTTTTTGGCATGTCTCCCAGGGTTTTCTGGCATCTAAGGGGCATGATTCATTTTTATACATCAGGTGAGTTTGTTCTCAGCTTCCTAAAGAGATAGAAGAAAGATGGTCTGTGGCTTGTCACACTTTGAGCAGAGGAGCCAATGCATTGTGCATTCCGCGTCTAGAGCAATGGAGGGCAAGGCTGAGAGGAAAGGGGCCTTTCTGACATAGGTGCTTTCCGAAACCCTCTCCACCAGTGCTCAACTGTGGTTGGTGAAAAGCACATTGCCTATCTCCTGCTAGGCACATGTTTGCACAATCATTTGGGACTCAGCCCAGTTGCTTAAGGGGAAGATGTAGGCATTTTGTCTGAGCCGGGTTGGCAAGGTGGAATTGCGGCAGAAGCAGAAATTCTAAACCTGCGAGTTAAGGGCTGGGAAGAAATGCCATTTGAGCTGCCTTTGTATGAGAAGTTCCTGGTATGCTGTAACAGGACTGTGAAAAGCGAGTTGTTTGTCAGCTTCTTAAAAAGCTGGAGGCAAGAGACTTTATGGCTTGTCTCCCATTGAAGGATGGAGGCAGTGCTTTGTGCCTTCCACCTCTAGAGCAACAGAGGGCACGGCTGAGAGTAAAGGGGCTTTTCTGAGATTGGTGCTTTCTGACACTTTCCCAACCATTGCACAAGGGTGGTTAGTTAAAAGCCTATTGTATCTCTCCTCCTAAGCAGGTGGAACCACAATAATTTGGGCCTCGTCGCCATTGCTTAAGGGGAAGTTGTAGGCATTTCGTCTGAGCCAGGGTGGCAAGGTGGAAATGTGGCACATGCAGATGTTCCAGATCGGCGAGTGAAGTGCTGGAAGAAACGGCTTTCAGCTGCCTTTGTATGAGATGTTCCCTGGACGCTTGAAGAGCACTGTGGAATGCGAGCTCTTTCTCAGTGTCCTAAAGAGCTGGACGCAAGAAGATTTGTGGTTCGTCTGCCAATGAGGGGTGGAGCCAGAGCCAGTGCATTGTGCCTTCCTCCTCTAGAGCAATTCAGGGCACGGCTGAGATCAAAGGGACCTTTCTGACATAGGTGTTTTCTGACACTGTCTCCACCAGTGCACAATGGTGATGTGTAAAAGCCTATTGTCGGTCTCCTCTTAAACATGTGGAAGCACAGTCATATGGGCATCGTCCCCCTTGCTGAAGGGGAAGATGTAGGCATTTCGTGGGAGCCCGGTTGGCAAGGTGGAAATTGGTAGAAACAGAAGTTCCAAATCGGCAAGTTAAGGGCTGAAAAGAAATGGCATTTCGGCTGCCTTTGTATGAGATGTTCCCTGGATGCTGTAAGATCACTGTTGAAAGCAAGTTCCTCCTCAGCTTCCTAAAGAGATGGAATCAAGGTGGTCTGTGGCTTGTCGCCCCTTGAGGGGTGGAGCCAGTGCATTGTGCATTCCACGTCTAGAGCAATGGAGGGCACGGCTGAGAGCAAAGGGGTCTTTCTGACATAGCTGTTTTCCGACACTCTCTCCACCAGTGCACATTGGTGGTTGGAAAAAGGCGTGCAGTCTATTGCCTCCTAAGCAGGAGGACACTAAATCATTTGTGAGTCAGCCCAGTTGCTCAAGGGGAAGTTTTAGGCATTTCATCTGATAGCCGGGTTGGCAAGGTGGAATTGTGGCAAAAGCAGAAGTCCTAAAGCTGCGAGTTAAGGGCTTGGAAGAAATGCCACTTGAGCTGCCTTTGTATGAAACGTTCCTGGTATGCTGTAACAGGACTGTGGAAAACGAGTTGCTTGTCAGCTTCCTAAAGAGCTGGAGGCAAGACACTTTATGGCTTGTCTCCCATTGAAGGATGGAGGCAGTGCTTTGTGCCTTCCACCTGCAGAGCAATGGAGGGCACGGCTGAGAGTAAAGGGCCCTTTCTGCCATTGGTGCTTTGTGACACTCCCCCAACCATTGCTCAAGGGCGGGTGGTTAAAAGCCTACTGTCTGTCTCCTCCTCAGCATGTGGAACCACAATCATCCGGGCCTCGTCCCCATTGTTCAAGGGGAAGATGTAGGCATTTCATCTGAGCCGGGTTGGCAAGGTGGAAATGCGGCAGAAGCGGATGTTGCAGATTGGCGAGTTAAGGGCTGAAAAGACACGGCGTTCAGCTGCCTTTGTATGAGATGTTCCCAGGATGATGTAAGAGCACTGTGGAATGTGAGTGCTTTCCCAGCATCCTAAAGAGCAGGAAGCAGGACAGTTTATGGCTTGTATCCAATTGAAGGATGGAGGCAGTGCTTTGTGCCTTCCACCTCTAGAGCAATGGAGGGCACGGCTGAGAGCAAAGGGCCCTTTCTGACATAGGAGCATTCTGACACTCTCTGCACCAGTGCACAATGGCTGTTTGTAAAAAGCCTATTGTCTGCTCCTGCTAAGCATCTGGAAGCACAATCATTTGGGCCTCGTCCCCATGCTGAAGGGGAATATGTAGGCGTTTTGTCTGAGCCGGGTTGGCAAGGTGGAAATCTGGCAGAAGCAGAAGTTGCAAATCAGTGTGTTAAGCGCTGAAAAGAAACGGCATATCAGCTGCCTTTGTATGAGATGTTGCCAGGACACAGAAAGAGCACTGTTGAAAGCGAGTTCTTTCTCAGCTTCCTAAAGAGATGGAAGGAAGATGGTCTGTGGCTTGTCGCCCCTTGAGGGGTGGAGCAAGTGCATTGTGCATTCCACGTCTAGAGCAATGGAGGGCACGGCTGAGAGCAAAGTGGTCTTTCTGACATAGCTGCTTTCCGACACTCTCTCCACCGGTGCACAATGGTGGTTGGCAAAAGGCATACAGTCTATCGCCTCCTAAGCACGTGGACGCTCAATCACTTGGGACTCAGCCCAGTTGCTTCCGGGGAAGATGTAGGCATTTCGTCTGAGCCGGGTTGGCAAGGTGGAACTGCGGCAGAAGCAGAAGTCCTAAAGCGGCGAGTTAAGCGCTGGGAAGAAATGGCGTTTGAGCTGCCTTTGTATGAGAGTTTCCTTGTATGCTGTAACATCACTGTGGAAAGCGAGTTCTTTCTCAGCTTTCTAAAGAGCTGGAGGCAAGACAGTTTATGGCTTGTCTCCCATTGAAGAATGGAGGCAGTGCTTTGTGCCTTCCACCTCTAGAGCAATGGAGGGCACGGCTGAGAGTAAAGGGGTCTTTCTGCCATTGGTGCTTTCTGACACTCTCCCAACCATTGCACTTCGTGGTTAGTTAAAAGCCTATTGTCTCTCTACTCCTCAGCATGTGGAACCACAATCTTTCAGGCCTCGTCCCTATTGCTGAAGGGAAAGATGTGGGCATTTCGTCTGAGCAGGGTTGGCAAGGTGGAAATGTGGAGGATGCTGATGTTCCAGACCAGCGAGTGCAGTGCTGAAAAGAAACGGCGTTCATCCTCCTTTGTATGAGATGTTCCCTGGACACCGTAAGAGCACTGTGGAAAGGGAGTTTTTTCTCAGCTTCCTAAAGAGCTGGAAGCAGGACAAGATGTGGTTTGTCTCCCATTGAGGGGTTCATCCAGGGACAGTGCCTTGTGCCTTCCACCTCTAGAGCAATGGAGGGCACGGCTGAGAGTAAATGGGCCTTTCTGACATAGCTGCTTTCCGACACTCTCTCCACCAGTGCGCAACGGTGGTTTGTAAAAAGCGTATTGTCTATCTCCTCCTAAGCAGGTGGACTTTCAGTCCTTTGGGACTCAGTGCAGTTGCTTCAGGGGAAGATGTAGGCATTTCGTCTGAGCCAGGTTGGCAAGGTGCAATTTTGGCAGAAGCAGAAGTTCTAAAGTGGCGAGTTAAGGGCTGGCAAGAAAGGCCGTTTGACCTGCATTTCTATGACACTTTCCCTGTAGGTGGTTCCCGGGAGTCGAGCAGGTGTTTCCGGCATGCTTGGCAGGTGTAGAAGGTGCATCCGGCAGGTGGTTCCGGTCTTTCATGGAAGTGGTACATGGCGTCCAGCACGTGGTTCTGGCACATCTGAGGGGCCATTCCATCATGCCCAGCAAGTTATTCCAGAGTGTGGGCCAAGTGGTTCTGGCGTGGCTGGCAGATGATTTTGGCGTATCAGGCAGGAGGTTCCAGCGAGTCCAGCAGGTGGTTCCGGCGTCCTCATAACCTCGTTCAGGCGTATCTGGAACGTGGTTCCTGTCAGTCCGGGAGGTGGTTCCGGAGTGTCAGGCATGTTTTCCAGGCACGTCTGAGAGGTGGTTCTGGCATGCCCGGCAGGTGATTCTGGAGTGTCCGCCAAGTGGTTCTGGCCTAGCCAGCAGGTGGTTCCGGCGTGCTCGGCAGGTGGTTCAGACGTGTCCGGTAGGTGGTTGCAGTCTTTCCGGGAGGTGATTCCAGGTTCTCCACCACGTGGTTCTGGCACGTCTGAGAGGTGGTTCCAGCATGCCCAGTAGGTGATTCCAGATCGTCCGCCAAGTGGTTCTGTCGTAGCCAGCATGTGATTTGGACGTGTCAGGCAGCTGCTTCCAGCGAGTCGAGCTGGTGGCTCCGGTGTGCTGGGCAGGTGCTCAGGGTATCTTTGGCACGTGGTGCTGGCCTGTCTGAGGGCTGGTTCAGGCATTCCCGGCCGGTGATTCCAGAGTGTCCGCCACGTGGTTCTCTCGTAGCCGGCAGGTCATTTTGCGTGTCCGGCGGTGGTTCAGGCGAGTTGAGCAGGTGGTTCCGGCGTGTCCAGCAGGTGGTTCCGGTCTGTCCTGCTGGTGGTTCCAGTGTGTCTGGCAGGTGCTTCTGGCACGTCTGAGAGGTTGTGCCGGAATACCCAGAACTTTATTCCGGCTTGTATGCCAAGTGGTTCTGGCATAGCCGGCAGGTGATTTTGCCGTGTCTGTAAGGTGGTTCTGGTGAGTAGAGCATGTGTTTTGGCCGAGCTCGGCAGGTGCTTCCGGCGTCTCAGGCACGTGGTTCTGGCACGTTTGAGAGATGGTTCTGGCATACCCGGCAGGTGATTCCGGAGTGTCCAGCAAGTGGTTCTGGCATAGCTGGCATGTGATTTTGGCGTGTCTGGCCGGTGGGTCCTGTGAGTCGATGAGGTGGTTCTGGCAATCTCGGCAGGTGGTTCATGCACGTCTGGAAGGTGGTTCCGGCATGCCCGGCAGGTGATTCTGGAGTGTCCGCCAAGTGGTTCTGCTGTAGCTGGCAGGTGATTTTGGAGTGTCCGTCAGGTGGGTCCTGGTAGTGGAGCAGGTGGTTCCAGCGTGCTAGGCAGGTGCTTCCAGGGACTGCAGCACATGTTTCTGGCACATCTGAGAGGTGGTTCCGGCATGCCCGGCAGGTGATTCCAGAGTGTCCAGCAAGTGCTCTGGCGCAGCCAGCATGTGATTTTGGCATGTCCAGTAAGTGGGTCCTGCGAGTCAAGCAGGTGTTTCCGGCGTGTTCGGCAGGTGGTACAGGTGTGTCCGGCAGGTGGTTCCAGTCTGTCCAGGTCGTGGTTCCGGCGTGTCCGGCATGTGGTTCTGGTACGTCTCAGAGGTGGTTCCGGCATGCCCGGCAGGTGATTCTGGACTGTCCACTAAGTCGTTCGGCGGTAGCTGGCTGGTGATTTTGGCTTGTCCGGCAGGTGGTTCCGGCATGTCGAGCAGGTGGTTCCGGCGAACTCGGCAGGTGCTTCCAGTGTCTCAGGCACGTGGTACTGGCAGGTTTGAGAGGTGGTTCTGGCATGCCTGGCAAGTGATTCCAGAGTGTCTGGCAAGTGGTTCTGGCATAGCTGGCAGGTGATTTTGGCATGTGCAGCAGGTGGCTCCTGTGAGTCCAGCAGGTGGTTCCGGCATGCTCGGCAGGTGGTTCCGGCGTGTCCAACACATGGTTCTGGCACATCTGAGAGGTGGTTCCGGCATGCCCGGCAGGTGATTCCTGACTGTCCGACCAGTGGTTCTGGCTTAGCCGGCAGGTGATTTTGGGGTGTTCGGCATGTGCTTCTGTGGAGTGGAGCAGGTACTTCCTGCATTCTCGGTAGGTGCTTCTGTGGTCTCTGGCTCTTGGTTCTGGCACGTCTGAGAGGTGGTTCCGCCATGCCTGGCAGGTGATTCCAGAGTGTCCACCAAGTGGTTCCCGCCTATCTGGCAGGTGGTTCAAGCGTGTCCAGCAGGTGGTTCTGGGGAGTGGATCAGGTGGTTCCCACATGCTCGGCAGGTGACTCCGGAGTGTCCGATAAGTGGTTCTGGCATAGCCAGATGGTGATTTTGGCGTGTCCGGCAGGTGGTTCTGGCGAGTCAAGCAGGTGGTTTCGGCATGCTTGGCGGGTCATTCAGGCGGCTCCGGCAGGTCGTTCCAGTCTGTCCAGGAGGTGGTTCCGGCATGTCAGGCACTTGGCTTTGGCACGTCTGAGAGGTGGTTCTGGCATGCCCGCCAGGTGATCCCGAGAGTCTGACACGTGGTCCTGGCATAGCCGGCAGGTGATTTTGGTGTGTCCAGAAGGTACTTCCAGAGAGTCAAGCAGGGGGTTCCGGCATGCCCGTCTGGTGATTCCGGTGTGTCCGCCAAGTGGTTCTGGCATAGCTGGCAGGTGATTTAGCGTGTCCAGCGGTGGTTCCGTCAAGTCGAACAGGTGGTTCTGGCATGCTCAGCAGGTGGTTCAGGAGCATCTGGCAGGTGGTTCCGTTCTGTCAGGTGGGTGGTTCCTGCATGTCCAGCATGTGGTTCTGGCACGTCTGAGAGGTGGTTCCGGCATGCCCGGCAGGTGATTCTGGAGTGGCCACCAAGTGGTTCTGGCTTAGCCGGCAGGTGATTTTGGCTTGTCCGGCAGGTGGTTCTGTGGAGTGGATCAGGTTCTTCCGGCTTTCTTGGCAGGTGCTTCAGGCGTCTCTGGCATGTGGTTCTGGCACATCTGAGACATGGTTCCAGCATGCCTGGCAGGTGACTCTGGAGTCTCCGACAAGTGGTTCTGGCATAGCTGGCAGGTGATTTTGGCATGTCTGGTAGGTGGTTCTGGCGGGTCGAGCAGGTGGTTCCGCTGTGCTTGGCAGGTGGTTCTGGCGTGTCCGGCAGGCGGTTCCAATCTGTCCGGTAGGTGGTTCCGGCGTGTCCAGCACGTGGTTCTGGCACATCTGATAGGTTGTCCAGAATGCCCGGAAGGTCATTCCAGAGTGCCCGCCAAGTGGTTCTGGCATAGCTGGAGCTGATTTTGGCTTGTCTGGCAGGTGGTTCTGGGGAGTGGATCAGGTGATTCCGGTATAATCGGCAGGTGGTTCTGGCACGTCCGGCACATGGTTCTGGCATGTGTGAGAGGTGGTTCTGGTATGCCTGGCAGGTGATTCCAGAGAGTCCACCACGTGGTTCTGGAATAGCCTGCAGGTGATTTGGGCATGTCCAGCAGGTGCTTCCGGCGAGTCAAGCAGGTGGTTCCGGCGTTTTGGGCAGGTGCTTCCGGTGTCTTTGGCATGTGGTTCTGGCATGTGTGAGAGGTGGTTCCGGCGTGCCCGGCAGGTGATTCTAGAGTGTCGGCCAAGTGGTTCTGGTGTAGCCTGCAGGTGATTTTGCCTGTCCAGCGTTGGTTCCCGTGTGTCGAGCAGGTGGTTCCGGCGAGTCTGGCAGGTGGTTCTAGCTAGTCTGGCAGGTGGTTCCGGTCTTCCCTGTAGGTGATTCCAGAGTGTCCAGCTCGTGCTTCTGGGACATCTGAGAGGTTGTGCCAGCATGCCCAGCAGGTGATTCCAGAGTGTCCACCAAGTTGTTCTGGCATAGGCAACAGGTGGTTCCGGTGTGCTCGGCATGTGGTTCAATCGTGTCCGGCAAGTGGTTCCGGTCTGTCCGGGAGGTGATTCCGGCATGTCCGGCACATGTTTCTGGCACTTCTGAGAAGTGGTTCCGGCATGCCCGGCATGTGATTCCAAATGTTCGCCACAACCGGCAGGTGATTTTGGCGTGTCCGTCAGGTGCTTCCGGTGAGTCAAGCGTGTGGTTCTGGCATGCTGGGAAGGTGCTTCCGGTGTCTTTGGCATGTGGTTCTGACATGTCTGAGAGGTGGTTCCTGCATGCCTGGCAGGTGATTCTGGAGTGTCCGCCAAGTGGTTCTGGCATAGCCTGCAGGTGATTTTGCATGTCCGGCGGAGATTCCAGCGCGTCGAGCAGGTGGTTCCGGCGAGTCTGGCAGGTGGTTCCGGTCTGTCCGGGAGGTGGTTCCGCCATGTCCGGCACGTGCTTATGGCACGTCTGAGAGGTTGTGCTGGGATGCCCCGCAGGAGCTTCCAGAGTGTCTGACAAGTGGTTGTGGCATAGCTGGCAGGTGATTTTGGTGTGTCCGGCAGGTGGTTCCGACGAGTCGAGGAGGTGGTTCTGGCTTGCTCGGCAGGTGGTTCCGGTCTCTCCAGAAGGTGGTTCCTGCATGTCTGGCACTTAGTTCTGGCAAGTCGTAGATGTGGTTCCTACACACCTGCCAGGAGCTTCCGGAGTGTCCACCAAGTGGTTCTGGCATAGCCGGGAGGTGATTTTGGCATGTCCGGCAGGTGGTTCTGGCGCTTCAAGCAGGTGGTTCCGGCATGCACGGCAGGTGATTCTGGATTCTCAATCAAGTGGTTCCGGCGAGTCGAGCAGGTGGTTCCGGCGTGTGCAGCACGTGGTTCCGGTCTGTCCTGGAGGAGGTTCCGGCGTGTTTGACACGTGCTTCTGGCATGTCAGAGAGGTTGTGCTGGCATGCCCGTCAAGTGATTCTGGAGTGTCCAGCAACTGGTTGTATTGTAGCTGGCAGTTGATTTTGGCATGTCTGGCAGGTGGTTCCGGCATGCTCAGCAGGTGGTTCAGGCGGTTTCAGCAGGTGGTTCTGGTCTGTCCAGGAGGTGGTTCCGGCATGTCCGGCACGTGGTTCCGGCACATCTGAGAGGTGGTTCTGGCATGCCAGACAGGTGATTCCGGATTGTCCACCAAGTGGTTCAGGCGTAGCTGGCAGGTCATTTTGGCATGTCCGGCATGTGGTTCCGGCGATTCAAACTGGTGTTTCTGGTGAGCTCAGCAGGTGCTTCCGGCGTCTCCATCACGTGGTTCTGGCACATTTGAGAGGTGGATCCGGCATGCCCGGCAGGTGATTCCAGAGTGTCCGGCAAGTGATTCTGGCATAGATGGCAGGTGATTTTGGCGTGTCCGGCCAGTGGGTCCTGCGGACCGTGCAGGTGGTTCCATGTTCGACAGGTGATTTTGTATGTCTGGCCGTGGTTCCAGCAGTCCGAGCCGGTGGTTCCAGCGTGGCCTGCAGGTGGTTCCGGTCGGTCCTGGAAGTGGTTCTGTCGTGCTCGTCATGTTCTTCCAGCGTCTCTGGCATGCGGTTGTGGCATGTCTGAGAGGAGGTTCTGGCTTGCCTGGCAAGTGATTCCGTAATGTCTGCCAAGTGGTTGTGGCATGCCAGCGGATGATCTTGGCGTGTCCGGCAGGTGGTCCCCCAAGTTGAGGAGGTGGTTCCAGCATTCTTGGCACATGGTTCTGGTCTGTCCTGTAGGTGGTTTCGGCGTGTCCAGCACGTTGTTCTGGTACGTCTGAGAGGTGTTTCCGGCATGCCCTGCAGGTGATTCTGGACTGTCCATCACGTGGTTCTGGCATAGCTCGCAGGTGATTTTGACATGTCCGGCAGGTGGTTCCAGCGTGCTCGGCAGGTACTTCAGGTGTCTCTAGCACGTGGTTCTGGCACTTCTGAGAGGTGATTCCTGCATGCCCAGCAGGTGATTCCAGAGTGTCCGCCACGTGGTTCTGGCGTAGCCGGCAGGTGATTGTGGTGTGTCCAGCAGGTGGTTCTGGGGAGTGGATCAGGTGGTTCTGGCATACTTGGCAGGTGGTTCCGGCGTGTCCGGCACATGGTTCTAGCACGTCTGAGAGGTGGTTACGGCATGCCCGGCAGGTGATCCCGGAGAGTCCTCCAAGTGGTTCTGGCATAGCCCGCAGGTGTTCTTGGTGTGTCCGGCCAGTGGTTCTGGAGAGTGGAGCAGGTGGTTCCGGCGTGCTCGGCAGGTTGTTCAGGTAGGTGCAGCAGGTGTTTGCAGTCTGTCCATGACGTGGTTCTGGCATGCCCAGAAGGTGATTCTGGAGTGTCCAAGTGGTTTTGGCATAGCCGGCACGTGATTTTGGCATGTCAGGCAGGTGGTTCCGGCGTGTCCAGCAGGTGGTTCTGGCGAGATCGGCAGGTGCTTCTGGTCTCACTGGCATGTGGTTGTGGCACATCTGACAGGTGGTTCCGGGATGCTCGGCAGGTGATTTGAGTCTGTGGCATGTGGTTCTGGCACATCTGAGAGGTGGTTCTGGCATGCCCTGCAGGTGATTCCGGAGTGTCCTTCAAGTGGTTCTGGCATAGCTGGCTGGTGATTTTGGATGTCCAGCAAGTGGCTCCAGCGAGTCGAGCAGGTTGTTCCGGCATGCTCAGCAGGTGGTTCAGGCAGGTCTGGCAAGTTGTTGCGGTCTGTCCAGTAGGTGGTTCTGGCGTGTCCAGCACGTGCTTCCGGCATTTCTGAGAGGTGGTTCTGGCGTGTCCAGCACGTGCTTCCGGCATTTCTGAGAGGTGGTTCTGGCATACCCGGCGGGTGATTCCATAGCTTCTGCCAAGTGATTCTGGCCTAGCCAGCTGGTAGTTTTGACGTCTCCGGCAGGTGGTTCCGGCGAGTCGAGCAGGAGGTTCCGCCGTGCTTGGCAGGTGCATCTGGTGTCTCTGGCACATGGTTCTGGCACGTCTGAGACGTGGTTCCTGCATGCCTGGCAGGTGATTCCGGATTGCTCATCAAGTGGTTCTGGCGAGTTGAGCAGGTGGTTCCAGCGTGTCTGGCAGATGGTTCTGGTCTGTCCTGGAGGTGGTTCCAGCATGTCCGGCACGTGCTTCTGGCACATCTTAGAGGTTGTGCTGGCATGCCCAGAACGTTATTCCGGCTTGTTCGCCAAGTGTTTCTTGTGTAGCCAGCAGGTGATTTTGTCATGTCCGGCAAGTGCGTCCAGCGAGTCAAACAGGTGGTTCCGGTGAGTCTGACAGGTGGTTCCGGTCTGTCACGGAGGTGGTTCCAGTGTGTCGAGCATGTGCTTCTGGGACATCTGTGAGGTTGTGCTGGCATGCCAGGCAGGTGATTATGGAGTGTCCGGTAACTGGTTGTGGTGTAGCCGGCATGTGATTTTCGCGTGTCCAGCAGGTAGTTCCGGCATGCTCGGCAGGTGGTTCAGGCAGGTCCAGCAGGTTGTTCGGGTCTGTCCGGGAGGTGTTTCTGGCATCTCCGGAGCGTGGTTCTGGCACATTTGACAGGTGGTTCCAGCATGCCCAGCAGGTGATTCCAAAGTGTCCAGCAAGTGGTTCTAGCATAGCCAGCAGGTGATTTTGGCGTCTCCGGCAGGTGGGACCTGCGTGTCAAGCAGGTGTTTCCGGCATGCTCGGCAGATTATTTTGCTTGTCCGGTGATGGTTCCGGTGAGTCGAGCAGGTGGTTCCAGCGTGTCCTGCAGGTGAATCCGGTCTGTCATGGAAGTGGTTCTGGCATGCTCGGCCTGTGCTTCCAGCATCTCTGGCATGTGTTTCCGGCATGTCTGAGAGGAGGTTCTGGCATGCCTGGCAAGTGATTCCGTAATGTCTGCCAAGTGGTTCTGGCATGCCAGTGGGTGATCTTGGCATGTCCAGCAGGTCGTTCCGGCGAGTAAAACAGGTGGTTCTGGCATGCTTGGCATATGGTTCCAGTCTGTCCTGTAGGTGGTTTCAGCGTGTCCAACACATTGTTCTGGTACGTCTGAGAGGTGGTTCTGGCATGCCCTGCAGGTGATTCCGGACTGTCCACCATGTGGTTTTGGAGTAGCTGGGAGGTGGTTCTGGCATGTCTGGCAGGTGGTTCCAGTGAGTCAAGCAGGTGGTTCTGGCATGCTCGGCATGTGCTTCCGGTCTGTTTGGGAGTTGGTTCCGGCATGTCAGGCATGTGGTTGTGGCACGTTTGAGAGGTGGATCCTGCATGCCCGCAGGTGTTTCTAGAGTGTCCGCCTAGTGGTTCTGGCGTAGCCGGCAGGTTATTTTGGCCTGTCCGGAGGTCTTGCCTGATTTTTGGGCTCATGGCTCTGGCTTGTAAGACAGGTGTTTGTAACATTTCTGGCCCCTGGTTCTGACATACTCCGCAGGTGGTTTCAGTGTTTCTGGCACCTGTTTGTGGCATATCCAACAGGTGTTTCCAATGTGTCTGGCATGTCGTTGTGCTACGTTTGGAATCTGGTTCCATCGTGTCTATTGTGTGCAGCTGGCATGTTGAAGAGACGGTTCTGCAGTGTCAGAATCATTGTTCCACAGGTGGTTCTGACATGCAACGTCGGTGCTTCTGGTGTGCCTGGTGGGTCATTCTGACATGAAGGTGTGGTTCCTTGAGAGTGTGTGGAGGGTGTTTTTGGCATGTCTCCAAAGGGTTTTCTGGCATCTAAGGGGCATGATTCCTTTCTAAACGTCAGGTGAGTTTGTTCTCAGCTTCCTAAAGAGATGGAAAAAAGATGGTCTGTGGCTTGTCGCCCCACCAGGGGTGGAGCCAATGCATTGTGCATTCCACGTCTAGAGCAATGGAGGGCAAGGCCGAGAGGAAAGGGGCCTTTAGGACATAGGTGCTTCCTGACACTCTCTCCCCCAGTGCTCAACTGTGGTTGGTGAAAAGCACATTGCCTATCTCCTGCTAAGCACATGGTCTCACAATAATTTGGGACTCAGCCCAGTTGCTTAAGGGGACAATGTAAGCATTTCGTCTGAGCTGGGTGGGCAAGGTGGAATTGTGGCAGAAGCAGAAGTCCTAAATCTGCAATTTAAGGGCTGGGAAAAAATGACATTTGAGCTGCCTTTGTATGAGAGGTTCCTGGTATGCTGTAACAGGACTGTGAAAAGCGAGTTGTTTGTCAGCTTCTTAAAAAGCTGGAGGCAAGAGACTTTATGGCTTGTCTCCCATTGAAAGATGGAGGCAGTGCTTTGTGCCTTCCACCTGCAGAGCAATGGAGAGCATGGCTGAGAGCAAAGGGGGCTTTCTGCCATAGGTGCTTTCTGATCCCCTTCAGGGGTGGTACCAGTGCCTGGTGCCTCCTGCCTCTAGAGGAATGGAGGGCAAGGCCCAGAGTAAAGGGCCTTTCTGACATTGGTGCTTTCTGACACTCCCCCAACCATTACTCAAGGGCGGTTGGTTAAAAGCCTATTGTCTGTCTCCTCTTCAGCATGTGGAACCACAATCATCCTGGCCATGTCCCCATTGCTCAAGGGAAAGATGTAGGCATTTCGTCTGAGCCGGGTTGGCAAGGTGGAAATGCAGCAGAAGCGGATGTTGCAGAATGGCGAGTTAAGGGCTGAAAAGACACGGCGTTCAGCTGCCTTTGTATGAGATGTTCCCAAGATGCTGTAAGAGCACTGTGGAATGTGAGTGCTTTCCCAGCTTCCTAAAGAGCTGGAAGCAGGACAGTTTATAGCTTGTCTCCAATTGAAGGATGGAGGCAGTGCTTTGTGCCTTCCACCTACAGAGCAATGGAGGGCACGGCTGAGAGCAAAGGGCCCTTTCTGACATTGGTGTTTTCTGACACTCCCCCAACCATTGCTCAAGGGGTGTTGGTTAAAAGCCTATTGTCTCTCTCCTCCTCAGCATGTGGAACCACAATCATTCGGGCCTCGTCCCCATTGCTTAAGGGGAAGTTGTAGGCATTTCATCTGAGCCGGGTTTACAAGGTGGAAATGTTGCACATGCAGATGTTCCAGATCGGCGAGTGAAGTGCTGGAAGAAACGGCTTTCAGCTGCCCTTGTATGAGATGTTCCCTGCATGCTCTAAGAGCACTATGGAATGCGAGTTCTTTCTCAGTGTCCTAAAGACCTGGACGCAAGAAGGTTTCTGGTTCGTCTGCCATTGAGGGGTGGAGCCAGAGCCAGTGCATTGTGCCTTCCTCCTCTAGAGCAATTCAGGGCACGGCTGAGATCAAAGGGACCTTTCTGACATAGGTGCTTTCTGACACTCTCTCCACCAGTGCACAATGGTGATGTGTAAAAGCCTATTGTCGGTCTCCTCTTAAGCATGTGGATGCACAGTCATATGGGCCTCGTCCCCATTGCTGAAGGGGAAGATGTAGGCATTTCGTCGGAGCCCAGGTGGCAAGGTGGAAATGTGGCAGAAACAGAAGTTCCAAATCGGCGAGTTAAGGGCTGAAAAGAAACGGCGTTCAGCTGCCTTTGTATGAGATGTTGCCAGGACACAGAAAGGGCACTGTTGAAAGCGAGTTCTTTCTCAGATTCCTAAAGAGATGGAAGAAGGATGGTCCGTGGCTTGTCGCCCCTTGAAGGGTGGAGCAAGTGCATTGTGCATTCCACGTCTAGAGCAATGGAGGGCACGGCTAAGAGCAAAGGGGTCTTTCTGACATAGCTGCTTTCCGACACTCTCTCCACAAGTGCACAATGGTGGTTGGAAAAAGGCATGCAGTCTATAGCCTCCTACGCACCTGGACGCTCAATCATTGGGACTCAGCCCAGTTGCTTCAGGGGAAGATGTAGGCATTTTGTCTGAGCCGGTTTGGGAAGGTGGAAATGCAGCAGAAGCGGATGTTGCAGAATGGCGAGTTAAGGGCTGAAAAGACACGGCGTTCAGCTGCCTTTGTATGAGATGTTCCCAGGACGCTGTAAGAGCACTGTGGAATGCGAGTGCTTTCCCAGCTTCCTAAAGAGCTGGAAGCAGGACAGTTTATGGCTTGTCTCCCAATGAAGGATGGAGGCAGTGCTTTGTGCCTTCCACCTCTAGAGCAATGGAGGGCACGGCTGAGAGCAAAGGGCCCTTTCTGACATAGGAGCATTCTGACACTTTCTGCACCAGTGCACAATGGCGGTCTGTAAAAAGCCTATTGTCTGCTCCTGCTAAGCATGTGGAAGCACAATCATCTGGGCATCGTCCCCGTTGTTGAAGGGGAAGATGTAGACATTTCGTCTAAGCCAGGTTGCCAAGGTGAAATCTGGCAGAAGCTGAAGTTCCAAATCGGCGAGTTAAGCACTGAAAAGAAACGGCATATCAGCTGCCTTTGTATGAGATGTTGCCAGGCCACCGAAAGAGCACTGTTGAAAGCGAGTTCTTTCTCAGCTTCCTAAAGAGATGGAAGGAAGATGGTCCATGGCTTGTCGCCCCTTGAAGGGTGGAGCAAGTGCATTGTGCATTCCACGTCTAGAGCAATGGAGAGCACGGCTGAGAGCAAAGGGGTCTTTCTGACATAGCTGCTTTCCGACACTCTCTCCAGCAGTGCACAATGGTGGTTGGAAAAAGGCGTGCAGTCTCTCGCCTCCCAAGCACGTGGACGCTCAATCTTTTGGGACTCAGCCCAGTTGCTTCCGGGGAAGATGTAGGCATTTCGTCTGAGCCGGGTTGGCAAGGTGCAATTGTGGCAGAAGCAGAAGTTCTAAAGTGGCGAGTCAAGGCCTCGCAAGAAAGGCCGTTTGACCTGCATTTCTATGACACTTTCCCTGGAGGCAGTTCCCGGGAGTCAAGCAGGTGTTTCTGGCATGCTCAGCAGGTGGTTCCGATCTTTCACGGAAGTGGTCGGGGGCGTCCAGCATTTGTTTCTGGCACATCTGTGGTGCGGTTCCAGCATGAACGGCAGGTTATTCCGGAGTGTCGTCCAAGTGGTTCTGGCGTAGCCGGCAGGTGATTTTGGCATATCCGGCAGATGGTTCCAGCGAGTCGAGCATTTGGTTCCAGCGTGCTTGTAAGGTGGTTCAGGCATGTCTGGAAGGTGGTTCTGGTCAGTCCGGCATGGTGGTTCCGGCGTGTCCGGCACGTTTTTCAGGCACGTCTGAGGGGTGTTTCCGGCATGCACGGCGGGTGATTCCGGAGTGTCCGCCAAGTGGTTCCCGCCTAGCCGGCATGTGGTTCAGGTGGGTCCGGCAGGTGGTTCTGGGGAGTGGATCAGGTGGTTCCGGCATGCTCGGCAGGTGCTTCCGGCGTCTCCTGCACACGGTTCTGTTACGTTTGAGAGGTGCTTCCAGCATGCCAAGCAGGTGATTCCGGAGTGTCCGGCAAGTGGTTCTGGCATAGCCGGCAGCTGATTTTGGCATGTCCGGCAGGTGGGTCCTGCGAGTCGAGCAGGTGGTTCCGGCATGCTCGGCAGGGGGTCAGGCGAGTCCGTCATGTGGTTCTGTTCTCTCTGGTAGATGCTTCCGGCATGTCCGGCACATGGTTCTGGCACGTCTGAGAGGTGGTTCCAGCAAACACTGCTGGTGATTCCGGAGTGTCCGACAAGTGTTTCTGGCATAGCTGGCTGGTGATTTTGGCGTGTCCGGTATGTGGTTCTGGTGAGTCAAGCAGGTGGTTTCAGTGTGCTCGGCAGGTCGTTCAGGTGGGCCCAACAGGTCGTTCCGGTCACTCCAGCATGTGGTTCCGGCGTGTCAGGCGCATGGTTCCAGCACGTCTGAGAGGTGGTTCGGGCATGCCCGCCAGGTGATCTGGGAGAGTCCGACAAGTGGTTCTGGCATAGCCGGCAATTGATATTGGCATGTCAGGTAGGTGTTTCTGGCAGGTCGAGAAGGTGGTTCTGCCGTGAGGGCAGGTGGTTCTGGCGGGTCCGGCAGGTCATTCTGGTCTGTCCAGGAGGTGGTTCCGGCACGTCTGAGAGGTGGTTCCAGCATGCCAGGCAGGACATTGAAGAGAGTCTGCCAAGTGGTTCTGCCATAGCAGGCATGTGGTTTGGACGTGTCCAGCAGCTGGCTCCAGCAAGTCGAGCAGGTGGCTCCGGTGTGCTGAGCAGGTGCTCCCGGTATCTTTGGCATGTGGTGCTCGCATGTCTTAGAGCTGGTTCCAGCATGCCCAGCATGTGATCCCAGAGAGTCCTCCAAGTGGTTCTCGCATAGCCCACAGGTGTTTTTGGTGTGTCCGGCAGGTGGTTCTGGTGAGTCGAGCACGTGGTTCCGGCGTGCTCGGCAGTTGGTTCAGGCAGGTCCAGCAGGTGTTTGCAGACTGTCCAGGAAGTGGTTCCGGCATGCCGGGAAGGTGATTCTGGAGTGTCCACCAAGTGGTTTTGGCATAGCCGGCACATGATTTTGGCGTGTCAGGCAGGTGGTTCCAGCGTGTCCAGCAGGTGGTTCCGGCGAGCTCGGCAGGTGCTTCCAGTCTCTCCGGCACGTGGTTGTGGCACGTCTGAGAGGTGGTTCTGGCATGCCCTGCAGGTGATTCTGGAGAGACCTCCAAGTGGTTCTGGCCTAGCCCAGAGGTGATTTTGGCGAGTCCGGCAGGTGGTTCCGGCATGCTAGGCAGGTGGTTCAGGCAGGTCCGGTAGGTGGTTCTGGTCCGTCCAGTAGGTGGTTCCGGCATGTACGGCACGTGGTTCCGGCACGTCTGACAGGTGGTTCTGGCATGTCCGGCAGGTGATTCTGTATTGTCCACCAAGTGGTTCTGGCGTAGCCTCAGGTGATTTTGCCGTGCCCACAGGTGGTTCCGACGATTCGAGCAGGTGCTTCTGGGTAGCTCAGCAGGTGCTTCTGGCGTCTCACGCACTTGATTTTGGCACATTGGAGAGGTGGGTCCGGCAGTCCCGGCAGGTGATTCCAGAGTGTCTGGCAAGTGGTTTTGGCAAGGCCAGCAGGTGATTTTTGCGTGTGCGGCAGGTGGGTCCTGCGCGTCGAGCAGGTGGCTCTGGTGTGCTCGGCAGGAGGTTCCTTCATGTCTGGCAGGTGGTTCCGTTCTGTGCGGTAGGTGTTTCCGTCTTGTCGGGCACGTGCTTCCGCCACGTCTGAGAGGTGGTTCCGGCATGTCTGGCAGAGTGTCCGCCAAGCTGTTCTTGCATACCCGGCAGATGATTTTGGCATGTCAGCTAGGTGGTTCCGGCGAGTTGAGCAGATGGTTCCGGTGTGCTCGGCAGGTGGTTCAGGCGTGTCTGGCAGGTGGTTTTGGTCTGTTCGGGGTGTGGTTCCGGCATCTCAGGCACATGGTTCTGGCACGTCTGAGAGGTGGTTCTGGAATGCCCGACAGGTGTTTCCGGAGTGTCCACCAAGTCGTTCTGGCGTAGTTGGCAGGTGATTTTGGCGTGAAAGGCAGGTGTTTCCAGCAAGCCTGGCAGGTACTTCCGAAGTGTTCACCAACTGGTTGTGGCGTAGCCGTCAGGTGATTTTGGGGTGTCCGGCAGGTGGTTCTGGCGAGTCGAGCAGGTGGTTCCGGCATGCTCGGCAGATGCTTCCGGTGTCATTGGCATGTGGTTCTGGCATGTCTGAGAGGTGGTTCCTGCATGCCCAGGAGGTGATTCCGGAGTGTTCGCCAAGTGGTTCTGGCGTAGCCGGCAGGTGATTTTTGCATTTCCGGCGGTGGTTCCGGCGAGTCGAGCCGGTGGTTCCGGCATGTCCGGCAGGTGGTTCCGGTCTGTCCGGCATGTGGTTCTGGGGTGTCCGGCACGAGATTCTGGCACGTCTGAGAGGTTGGGCCGGCATGCCCTTCACGTGATTCTGGCTTGTCCGCCAAGTGGTTCTGGTGTAGCGGGCAGGTGATTTTGGCATGTCCGGTAGGTGGGACCGGTGAGTCAAGCAGATGGTTCCGGCAAGTGTTTCCTGTGGTTCCGGTGTGTCTGGGAGATGGTTCCGGCCTGTCCGGCACGTGCTTCTGGCACTTCTGAGAGGTTGTGCTGGCATGCCTGGCAGGTAATTCTGGAGTGTCCGCCAAGTGGTTCTGGCGTAGCCGGCAGGCGATTTTGGCGTGTCCGGCAGGTGGTTCTGGTACGTCTGAGAGGTGGTTCCTGCATGCCCGGCAGGTGATTCCGGACTGTCCGCCAGGTGGTTCTCGCAAAGCCAGCAGTAGATTTTGGTGTGTCCGGAAGGTGGTTCCGGCGAGTCGAGCAGGAGACTCCGGCGTGCTCAGCAGATGGTTCAGGCATGTCTGGCAGGTGGTTCCGGTCTGTGCGGTAGGTGTTTCCGGCGTGTCCGGCACGTTCTTCTGGCACGTCTGAGAGGTGGTTCTGGCATGCACGGCAGGTGATTCCAGATTGTCCACCAAGTGGTTCTGGTGTAGCCGGCAGGTGACTTTGGTGTGTCGGGCAGGCGGTTCTGTGGAGTGCCACAGGTGGTTCTGGCACGCTCGGCACGTGCTTCCGGCGTCTCCGGTATGTGGTTCTTGCACGTTTGAGAGGTGGTTCCGGCATGACCGGCATGTGATTCCTGACTGTCTGCCAAGTGGTTCTGGTGCAGCTGGCAGGTGATTTTGGCATGTCCGGCAGGTGGTTCTGGGGAGTGGATCAGGTGGTTCCGGCATGCCCGGCATTTGAACCCGGCCTGTCAGCCACGTGCTTCTGGCATACCCAGCCTGTGATTTTGGCATGTCAGGGATCTGGTTACAGTGGGTCGAGCAGTTGGTTCCGGCATGCTCAGCAGATGGTTCCGGTGTGTCCTGCAGGTGGTTCTGGTCTGTCCGGTAGTGGGTTCCAGAGTGTGCCGCACGTGGTTCTGGTACGTCTGAGAGGTGGTTCCACCATGCCCGGCAGGTGATTCCTGGGTGTCCGTCAAGTGGTTCTGGCGTAGCCGGCAGGTGACTTTGAGTGTCCGGCGGTGGTTCCGGCATGCTCGGCAGGTGCTTCCGGCGTCTCCTGCACGTGGTTCTGGCACATCTGAGAGGTGGTTCTGGCATGCCCTGCAGGTGATTCCAGAGTGTCAGGCAAGTGGTTCTGGCATAGCCGGCTGGTGATTTTGGCGTGTCAAGCAGGTGGCTCCAGCGAGTCAAGCAGGTTGTTCCAGCGTGCTCAGCAGGTGGTTCAGGCGGGTCCGGCAGTTGGTTCCGGTCTGTCCAGTAGGTGGTTCTGGCGTGTCTGCCACGTGCTTCCGGCACGTCTGAGAGGTGGTTCTGGCATGCCCGGCGGGTGATTCCATACAGTCCGCCAAGTGGTTCTGGCCTAGCCGGCATTTGAGTTTCGCATCACCGGCAGGTGGTTCTGGCGAGTCGAGCAGGAGGTCCCGGCATGCTCGGCACGTGCATCCAGTGTCTCATGCACATGGTTCTGCCACGTCTGTGAGGTGGTTGCGGCATGCCCGACAAGTGATTATGGGGTGTCCGGCAAGTGGTTCTGACGTAGCTGGCAGGAGATTTTGGTGTGTCCGGCAGGTGTTTCTGGCGAGCTGTTCAGGTGGTTCCGGTGTTCTTGGCAGGTGATTCTGGCGTGTCCGGCAGGTGGTTCCGGTCTGTCCGGTAATGGGTTCCGTCATGTGCCGCACGTGGTTCTGGGACGTCTGAGAGGTGGTTCCCGCATGCCCGGCAGGTGCTCCAGGAGAGTCCTACAAGTGGTTCTGGCCTAGCCCGCAGGTGATTTTGGCGTGTCCGGCAGGTGGTTCCGGCATGCTCGGCAGGTGGTTCAGGCATGTCTGGTAGGTGGTTCCGGTCTGTCCGCGAGGTGGTTCCGGCGTGTCAGGCACGTGGTTCCGGCATGTGTGACAGGTGGTTCTGGCATGTCCGGCAGGTGATTCTGGATTGTCCACCAAGTGGCTCTGGTGTAACCAGCAGGTGATTCCGGAGTGTACGGCAAGTGGTTCTGGCATAGCTGGCTGGTGATTTTGGGGTGTCCAGCAGGTGGCTCCAGCGAGTCGAGCAAGTTGTTCCGGTGTGCTCAGCAGGTGGTTCAGGCAGGTCCGGCAGGTGTTTCTGGTCTGTCCAGTACGTGGTGCCGGCATGTCCGGCACGTGCTTCCAGTATGTTTGAGAGGTGGCTCCTACCTTCCCGGCGGGAGATTCCGGAGCGTCCGCCATGTGATTCTGGCCTACCTGGCAGGGGATTTTGGCGTCTCTGGCTGGTGGTTCCGGCGAGTCGAACAGGAGGTTCCGGCGTGCTCGGCAGGTGCATCCGGTGTCTCTGGCACGTCATTCTGGCACGTTCGAGAGGTGGTTCCGGCATGCCTGTGACAGGTGATTCCGGAGTGTCCGACAAGGGGTTCTGGCACGTCTGAGAGGTGGTTCCGGCATACCCTGCAGGTGATTCTGGCTTGTCTGCCGAGTGGTGCTGGCGTAGCCATCAGGTGACTTTGGCGTGTCCAGCAGGTGGCTCCAGCGAGTAGAGCAGGTTGTTCCAGCGTACTCAGCAGGTGGTTCAGGCGGGTCTGGCAGGTGGTTCCGGTCTCTCTAGTAGGTGGTTCCGGCGTGTCCGGCACGTGCTTCTGGCACGTCTGAGAGCTGGTTCCGGCATGCCCGGCGGGTGATTCCATAGAGTCCGCCACGTGGTTCTGGCCTAGCTGACAGGTGATTTTGGCGTCCCCGGCAGGTGGTTACAGCGAGTTGAGCAGGAGGTTCCGGCATGCTCGGCAGTTGCATCCGGTGTCTCTGGCACGTGGTTCTGGCACGTCTGACATTTGGTTGCATCATGTCTGGCAGGTGATTCCGGAGTGTCCGGCAAGAGGTTCTGGTGTAGCCGGCAGGTGATTTTGGCATGTCCGGCAGGTGTTTCTGGCGAGCTGTTCAGGTGGTTCCGGTGTTCTTGGCAGGTGATTCTGGCGTGTCCGGCAGGTGGTTCCGGTCTGTCCGGTAATGGGTTCCGTCATGTGCCGCACGTGGTTCTGGCACGTCTGAGAGGTGGTTCCCGCATGCCCGGCAGGTGCTCCAGGAGAGTCCTACAAGTGGTTCTGGCCTAGCCCGCAGGTGATTTTGGCGTGTCCGGCAGGTGGTTCCGGCATGCTCGGCAGGTGGTTCAGGCATGTCTGGTAGGTGGTTCCGGTCTGTCCGCGAGGTGGTTCCGGCGTGTCAGGCACGTGGTTCCGGCATGTGTGACAGGTGGTTCTGGCATGTCCGGCAGGTGATTCTGGATTGTCCACCAAGTGGCTCTGGTGTAACCAGCAGGTGATTCCGGAGTGTACGGCAAGTGGTTCTGGCATAGCTGGCTGGTGATTTTGGGGTGTCCAGCAGGTGGCTCCAGCGAGTCGAGCAAGTTGTTCCGGTGTGCTCAGCAGGTGGTTCAGGCAGGTCCGGCAGGTGTTTCTGGTCTGTCCAGTACGTGGTGCCGGCATGTCCGGCACGTGCTTCCAGTATGTTTGAGAGGTGGTTCCTACCTTCCCGGCGGGAGATTCCGGAGCGTCCGCCATGTGATTCTGGCCTACCTGGCAGGGGATTTTGGCGTCTCTGGCTGGTGGTTCCGGCGAGTCGAACAGGAGGTTCCGGCGTGCTCGGCAGGTGCATCCGGTGTCTCTGGCACGTCATTCTGGCACGTTCGAGAGGTGGTTCCGGCATGCCTGTGACAGGTGATTCCGGAGTGTCCGACAAGGGGTTCTGGCACGTCTGAGAGGTGGTTCCGGCATACCCTGCAGGTGATTCTGGCTTGTCTGCCGAGTGGTGCTGGCGTAGCCATCAGGTGACTTTGGCGTGTCCAGCAGGTGGCTCCAGCGAGTAGAGCAGGTTGTTCCAGCGTACTCAGCAGGTGGTTCAGGCGGGTCTGGCAGGTGGTTCCGGTCTCTCTAGTAGGTGGTTCCGGCGTGTCCGGCACGTGCTTCTGGCACGTCTGAGAGCTGGTTCCGGCATGCCCGGCGGGTGATTCCATAGAGTCCGCCACGTGGTTCTGGCCTAGCTGACAGGTGATTTTGGCGTCCCCGGCAGGTGGTTACAGCGAGTTGAGCAGGAGGTTCCGGCATGCTCGGCAGTTGCATCCGGTGTCTCTGGCACGTGGTTCTGGCACGTCTGACATTTGGTTGCATCATGTCTGGCAGGTGATTCCGGAGTGTCCGGCAAGAGGTTCTGGTGTAGCCGGCAGGTGATTTTGGCATGTCCGGCAGGTGTTTCTGGCGAGCTGTTCAGGTGGTTCCGGTGTTCTTGGCAGGTGATTCTGGCGTGTCCGGCAGGTGGTTCCGGTCTGTCCGGTAATGGGTTCCGTCATGTGCCGCACGTGGTTCTGGCACGTCTGAGAGGTGGTTCCCGCATGCCCGGCAGGTGCTCCAGGAGAGTCCTACAAGTGGTTCTGGCCTAGCCCGCAGGTGATTTTGGCGTGTCCGGCAGGTGGTTCCGGCATGCTCGGCAGGTGGTTCAGGCATGTCTGGTAGGTGGTTCCGGTCTGTCCGCGAGGTGGTTCCGGCGTGTCAGGCACGTGGTTCCGGCATGTGTGACAGGTGGTTCTGGCATGTCCGGCAGGTGATTCTGGATTGTCCACCAAGTGGCTCTGGTGTAACCAGCAGGTGATTCCGGAGTGTACGGCAAGTGGTTCTGGCATAGCTGGCTGGTGATTTTGGGGTGTCCAGCAGGTGGCTCCAGCGAGTCGAGCAAGTTGTTCCGGTGTGCTCAGCAGGTGGTTCAGGCAGGTCCGGCAGGTGTTTCTGGTCTGTCCAGTACGTGGTGCCGGCATGTCCGGCACGTGCTTCCAGTATGTTTGAGAGGTGGTTCCTACCTTCCCGGCGGGAGATTCCGGAGCGTCCGCCATGTGATTCTGGCCTACGTGGCAGGGGATTTTGGCGTCTCTGGCTGGTGGTTCCGGCGAGTCGAACAGGAGGTTCCGGCGTGCTCGGCAGGTGCATCCGGTGTCTCTGGCACGTCATTCTGGCACGTTCGAGAGGTGGTTCCGGCATGCCTGTGACAGGTGATTCCGGAGTGTCCGACAAGGGGTTCTGGCACGTCTGAGAGGTGGTTCCGGCATACCCTGCAGGTGATTCTGGCTTGTCTGCCGAGTGGTGCTGGCGTAGCCATCAGGTGATTTTGGCGTGTCCAGCAGGTGGCTCCAGCGAGTAGAGCAGGTTGTTCCAGCGTACTCAGCAGGTGGTTCAGGCGGGTCTGGCAGGTGGTTCCGGTCTCTCTAGTAGGTGGTTCCGGCGTGTCCGGCACGTGCTTCTGGCACGTCTGAGAGCTGGTTCCGGCATGCCCGGCGGGTGATTCCATAGAGTCCGCCACGTGGTTCTGGCCTAGCTGACAGGTGATTTTGGCGTCCCCGGCAGGTGGTTACAGCGAGTTGAGCAGGAGGTTCCGGCATGCTCGGCAGTTGCATCCGGTGTCTCTGGCACGTGGTTCTGGCACGTCTGACATTTGGTTGCATCATGTCTGGCAGGTGATTCCGGAGTGTCCGGCAAGAGGTTCTGGTGTAGCCGGCAGGTGATTTTGGCATGTCCGGCAGGTGTTTCTGGCGAGCTGTTCAGGTGGTTCCGGTGTTCTTGGCAGGTGATTCTGGCGTGTCCGGCAGGTGGTTCCGGTCTGTCCGGTAATGGGTTCCGTCATGTGCCGCACGTGGTTCTGGCACGTCTGAGAGGTGGTTCCCGCATGCCCGGCAGGTGCTCCAGGAGAGTCCTACAAGTGGTTCTGGCCTAGCCCGCAGGTGATTTTGGCGTGTCCGGCAGGTGGTTCCGGCATGCTCGGCAGGTGGTTCAGGCATGTCTGGTAGGTGGTTCCGGTCTGTCCGCGAGGTGGTTCCGGCGTGTCAGGCACGTGGTTCCGGCATGTGTGACAGGTGGTTCTGGCATGTCCGGCAGGTGATTCTGGATTGTCCACCAAGTGGCTCTGGTGTAACCAGCAGGTGATTCCGGAGTGTACGGCAAGTGGTTCTGGCATAGCTGGCTGGTGATTTTGGGGTGTCCAGCAGGTGGCTCCAGCGAGTCGAGCAAGTTGTTCCGGTGTGCTCAGCAGGTGGTTCAGGCAGGTCCGGCAGGTGTTTCTGGTCTGTCCAGTACGTGGTGCCGGCATGTCCGGCACGTGCTTCCAGTATGTTTGAGAGGTGGTTCCTACCTTCCCGGCGGGAGATTCCGGAGCGTCCGCCATGTGATTCTGGCCTACGTGGCAGGGGATTTTGGCGTCTCTGGCTGGTGGTTCCGGCGAGTCGAACAGGAGGTTCCGGCGTGCTCGGCAGGTGCATCCGGTGTCTCTGGCACGTCATTCTGGCACGTTCGAGAGGTGGTTCCGGCATGCCTGTGACAGGTGATTCCGGAGTGTCCGACAAGGGGTTCTGGCACGTCTGAGAGGTGGTTCCGGCATACCCTGCAGGTGATTCTGGCTTGTCTGCCGAGTGGTGCTGGCGTAGCCATCAGGTGATTTTGGCGTGTCCAGCAGGTGGCTCCAGCGAGTAGAGCAGGTTGTTCCAGCGTACTCAGCAGGTGGTTCAGGCGGGTCTGGCAGGTGGTTCCGGTCTCTCTAGTAGGTGGTTCCGGCGTGTCCGGCACGTGCTTCTGGCACGTCTGAGAGCTGGTTCCGGCATGCCCGGCGGGTGATTCCATAGAGTCCGCCACGTGGTTCTGGCCTAGCTGACAGGTGATTTTGGCGTCCCCGGCAGGTGGTTACAGCGAGTTGAGCAGGAGGTTCCGGCATGCTCGGCAGTTGCATCCGGTGTCTCTGGCACGTGGTTCTGGCACGTCTGACATTTGGTTGCATCATGTCTGGCAGGTGATTCCGGAGTGTCCGGCAAGAGGTTCTGGTGTAGCCGGCAGGTGATTTTGGCATGTCCGGCAGGTGTTTCTGGCGAGCTGTTCAGGTGGTTCCGGTGTTCTTGGCAGGTGATTCTGGCGTGTCCGGCAGGTGGTTCCGGTCTGTCCGGTAATGGGTTCCGTCATGTGCCGCACGTGGTTCTGGCACGTCTGAGAGGTGGTTCCCGCATGCCCGGCAGGTGCTCCAGGAGAGTCCTACAAGTGGTTCTGGCCTAGCCCGCAGGTGATTTTGGCGTGTCCGGCAGGTGGTTCCGGCATGCTCGGCAGGTGGTTCAGGCATGTCTGGTAGGTGGTTCCGGTCTGTCCGCGAGGTGGTTCCGGCGTGTCAGGCACGTGGTTCCGGCATGTGTGACAGGTGGTTCTGGCATGTCCGGCAGGTGATTCTGGATTGTCCACCAAGTGGCTCTGGTGTAACCAGCAGGTGATTCCGGAGTGTACGGCAAGTGGTTCTGGCATAGCTGGCTGGTGATTTTGGGGTGTCCAGCAGGTGGCTCCAGCGAGTCGAGCAAGTTGTTCCGGTGTGCTCAGCAGGTGGTTCAGGCAGGTCCGGCAGGTGTTTCTGGTCTGTCCAGTACGTGGTGCCGGCATGTCCGGCACGTGCTTCCAGTATGTTTGAGAGGTGGTTCCTACCTTCCCGGCGGGAGATTCCGGAGCGTCCGCCATGTGATTCTGGCCTACCTGGCAGGGGATTTTGGCGTCTCTGGCTGGTGGTTCCGGCGAGTCGAACAGGAGGTTCCGGCGTGCTCGGCAGGTGCATCCGGTGTCTCTGGCACGTCATTCTGGCACGTTCGAGAGGTGGTTCCGGCATGCCTGTGACAGGTGATTCCGGAGTGTCCGACAAGGGGTTCTGGCACGTCTGAGAGGTGGTTCCGGCATACCCTGCAGGTGATTCTGGCTTGTCTGCCGAGTGGTGCTGGCGTAGCCATCAGGTGACTTTGGCGTGTCCAGCAGGTGGCTCCAGCGAGTAGAGCAGGTTGTTCCAGCGTACTCAGCAGGTGGTTCAGGCGGGTCTGGCAGGTGGTTCCGGTCTCTCTAGTAGGTGGTTCCGGCGTGTCCGGCACGTGCTTCTGGCACGTCTGAGAGCTGGTTCCGGCATGCCCGGCGGGTGATTCCATAGAGTCCGCCACGTGGTTCTGGCCTAGCTGACAGGTGATTTTGGCGTCCCCGGCAGGTGGTTACAGCGAGTTGAGCAGGAGGTTCCGGCATGCTCGGCAGTTGCATCCGGTGTCTCTGGCACGTGGTTCTGGCACGTCTGACATTTGGTTGCATCATGTCTGGCAGGTGATTCCGGAGTGTCCGGCAAGAGGTTCTGGTGTAGCCGGCAGGTGATTTTGGCATGTCCGGCAGGTGTTTCTGGCGAGCTGTTCAGGTGGTTCCGGTGTTCTTGGCAGGTGATTCTGGCGTGTCCGGCAGGTGGTTCCGGTCTGTCCGGTAATGGGTTCCGTCATGTGCCGCACGTGGTTCTGGCACGTCTGAGAGGTGGTTCCCGCATGCCCGGCAGGTGCTCCAGGAGAGTCCTACAAGTGGTTCTGGCCTAGCCCGCAGGTGATTTTGGCGTGTCCGGCAGGTGGTTCCGGCATGCTCGGCAGGTGGTTCAGGCATGTCTGGTAGGTGGTTCCGGTCTGTCCGCGAGGTGGTTCCGGCGTGTCAGGCACGTGGTTCCGGCATGTGTGACAGGTGGTTCTGGCATGTCCGGCAGGTGATTCTGGATTGTCCACCAAGTGGCTCTGGTGTAACCAGCAGGTGATTCCGGAGTGTACGGCAAGTGGTTCTGGCATAGCTGGCTGGTGATTTTGGGGTGTCCAGCAGGTGGCTCCAGCGAGTCGAGCAAGTTGTTCCGGTGTGCTCAGCAGGTGGTTCAGGCAGGTCCGGCAGGTGTTTCTGGTCTGTCCAGTACGTGGTGCCGGCATGTCCGGCACGTGCTTCCAGTATGTTTGAGAGGTGGCTCCTACCTTCCCGGCGGGAGATTCCGGAGCGTCCGCCATGTGATTCTGGCCTACGTGGCAGGGGATTTTGGCGTCTCTGGCTGGTGGTTCCGGCGAGTCGAACAGGAGGTTCCGGCGTGCTCGGCAGGTGCATCCGGTGTCTCTGGCACGTCATTCTGGCACGTTCGAGAGGTGGTTCCGGCATGCCTGTGACAGGTGATTCCGGAGTGTCCGACAAGGGGTTCTGGCACGTCTGAGAGGTGGTTCCGGCATACCCTGCAGGTGATTCTGGCTTGTCTGCCGAGTGGTGCTGGCGTAGCCATCAGGTGATTTTGGCGTGTCCAGCAGGTGGCTCCAGCGAGTAGAGCAGGTTGTTCCAGCGTACTCAGCAGGTGGTTCAGGCGGGTCTGGCAGGTGGTTCCGGTCTCTCTAGTAGGTGGTTCCGGCGTGTCCGGCACGTGCTTCTGGCACGTCTGAGAGCTGGTTCCGGCATGCCCGGCGGGTGATTCCATAGAGTCCGCCACGTGGTTCTGGCCTAGCTGACAGGTGATTTTGGCGTCCCCGGCAGGTGGTTACAGCGAGTTGAGCAGGAGGTTCCGGCATGCTCGGCAGTTGCATCCGGTGTCTCTGGCACGTGGTTCTGGCACGTCTGACATTTGGTTGCATCATGTCTGGCAGGTGATTCCGGAGTGTCCGGCAAGAGGTTCTGGTGTAGCCGGCAGGTGATTTTGGCATGTCCGGCAGGTGTTTCTGGCGAGCTGTTCAGGTGGTTCCGGTGTTCTTGGCAGGTGATTCTGGCGTGTCCGGCAGGTGGTTCCGGTCTGTCCGGTAATGGGTTCCGTCATGTGCCGCACGTGGTTCTGGCACGTCTGAGAGGTGGTTCCCGCATGCCCGGCAGGTGCTCCAGGAGAGTCCTACAAGTGGTTCTGGCCTAGCCCGCAGGTGATTTTGGCGTGTCCGGCAGGTGGTTCCGGCATGCTCGGCAGGTGGTTCAGGCATGTCTGGTAGGTGGTTCCGGTCTGTCCGCGAGGTGGTTCCGGCGTGTCAGGCACGTGGTTCCGGCATGTGTGACAGGTGGTTCTGGCATGTCCGGCAGGTGATTCTGGATTGTCCACCAAGTGGCTCTGGTGTAACCAGCAGGTGATTCCGGAGTGTACGGCAAGTGGTTCTGGCATAGCTGGCTGGTGATTTTGGGGTGTCCAGCAGGTGGCTCCAGCGAGTCGAGCAAGTTGTTCCGGTGTGCTCAGCAGGTGGTTCAGGCAGGTCCGGCAGGTGTTTCTGGTCTGTCCAGTACGTGGTGCCGGCATGTCCGGCACGTGCTTCCAGTATGTTTGAGAGGTGGTTCCTACCTTCCCGGCGGGAGATTCCGGAGCGTCCGCCATGTGATTCTGGCCTACCTGGCAGGGGATTTTGGCGTCTCTGGCTGGTGGTTCCGGCGAGTCGAACAGGAGGTTCCGGCGTGCTCGGCAGGTGCATCCGGTGTCTCTGGCACGTCATTCTGGCACGTTCGAGAGGTGGTTCCGGCATGCCTGTGACAGGTGATTCCGGAGTGTCCGACAAGGGGTTCTGGCACGTCTGAGAGGTGGTTCCGGCATACCCTGCAGGTGATTCTGGCTTGTCTGCCGAGTGGTGCTGGCGTAGCCATCAGGTGATTTTGGCGTGTCCAGCAGGTGGCTCCAGCGAGTAGAGCAGGTTGTTCCAGCGTACTCAGCAGGTGGTTCAGGCGGGTCTGGCAGGTGGTTCCGGTCTCTCTAGTAGGTGGTTCCGGCGTGTCCGGCACGTGCTTCTGGCACGTCTGAGAGCTGGTTCCGGCATGCCCGGCGGGTGATTCCATAGAGTCCGCCACGTGGTTCTGGCCTAGCTGACAGGTGATTTTGGCGTCCCCGGCAGGTGGTTACAGCGAGTTGAGCAGGAGGTTCCGGCATGCTCGGCAGTTGCATCCGGTGTCTCTGGCACGTGGTTCTGGCACGTCTGACATTTGGTTGCATCATGTCTGGCAGGTGATTCCGGAGTGTCCGGCAAGAGGTTCTGGTGTAGCCGGCAGGTGATTTTGGCATGTCCGGCAGGTGTTTCTGGCGAGCTGTTCAGGTGGTTCCGGTGTTCTTGGCAGGTGATTCTGGCGTGTCCGGCAGGTGGTTCCGGTCTGTCCGGTAATGGGTTCCGTCATGTGCCGCACGTGGTTCTGGCACGTCTGAGAGGTGGTTCCCGCATGCCCGGCAGGTGCTCCAGGAGAGTCCTACAAGTGGTTCTGGCCTAGCCCGCAGGTGATTTTGGCGTGTCCGGCAGGTGGTTCCGGCATGCTCGGCAGGTGGTTCAGGCATGTCTGGTAGGTGGTTCCGGTCTGTCCGCGAGGTGGTTCCGGCGTGTCAGGCACGTGGTTCCGGCATGTGTGACAGGTGGTTCTGGCATGTCCGGCAGGTGATTCTGGATTGTCCACCAAGTGGCTCTGGTGTAACCAGCAGGTGATTCCGGAGTGTACGGCAAGTGGTTCTGGCATAGCTGGCTGGTGATTTTGGGGTGTCCAGCAGGTGGCTCCAGCGAGTCGAGCAAGTTGTTCCGGTGTGCTCAGCAGGTGGTTCAGGCAGGTCCGGCAGGTGTTTCTGGTCTGTCCAGTACGTGGTGCCGGCATGTCCGGCACGTGCTTCCAGTATGTTTGAGAGGTGGCTCCTACCTTCCCGGCGGGAGATTCCGGAGCGTCCGCCATGTGATTCTGGCCTACGTGGCAGGGGATTTTGGCGTCTCTGGCTGGTGGTTCCGGCGAGTCGAACAGGAGGTTCCGGCGTGCTCGGCAGGTGCATCCGGTGTCTCTGGCACGTCATTCTGGCACGTTCGAGAGGTGGTTCCGGCATGCCTGTGACAGGTGATTCCGGAGTGTCCGACAAGGGGTTCTGGCACGTCTGAGAGGTGGTTCCGGCATACCCTGCAGGTGATTCTGGCTTGTCTGCCGAGTGGTGCTGGCGTAGCCATCAGGTGATTTTGGCGTGTCCAGCAGGTGGCTCCAGCGAGTAGAGCAGGTTGTTCCAGCGTACTCAGCAGGTGGTTCAGGCGGGTCTGGCAGGTGGTTCCGGTCTCTCTAGTAGGTGGTTCCGGCGTGTCCGGCACGTGCTTCTGGCACGTCTGAGAGCTGGTTCCGGCATGCCCGGCGGGTGATTCCATAGAGTCCGCCACGTGGTTCTGGCCTAGCTGACAGGTGATTTTGGCGTCCCCGGCAGGTGGTTACAGCGAGTTGAGCAGGAGGTTCCGGCATGCTCGGCAGTTGCATCCGGTGTCTCTGGCACGTGGTTCTGGCACGTCTGACATTTGGTTGCATCATGTCTGGCAGGTGATTCCGGAGTGTCCGGCAAGAGGTTCTGGTGTAGCCGGCAGGTGATTTTGGCATGTCCGGCAGGTGTTTCTGGCGAGCTGTTCAGGTGGTTCCGGTGTTCTTGGCAGGTGATTCTGGCGTGTCCGGCAGGTGGTTCCGGTCTGTCCGGTAATGGGTTCCGTCATGTGCCGCACGTGGTTCTGGCACGTCTGAGAGGTGGTTCCCGCATGCCCGGCAGGTGCTCCAGGAGAGTCCTACAAGTGGTTCTGGCCTAGCCCGCAGGTGATTTTGGCGTGTCCGGCAGGTGGTTCCGGCATGCTCGGCAGGTGGTTCAGGCATGTCTGGTAGGTGGTTCCGGTCTGTCCGCGAGGTGGTTCCGGCGTGTCAGGCACGTGGTTCCGGCATGTGTGACAGGTGGTTCTGGCATGTCCGGCAGGTGATTCTGGATTGTCCACCAAGTGGCTCTGGTGTAACCAGCAGGTGATTCCGGAGTGTACGGCAAGTGGTTCTGGCATAGCTGGCTGGTGATTTTGGGGTGTCCAGCAGGTGGCTCCAGCGAGTCGAGCAAGTTGTTCCGGTGTGCTCAGCAGGTGGTTCAGGCAGGTCCGGCAGGTGTTTCTGGTCTGTCCAGTACGTGGTGCCGGCATGTCCGGCACGTGCTTCCAGTATGTTTGAGAGGTGGCTCCTACCTTCCCGGCGGGAGATTCCGGAGCGTCCGCCATGTGATTCTGGCCTACGTGGCAGGGGATTTTGGCGTCTCTGGCTGGTGGTTCCGGCGAGTCGAACAGGAGGTTCCGGCGTGCTCGGCAGGTGCATCCGGTGTCTCTGGCACGTCATTCTGGCACGTTCGAGAGGTGGTTCCGGCATGCCTGTGACAGGTGATTCCGGAGTGTCCGACAAGGGGTTCTGGCACGTCTGAGAGGTGGTTCCGGCATACCCTGCAGGTGATTCTGGCTTGTCTGCCGAGTGGTGCTGGCGTAGCCATCAGGTGATTTTGGCGTGTCCAGCAGGTGGCTCCAGCGAGTAGAGCAGGTTGTTCCAGCGTACTCAGCAGGTGGTTCAGGCGGGTCTGGCAGGTGGTTCCGGTCTCTCTAGTAGGTGGTTCCGGCGTGTCCGGCACGTGCTTCTGGCACGTCTGAGAGCTGGTTCCGGCATGCCCGGCGGGTGATTCCATAGAGTCCGCCACGTGGTTCTGGCCTAGCTGACAGGTGATTTTGGCGTCCCCGGCAGGTGGTTACAGCGAGTTGAGCAGGAGGTTCCGGCATGCTCGGCAGTTGCATCCGGTGTCTCTGGCACGTGGTTCTGGCACGTCTGACATTTGGTTGCATCATGTCTGGCAGGTGATTCCGGAGTGTCCGGCAAGAGGTTCTGGTGTAGCCGGCAGGTGATTTTGGCATGTCCGGCAGGTGTTTCTGGCGAGCTGTTCAGGTGGTTCCGGTGTTCTTGGCAGGTGATTCTGGCGTGTCCGGCAGGTGGTTCCGGTCTGTCCGGTAATGGGTTCCGTCATGTGCCGCACGTGGTTCTGGCACGTCTGAGAGGTGGTTCCCGCATGCCCGGCAGGTGCTCCAGGAGAGTCCTACAAGTGGTTCTGGCCTAGCCCGCAGGTGATTTTGGCGTGTCCGGCAGGTGGTTCCGGCATGCTCGGCAGGTGGTTCAGGCATGTCTGGTAGGTGGTTCCGGTCTGTCCGCGAGGTGGTTCCGGCGTGTCAGGCACGTGGTTCCGGCATGTGTGACAGGTGGTTCTGGCATGTCCGGCAGGTGATTCTGGATTGTCCACCAAGTGGCTCTGGTGTAACCAGCAGGTGATTCCGGAGTGTACGGCAAGTGGTTCTGGCATAGCTGGCTGGTGATTTTGGGGTGTCCAGCAGGTGGCTCCAGCGAGTCGAGCAAGTTGTTCCGGTGTGCTCAGCAGGTGGTTCAGGCAGGTCCGGCAGGTGTTTCTGGTCTGTCCAGTACGTGGTGCCGGCATGTCCGGCACGTGCTTCCAGTATGTTTGAGAGGTGGCTCCTACCTTCCCGGCGGGAGATTCCGGAGCGTCCGCCATGTGATTCTGGCCTACGTGGCAGGGGATTTTGGCGTCTCTGGCTGGTGGTTCCGGCGAGTCGAACAGGAGGTTCCGGCGTGCTCGGCAGGTGCATCCGGTGTCTCTGGCACGTCATTCTGGCACGTTCGAGAGGTGGTTCCGGCATGCCTGTGACAGGTGATTCCGGAGTGTCCGACAAGGGGTTCTGGCACGTCTGAGAGGTGGTTCCGGCATACCCTGCAGGTGATTCTGGCTTGTCTGCCGAGTGGTGCTGGCGTAGCCATCAGGTGATTTTGGCGTGTCCAGCAGGTGGCTCCAGCGAGTAGAGCAGGTTGTTCCAGCGTACTCAGCAGGTGGTTCAGGCGGGTCTGGCAGGTGGTTCCGGTCTCTCTAGTAGGTGGTTCCGGCGTGTCCGGCACGTGCTTCTGGCACGTCTGAGAGCTGGTTCCGGCATGCCCGGCGGGTGATTCCATAGAGTCCGCCACGTGGTTCTGGCCTAGCTGACAGGTGATTTTGGCGTCCCCGGCAGGTGGTTACAGCGAGTTGAGCAGGAGGTTCCGGCATGCTCGGCAGTTGCATCCGGTGTCTCTGGCACGTGGTTCTGGCACGTCTGACATTTGGTTGCATCATGTCTGGCAGGTGATTCCGGAGTGTCCGGCAAGAGGTTCTGGTGTAGCCGGCAGGTGATTTTGGCATGTCCGGCAGGTGTTTCTGGCGAGCTGTTCAGGTGGTTCCGGTGTTCTTGGCAGGTGATTCTGGCGTGTCCGGCAGGTGGTTCCGGTCTGTCCGGTAATGGGTTCCGTCATGTGCCGCACGTGGTTCTGGCACGTCTGAGAGGTGGTTCCCGCATGCCCGGCAGGTGCTCCAGGAGAGTCCTACAAGTGGTTCTGGCCTAGCCCGCAGGTGATTTTGGCGTGTCCGGCAGGTGGTTCCGGCATGCTCGGCAGGTGGTTCAGGCATGTCTGGTAGGTGGTTCCGGTCTGTCCGCGAGGTGGTTCCGGCGTGTCAGGCACGTGGTTCCGGCATGTGTGACAGGTGGTTCTGGCATGTCCGGCAGGTGATTCTGGATTGTCCACCAAGTGGCTCTGGTGTAACCAGCAGGTGATTCCGGAGTGTACGGCAAGTGGTTCTGGCATAGCTGGCTGGTGATTTTGGGGTGTCCAGCAGGTGGCTCCAGCGAGTCGAGCAAGTTGTTCCGGTGTGCTCAGCAGGTGGTTCAGGCAGGTCCGGCAGGTGTTTCTGGTCTGTCCAGTACGTGGTGCCGGCATGTCCGGCACGTGCTTCCAGTATGTTTGAGAGGTGGTTCCTACCTTCCCGGCGGGAGATTCCGGAGCGTCCGCCATGTGATTCTGGCCTACCTGGCAGGGGATTTTGGCGTCTCTGGCTGGTGGTTCCGGCGAGTCGAACAGGAGGTTCCGGCGTGCTCGGCAGGTGCATCCGGTGTCTCTGGCACGTCATTCTGGCACGTTCGAGAGGTGGTTCCGGCATGCCTGTGACAGGTGATTCCGGAGTGTCCGACAAGGGGTTCTGGCACGTCTGAGAGGTGGTTCCGGCATACCCTGCAGGTGATTCTGGCTTGTCTGCCGAGTGGTGCTGGCGTAGCCATCAGGTGATTTTGGCGTGTCCAGCAGGTGGCTCCAGCGAGTAGAGCAGGTTGTTCCAGCGTACTCAGCAGGTGGTTCAGGCGGGTCTGGCAGGTGGTTCCGGTCTCTCTAGTAGGTGGTTCCGGCGTGTCCGGCACGTGCTTCTGGCACGTCTGAGAGCTGGTTCCGGCATGCCCGGCGGGTGATTCCATAGAGTCCGCCACGTGGTTCTGGCCTAGCTGACAGGTGATTTTGGCGTCCCCGGCAGGTGGTTACAGCGAGTTGAGCAGGAGGTTCCGGCATGCTCGGCAGTTGCATCCGGTGTCTCTGGCACGTGGTTCTGGCACGTCTGACATTTGGTTGCATCATGTCTGGCAGGTGATTCCGGAGTGTCCGGCAAGAGGTTCTGGTGTAGCCGGCAGGTGATTTTGGCATGTCCGGCAGGTGTTTCTGGCGAGCTGTTCAGGTGGTTCCGGTGTTCTTGGCAGGTGATTCTGGCGTGTCCGGCAGGTGGTTCCGGTCTGTCCGGTAATGGGTTCCGTCATGTGCCGCACGTGGTTCTGGCACGTCTGAGAGGTGGTTCCCGCATGCTCGGCAGGTGCTCCAGGAGAGTCCTACAAGTGGTTCTGGCCTAGCCCGCAGGTGATTTTGGCGTGTCCGGCAGGTGGTTCCGGCATGCTCGGCAGGTGGTTCAGGCATGTCTGGTAGGTGGTTCCGGTCTGTCCGCGAGGTGGTTCCGGCGTGTCAGGCACGTGGTTCCGGCATGTGTGACAGGTGGTTCTGGCATGTCCGGCAGGTGATTCTGGATTGTCCACCAAGTGGCTCTGGTGTAACCAGCAGGTGATTCCGGAGTGTACGGCAAGTGGTTCTGGCATAGCTGGCTGGTGATTTTGGGGTGTCCAGCAGGTGGCTCCAGCGAGTCGAGCAAGTTGTTCCGGTGTGCTCAGCAGGTGGTTCAGGCAGGTCCGGCAGGTGTTTCTGGTCTGTCCAGTACGTGGTGCCGGCATGTCCGGCACGTGCTTCCAGTATGTTTGAGAGGTGGCTCCTACCTTCCCGGCGGGAGATTCCGGAGCGTCCGCCATGTGATTCTGGCCTACGTGGCAGGGGATTTTGGCGTCTCTGGCTGGTGGTTCCGGCGAGTCGAACAGGAGGTTCCGGCGTGCTCGGCAGGTGCATCCGGTGTCTCTGGCACGTCATTCTGGCACGTTCGAGAGGTGGTTCCGGCATGCCTGTGACAGGTGATTCCGGAGTGTCCGACAAGGGGTTCTGGCACGTCTGAGAGGTGGTTCCGGCATACCCTGCAGGTGATTCTGGCTTGTCTGCCGAGTGGTGCTGGCGTAGCCATCAGGTGATTTTGGCGTGTCCAGCAGGTGGCTCCAGCGAGTAGAGCAGGTTGTTCCAGCGTACTCAGCAGGTGGTTCAGGCGGGTCTGGCAGGTGGTTCCGGTCTCTCTAGTAGGTGGTTCCGGCGTGTCCGGCACGTGCTTCTGGCACGTCTGAGAGCTGGTTCCGGCATGCCCGGCGGGTGATTCCATAGAGTCCGCCACGTGGTTCTGGCCTAGCTGACAGGTGATTTTGGCGTCCCCGGCAGGTGGTTACAGCGAGTTGAGCAGGAGGTTCCGGCATGCTCGGCAGTTGCATCCGGTGTCTCTGGCACGTGGTTCTGGCACGTCTGACATTTGGTTGCATCATGTCTGGCAGGTGATTCCGGAGTGTCCGGCAAGAGGTTCTGGTGTAGCCGGCAGGTGATTTTGGCATGTCCGGCAGGTGTTTCTGGCGAGCTGTTCAGGTGGTTCCGGTGTTCTTGGCAGGTGATTCTGGCGTGTCCGGCAGGTGGTTCCGGTCTGTCCGGTAATGGGTTCCGTCATGTGCCGCACGTGGTTCTGGCACGTCTGAGAGGTGGTTCCCGCATGCCCGGCAGGTGCTCCAGGAGAGTCCTACAAGTGGTTCTGGCCTAGCCCGCAGGTGATTTTGGCGTGTCCGGCAGGTGGTTCCGGCATGCTCGGCAGGTGGTTCAGGCATGTCTGGTAGGTGGTTCCGGTCTGTCCGCGAGGTGGTTCCGGCGTGTCAGGCACGTGGTTCCGGCATGTGTGACAGGTGGTTCTGGCATGTCCGGCAGGTGATTCTGGATTGTCCACCAAGTGGCTCTGGTGTAACCAGCAGGTGATTCCGGAGTGTACGGCAAGTGGTTCTGGCATAGCTGGCTGGTGATTTTGGGGTGTCCAGCAGGTGGCTCCAGCGAGTCGAGCAAGTTGTTCCGGTGTGCTCAGCAGGTGGTTCAGGCAGGTCCGGCAGGTGTTTCTGGTCTGTCCAGTACGTGGTGCCGGCATGTCCGGCACGTGCTTCCAGTATGTTTGAGAGGTGGTTCCTACCTTCCCGGCGGGAGATTCCGGAGCGTCCGCCATGTGATTCTGGCCTACGTGGCAGGGGATTTTGGCGTCTCTGGCTGGTGGTTCCGGCGAGTCGAACAGGAGGTTCCGGCGTGCTCGGCAGGTGCATCCGGTGTCTCTGGCACGTCATTCTGGCACGTTCGAGAGGTGGTTCCGGCATGCCTGTGACAGGTGATTCCGGAGTGTCCGACAAGGGGTTCTGGCACGTCTGAGAGGTGGTTCCGGCATACCCTGCAGGTGATTCTGGCTTGTCTGCCGAGTGGTGCTGGCGTAGCCATCAGGTGATTTTGGCGTGTCCAGCAGGTGGCTCCAGCGAGTAGAGCAGGTTGTTCCAGCGTACTCAGCAGGTGGTTCAGGCGGGTCTGGCAGGTGGTTCCGGTCTCTCTAGTAGGTGGTTCCGGCGTGTCCGGCACGTGCTTCTGGCACGTCTGAGAGCTGGTTCCGGCATGCCCGGCGGGTGATTCCATAGAGTCCGCCACGTGGTTCTGGCCTAGCTGACAGGTGATTTTGGCGTCCCCGGCAGGTGGTTACAGCGAGTTGAGCAGGAGGTTCCGGCATGCTCGGCAGTTGCATCCGGTGTCTCTGGCACGTGGTTCTGGCACGTCTGACATTTGGTTGCATCATGTCTGGCAGGTGATTCCGGAGTGTCCGGCAAGAGGTTCTGGTGTAGCCGGCAGGTGATTTTGGCATGTCCGGCAGGTGTTTCTGGCGAGCTGTTCAGGTGGTTCCGGTGTTCTTGGCAGGTGATTCTGGCGTGTCCGGCAGGTGGTTCCGGTCTGTCCGGTAATGGGTTCCGTCATGTGCCGCACGTGGTTCTGGCACGTCTGAGAGGTGGTTCCCGCATGCCCGGCAGGTGCTCCAGGAGAGTCCTACAAGTGGTTCTGGCCTAGCCCGCAGGTGATTTTGGCGTGTCCGGCAGGTGGTTCCGGCATGCTCGGCAGGTGGTTCAGGCATGTCTGGTAGGTGGTTCCGGTCTGTCCGCGAGGTGGTTCCGGCGTGTCAGGCACGTGGTTCCGGCATGTGTGACAGGTGGTTCTGGCATGTCCGGCAGGTGATTCTGGATTGTCCACCAAGTGGCTCTGGTGTAACCAGCAGGTGATTCCGGAGTGTACGGCAAGTGGTTCTGGCATAGCTGGCTGGTGATTTTGGGGTGTCCAGCAGGTGGCTCCAGCGAGTCGAGCAAGTTGTTCCGGTGTGCTCAGCAGGTGGTTCAGGCAGGTCCGGCAGGTGTTTCTGGTCTGTCCAGTACGTGGTGCCGGCATGTCCGGCACGTGCTTCCAGTATGTTTGAGAGGTGGTTCCTACCTTCCCGGCGGGAGATTCCGGAGCGTCCGCCATGTGATTCTGGCCTACCTGGCAGGGGATTTTGGCGTCTCTGGCTGGTGGTTCCGGCGAGTCGAACAGGAGGTTCCGGCGTGCTCGGCAGGTGCATCCGGTGTCTCTGGCACGTCATTCTGGCACGTTCGAGAGGTGGTTCCGGCATGCCTGTGACAGGTGATTCCGGAGTGTCCGACAAGGGGTTCTGGCACGTCTGAGAGGTGGTTCCGGCATACCCTGCAGGTGATTCTGGCTTGTCTGCCGAGTGGTGCTGGCGTAGCCATCAGGTGACTTTGGCGTGTCCAGCAGGTGGCTCCAGCGAGTAGAGCAGGTTGTTCCAGCGTACTCAGCAGGTGGTTCAGGCGGGTCTGGCAGGTGGTTCCGGTCTCTCTAGTAGGTGGTTCCGGCGTGTCCGGCACGTGCTTCTGGCACGTCTGAGAGCTGGTTCCGGCATGCCCGGCGGGTGATTCCATAGAGTCCGCCACGTGGTTCTGGCCTAGCTGACAGGTGATTTTGGCGTCCCCGGCAGGTGGTTACAGCGAGTTGAGCAGGAGGTTCCGGCATGCTCGGCAGTTGCATCCGGTGTCTCTGGCACGTGGTTCTGGCACGTCTGACATTTGGTTGCATCATGTCTGGCAGGTGATTCCGGAGTGTCCGGCAAGAGGTTCTGGTGTAGCCGGCAGGTGATTTTGGCATGTCCGGCAGGTGTTTCTGGCGAGCTGTTCAGGTGGTTCCGGTGTTCTTGGCAGGTGATTCTGGCGTGTCCGGCAGGTGGTTCCGGTCTGTCCGGTAATGGGTTCCGTCATGTGCCGCACGTGGTTCTGGCACGTCTGAGAGGTGGTTCCCGCATGCTCGGCAGGTGCTCCAGGAGAGTCCTACAAGTGGTTCTGGCCTAGCCCGCAGGTGATTTTGGCGTGTCCGGCAGGTGGTTCCGGCATGCTCGGCAGGTGGTTCAGGCATGTCTAGTAGGTGGTTCCGGTCTGTCCGCGAGGTGGTTCCGGCGTGTCAGGCACGTGGTTCCGGCATGTGTGACAGGTGGTTCTGGCATGTCCGGCAGGTGATTCTGGATTGTCCACCAAGTGGCTCTGGTGTAACCAGCAGGTGATTCCGGAGTGTACGGCAAGTGGTTCTGGCATAGCTGGCTGGTGATTTTGGGGTGTCCAGCAGGTGGCTCCAGCGAGTCGAGCAAGTTGTTCCGGTGTGCTCAGCAGGTGGTTCAGGCAGGTCCGGCAGGTGTTTCTGGTCTGTCCAGTACGTGGTGCCGGCATGTCCGGCACGTGCTTCCAGTATGTTTGAGAGGTGGCTCCTACCTTCCCGGCGGGAGATTCCGGAGCGTCCGCCATGTGATTCTGGCCTACGTGGCAGGGGATTTTGGCGTCTCTGGCTGGTGGTTCCGGCGAGTCGAACAGGAGGTTCCGGCGTGCTCGGCAGGTGCATCCGGTGTCTCTGGCACGTCATTCTGGCACGTTCGAGAGGTGGTTCCGGCATGCCTGTGACAGGTGATTCCGGAGTGTCCGACAAGGGGTTCTGGCACGTCTGAGAGGTGGTTCCGGCATACCCTGCAGGTGATTCTGGCTTGTCTGCCGAGTGGTGCTGGCGTAGCCATCAGGTGATTTTGGCGTGTCCAGCAGGTGGCTCCAGCGAGTAGAGCAGGTTGTTCCAGCGTACTCAGCAGGTGGTTCAGGCGGGTCTGGCAGGTGGTTCCGGTCTCTCTAGTAGGTGGTTCCGGCGTGTCCGGCACGTGCTTCTGGCACGTCTGAGAGCTGGTTCCGGCATGCCCGGCGGGTGATTCCATAGAGTCCGCCACGTGGTTCTGGCCTAGCTGACAGGTGATTTTGGCGTCCCCGGCAGGTGGTTACAGCGAGTTGAGCAGGAGGTTCCGGCATGCTCGGCAGTTGCATCCGGTGTCTCTGGCACGTGGTTCTGGCACGTCTGACATTTGGTTGCATCATGTCTGGCAGGTGATTCCGGAGTGTCCGGCAAGAGGTTCTGGTGTAGCCGGCAGGTGATTTTGGCATGTCCGGCAGGTGTTTCTGGCGAGCTGTTCAGGTGGTTCCGGTGTTCTTGGCAGGTGATTCTGGCGTGTCCGGCAGGTGGTTCCGGTCTGTCCGGTAATGGGTTCCGTCATGTGCCGCACGTGGTTCTGGCACGTCTGAGAGGTGGTTCCCGCATGCCCGGCAGGTGCTCCAGGAGAGTCCTACAAGTGGTTCTGGCCTAGCCCGCAGGTGATTTTGGCGTGTCCGGCAGGTGGTTCCGGCATGCTCGGCAGGTGGTTCAGGCATGTCTGGTAGGTGGTTCCGGTCTGTCCGCGAGGTGGTTCCGGCGTGTCAGGCACGTGGTTCCGGCATGTGTGACAGGTGGTTCTGGCATGTCCGGCAGGTGATTCTGGATTGTCCACCAAGTGGCTCTGGTGTAACCAGCAGGTGATTCCGGAGTGTACGGCAAGTGGTTCTGGCATAGCTGGCTGGTGATTTTGGGGTGTCCAGCAGGTGGCTCCAGCGAGTCGAGCAAGTTGTTCCGGTGTGCTCAGCAGGTGGTTCAGGCAGGTCCGGCAGGTGTTTCTGGTCTGTCCAGTACGTGGTGCCGGCATGTCCGGCACGTGCTTCCAGTATGTTTGAGAGGTGGTTCCTACCTTCCCGGCGGGAGATTCCGGAGCGTCCGCCATGTGATTCTGGCCTACCTGGCAGGGGATTTTGGCGTCTCTGGCTGGTGGTTCCGGCGAGTCGAACAGGAGGTTCCGGCGTGCTCGGCAGGTGCATCCGGTGTCTCTGGCACGTCATTCTGGCACGTTCGAGAGGTGGTTCCGGCATGCCTGTGACAGGTGATTCCGGAGTGTCCGACAAGGGGTTCTGGCACGTCTGAGAGGTGGTTCCGGCATACCCTGCAGGTGATTCTGGCTTGTCTGCCGAGTGGTGCTGGCGTAGCCATCAGGTGATTTTGGCGTGTCCAGCAGGTGGCTCCAGCGAGTAGAGCAGGTTGTTCCAGCGTACTCAGCAGGTGGTTCAGGCGGGTCTGGCAGGTGGTTCCGGTCTCTCTAGTAGGTGGTTCCGGCGTGTCCGGCACGTGCTTCTGGCACGTCTGAGAGCTGGTTCCGGCATGCCCGGCGGGTGATTCCATAGAGTCCGCCACGTGGTTCTGGCCTAGCTGACAGGTGATTTTGGCGTCCCCGGCAGGTGGTTACAGCGAGTTGAGCAGGAGGTTCCGGCATGCTCGGCAGTTGCATCCGGTGTCTCTGGCACGTGGTTCTGGCACGTCTGACATTTGGTTGCATCATGTCTGGCAGGTGATTCCGGAGTGTCCGGCAAGAGGTTCTGGTGTAGCCGGCAGGTGATTTTGGCATGTCCGGCAGGTGTTTCTGGCGAGCTGTTCAGGTGGTTCCGGTGTTCTTGGCAGGTGATTCTGGCGTGTCCGGCAGGTGGTTCCGGTCTGTCCGGTAATGGGTTCCGTCATGTGCCGCACGTGGTTCTGGCACGTCTGAGAGGTGGTTCCCGCATGCCCGGCAGGTGCTCCAGGAGAGTCCTACAAGTGGTTCTGGCCTAGCCCGCAGGTGATTTTGGCGTGTCCGGCAGGTGGTTCCGGCATGCTCGGCAGGTGGTTCAGGCATGTCTGGTAGGTGGTTCCGGTCTGTCCGCGAGGTGGTTCCGGCGTGTCAGGCACGTGGTTCCGGCATGTGTGACAGGTGGTTCTGGCATGTCCGGCAGGTGATTCTGGATTGTCCACCAAGTGGCTCTGGTGTAACCAGCAGGTGATTCCGGAGTGTACGGCAAGTGGTTCTGGCATAGCTGGCTGGTGATTTTGGGGTGTCCAGCAGGTGGCTCCAGCGAGTCGAGCAAGTTGTTCCGGTGTGCTCAGCAGGTGGTTCAGGCAGGTCCGGCAGGTGTTTCTGGTCTGTCCAGTACGTGGTGCCGGCATGTCCGGCACGTGCTTCCAGTATGTTTGAGAGGTGGTTCCTACCTTCCCGGCGGGAGATTCCGGAGCGTCCGCCATGTGATTCTGGCCTACCTGGCAGGGGATTTTGGCGTCTCTGGCTGGTGGTTCCGGCGAGTCGAACAGGAGGTTCCGGCGTGCTCGGCAGGTGCATCCGGTGTCTCTGGCACGTCATTCTGGCACGTTCGAGAGGTGGTTCCGGCATGCCTGTGACAGGTGATTCCGGAGTGTCCGACAAGGGGTTCTGGCACGTCTGAGAGGTGGTTCCGGCATACCCTGCAGGTGATTCTGGCTTGTCTGCCGAGTGGTGCTGGCGTAGCCATCAGGTGATTTTGGCGTGTCCAGCAGGTGGCTCCAGCGAGTAGAGCAGGTTGTTCCAGCGTACTCAGCAGGTGGTTCAGGCGGGTCTGGCAGGTGGTTCCGGTCTCTCTAGTAGGTGGTTCCGGCGTGTCCGGCACGTGCTTCTGGCACGTCTGAGAGCTGGTTCCGGCATGCCCGGCGGGTGATTCCATAGAGTCCGCCACGTGGTTCTGGCCTAGCTGACAGGTGATTTTGGCGTCCCCGGCAGGTGGTTACAGCGAGTTGAGCAGGAGGTTCCGGCATGCTCGGCAGTTGCATCCGGTGTCTCTGGCATGTGGTTCTGGCACGTCTGACATTTGGTTGCATCATGTCTGGCAGGTGATTCCGGAGTGTCCGGCAAGAGGTTCTGGTGTAGCCGGCAGGTGATTTTGGCATGTCCGGCAGGTGTTTCTGGCGAGCTGTTCAGGTGGTTCCGGTGTTCTTGGCAGGTGATTCTGGCGTGTCCGGCAGGTGGTTCCGGTCTGTCCGGTAATGGGTTCCGTCATGTGCCGCACGTGGTTCTGGCACGTCTGAGAGGTGGTTCCCGCATGCCCGGCAGGTGCTCCAGGAGAGTCCTACAAGTGGTTCTGGCCTAGCCCGCAGGTGATTTTGGCGTGTCCGGCAGGTGGTTCCGGCATGCTCGGCAGGTGGTTCAGGCATGTCTGGTAGGTGGTTCCGGTCTGTCCGCGAGGTGGTTCCGGCGTGTCAGGCACGTGGTTCCGGCATGTGTGACAGGTGGTTCTGGCATGTCCGGCAGGTGATTCTGGATTGTCCACCAAGTGGCTCTGGTGTAACCAGCAGGTGATTCCGGAGTGTACGGCAAGTGGTTCTGGCATAGCTGGCTGGTGATTTTGGGGTGTCCAGCAGGTGGCTCCAGCGAGTCGAGCAAGTTGTTCCGGTGTGCTCAGCAGGTGGTTCAGGCAGGTCCGGCAGGTGTTTCTGGTCTGTCCAGTACGTGGTGCCGGCATGTCCGGCACGTGCTTCCAGTATGTTTGAGAGGTGGCTCCTACCTTCCCGGCGGGAGATTCCGGAGCGTCCGCCATGTGATTCTGGCCTACGTGGCAGGGGATTTTGGCGTCTCTGGCTGGTGGTTCCGGCGAGTCGAACAGGAGGTTCCGGCGTGCTCGGCAGGTGCATCCGGTGTCTCTGGCACGTCATTCTGGCACGTTCGAGAGGTGGTTCCGGCATGCCTGTGACAGGTGATTCCGGAGTGTCCGACAAGGGGTTCTGGCACGTCTGAGAGGTGGTTCCGGCATACCCTGCAGGTGATTCTGGCTTGTCTGCCGAGTGGTGCTGGCGTAGCCATCAGGTGATTTTGGCGTGTCCAGCAGGTGGCTCCAGCGAGTAGAGCAGGTTGTTCCAGCGTACTCAGCAGGTGGTTCAGGCGGGTCTGGCAGGTGGTTCCGGTCTCTCTAGTAGGTGGTTCCGGCGTGTCCGGCACGTGCTTCTGGCACGTCTGAGAGCTGGTTCCGGCATGCCCGGCGGGTGATTCCATAGAGTCCGCCACGTGGTTCTGGCCTAGCTGACAGGTGATTTTGGCGTCCCCGGCAGGTGGTTACAGCGAGTTGAGCAGGAGGTTCCGGCATGCTCGGCAGTTGCATCCGGTGTCTCTGGCACGTGGTTCTGGCACGTCTGACATTTGGTTGCATCATGTCTGGCAGGTGATTCCGGAGTGTCCGGCAAGAGGTTCTGGTGTAGCCGGCAGGTGATTTTGGCATGTCCGGCAGGTGTTTCTGGCGAGCTGTTCAGGTGGTTCCGGTGTTCTTGGCAGGTGATTCTGGCGTGTCCGGCAGGTGGTTCCGGTCTGTCCGGTAATGGGTTCCGTCATGTGCCGCACGTGGTTCTGGCACGTCTGAGAGGTGGTTCCCGCATGCCCGGCAGGTGCTCCAGGAGAGTCCTACAAGTGGTTCTGGCCTAGCCCGCAGGTGATTTTGGCGTGTCCGGCAGGTGGTTCCGGCATGCTCGGCAGGTGGTTCAGGCATGTCTGGTAGGTGGTTCCGGTCTGTCCGCGAGGTGGTTCCGGCGTGTCAGGCACGTGGTTCCGGCATGTGTGACAGGTGGTTCTGGCATGTCCGGCAGGTGATTCTGGATTGTCCACCAAGTGGCTCTGGTGTAACCAGCAGGTGATTCCGGAGTGTACGGCAAGTGGTTCTGGCATAGCTGGCTGGTGATTTTGGGGTGTCCAGCAGGTGGCTCCAGCGAGTCGAGCAAGTTGTTCCGGTGTGCTCAGCAGGTGGTTCAGGCAGGTCCGGCAGGTGTTTCTGGTCTGTCCAGTACGTGGTGCCGGCATGTCCGGCACGTGCTTCCAGTATGTTTGAGAGGTGGTTCCTACCTTCCCGGCGGGAGATTCCGGAGCGTCCGCCATGTGATTCTGGCCTACCTGGCAGGGGATTTTGGCGTCTCTGGCTGGTGGTTCCGGCGAGTCGAACAGGAGGTTCCGGCGTGCTCGGCAGGTGCATCCGGTGTCTCTGGCACGTCATTCTGGCACGTTCGAGAGGTGGTTCCGGCATGCCTGTGACAGGTGATTCCGGAGTGTCCGACAAGGGGTTCTGGCACGTCTGAGAGGTGGTTCCGGCATACCCTGCAGGTGATTCTGGCTTGTCTGCCGAGTGGTGCTGGCGTAGCCATCAGGTGATTTTGGCGTGTCCAGCAGGTGGCTCCAGCGAGTAGAGCAGGTTGTTCCAGCGTACTCAGCAGGTGGTTCAGGCGGGTCTGGCAGGTGGTTCCGGTCTCTCTAGTAGGTGGTTCCGGCGTGTCCGGCACGTGCTTCTGGCACGTCTGAGAGCTGGTTCCGGCATGCCCGGCGGGTGATTCCATAGAGTCCGCCACGTGGTTCTGGCCTAGCTGACAGGTGATTTTGGCGTCCCCGGCAGGTGGTTACAGCGAGTTGAGCAGGAGGTTCCGGCATGCTCGGCAGTTGCATCCGGTGTCTCTGGCACGTGGTTCTGGCACGTCTGACATTTGGTTGCATCATGTCTGGCAGGTGATTCCGGAGTGTCCGGCAAGAGGTTCTGGTGTAGCCGGCAGGTGATTTTGGCATGTCCGGCAGGTGTTTCTGGCGAGCTGTTCAGGTGGTTCCGGTGTTCTTGGCAGGTGATTCTGGCGTGTCCGGCAGGTGGTTCCGGTCTGTCCGGTAATGGGTTCCGTCATGTGCCGCACGTGGTTCTGGCACGTCTGAGAGGTGGTTCCCGCATGCCCGGCAGGTGCTCCAGGAGAGTCCTACAAGTGGTTCTGGCCTAGCCCGCAGGTGATTTTGGCGTGTCCGGCAGGTGGTTCCGGCATGCTCGGCAGGTGGTTCAGGCATGTCTGGTAGGTGGTTCCGGTCTGTCCGCGAGGTGGTTCCGGCGTGTCAGGCACGTGGTTCCGGCATGTGTGACAGGTGGTTCTGGCATGTCCGGCAGGTGATTCTGGATTGTCCACCAAGTGGCTCTGGTGTAACCAGCAGGTGATTCCGGAGTGTACGGCAAGTGGTTCTGGCATAGCTGGCTGGTGATTTTGGGGTGTCCAGCAGGTGGCTCCAGCGAGTCGAGCAAGTTGTTCCGGTGTGCTCAGCAGGTGGTTCAGGCAGGTCCGGCAGGTGTTTCTGGTCTGTCCAGTACGTGGTGCCGGCATGTCCGGCACGTGCTTCCAGTATGTTTGAGAGGTGGCTCCTACCTTCCCGGCGGGAGATTCCGGAGCGTCCGCCATGTGATTCTGGCCTACGTGGCAGGGGATTTTGGCGTCTCTGGCTGGTGGTTCCGGCGAGTCGAACAGGAGGTTCCGGCGTGCTCGGCAGGTGCATCCGGTGTCTCTGGCACGTCATTCTGGCACGTTCGAGAGGTGGTTCCGGCATGCCTGTGACAGGTGATTCCGGAGTGTCCGACAAGGGGTTCTGGCACGTCTGAGAGGTGGTTCCGGCATACCCTGCAGGTGATTCTGGCTTGTCTGCCGAGTGGTGCTGGCGTAGCCATCAGGTGATTTTGGCGTGTCCAGCAGGTGGCTCCAGCGAGTAGAGCAGGTTGTTCCAGCGTACTCAGCAGGTGGTTCAGGCGGGTCTGGCAGGTGGTTCCGGTCTCTCTAGTAGGTGGTTCCGGCGTGTCCGGCACGTGCTTCTGGCACGTCTGAGAGCTGGTTCCGGCATGCCCGGCGGGTGATTCCATAGAGTCCGCCACGTGGTTCTGGCCTAGCTGACAGGTGATTTTGGCGTCCCCGGCAGGTGGTTACAGCGAGTTGAGCAGGAGGTTCCGGCATGCTCGGCAGTTGCATCCGGTGTCTCTGGCACGTGGTTCTGGCACGTCTGACATTTGGTTGCATCATGTCTGGCAGGTGATTCCGGAGTGTCCGGCAAGAGGTTCTGGTGTAGCCGGCAGGTGATTTTGGCATGTCCGGCAGGTGTTTCTGGCGAGCTGTTCAGGTGGTTCCGGTGTTCTTGGCAGGTGATTCTGGCGTGTCCGGCAGGTGGTTCCGGTCTGTCCGGTAATGGGTTCCGTCATGTGCCGCACGTGGTTCTGGCACGTCTGAGAGGTGGTTCCCGCATGCCCGGCAGGTGCTCCAGGAGAGTCCTACAAGTGGTTCTGGCCTAGCCCGCAGGTGATTTTGGCGTGTCCGGCAGGTGGTTCCGGCATGCTCGGCAGGTGGTTCAGGCATGTCTGGTAGGTGGTTCCGGTCTGTCCGCGAGGTGGTTCCGGCGTGTCAGGCACGTGGTTCCGGCATGTGTGACAGGTGGTTCTGGCATGTCCGGCAGGTGATTCTGGATTGTCCACCAAGTGGCTCTGGTGTAAGCAGCAGGTGATTCCGGAGTGTACGGCAAGTGGTTCTGGCATAGCTGGCTGGTGATTTTGGGGTGTCCAGCAGGTGGCTCCAGCGAGTCGAGCAAGTTGTTCCGGTGTGCTCAGCAGGTGGTTCAGGCAGGTCCGGCAGGTGTTTCTGGTCTGTCCAGTACGTGGTGCCGGCATGTCCGGCACGTGCTTCCAGTATGTTTGAGAGGTGGCTCCTACCTTCCCGGCGGGAGATTCCGGAGCGTCCGCCATGTGATTCTGGCCTACGTGGCAGGGGATTTTGGCGTCTCTGGCTGGTGGTTCCGGCGAGTCGAACAGGAGGTTCCGGCGTGCTCGGCAGGTGCATCCGGTGTCTCTGGCACGTCATTCTGGCACGTTCGAGAGGTGGTTCCGGCATGCCTGTGACAGGTGATTCCGGAGTGTCCGACAAGGGGTTCTGGCACGTCTGAGAGGTGGTTCCGGCATACCCTGCAGGTGATTCTGGCTTGTCTGCCGAGTGGTGCTGGCGTAGCCATCAGGTGATTTTGGCGTGTCCAGCAGGTGGCTCCAGCGAGTAGAGCAGGTTGTTCCAGCGTACTCAGCAGGTGGTTCAGGCGGGTCTGGCAGGTGGTTCCGGTCTCTCTAGTAGGTGGTTCCGGCGTGTCCGGCACGTGCTTCTGGCACGTCTGAGAGCTGGTTCCGGCATGCCCGGCGGGTGATTCCATAGAGTCCGCCACGTGGTTCTGGCCTAGCTGACAGGTGATTTTGGCGTCCCCGGCAGGTGGTTACAGCGAGTTGAGCAGGAGGTTCCGGCATGCTCGGCAGTTGCATCCGGTGTCTCTGGCACGTGGTTCTGGCACGTCTGACATTTGGTTGCATCATGTCTGGCAGGTGATTCCGGAGTGTCCGGCAAGAGGTTCTGGTGTAGCCGGCAGGTGATTTTGGCATGTCCGGCAGGTGTTTCTGGCGAGCTGTTCAGGTGGTTCCGGTGTTCTTGGCAGGTGATTCTGGCGTGTCCGGCAGGTGGTTCCGGTCTGTCCGGTAATGGGTTCCGTCATGTGCCGCACGTGGTTCTGGCACGTCTGAGAGGTGGTTCCCGCATGCCCGGCAGGTGCTCCAGGAGAGTCCTACAAGTGGTTCTGGCCTAGCCCGCAGGTGATTTTGGCGTGTCCGGCAGTTGGTTCCGGCATGCTCGGCAGGTGGTTCAGGCATGTCTGGTAGGTGGTTCCGGTCTGTCCGCGAGGTGGTTCCGGCGTGTCAGGCACGTGGTTCCGGCATGTGTGACAGGTGGTTCTGGCATGTCCGGCAGGTGATTCTGGATTGTCCACCAAGTGGCTCTGGTGTAACCAGCAGGTGATTCCGGAGTGTACGGCAAGTGGTTCTGGCATAGCTGGCTGGTGATTTTGGGGTGTCCAGCAGGTGGCTCCAGCGAGTCGAGCAAGTTGTTCCGGTGTGCTCAGCAGGTGGTTCAGGCAGGTCCGGCAGGTGTTTCTGGTCTGTCCAGTACGTGGTGCCGGCATGTCCGGCACGTGCTTCCAGTATGTTTGAGAGGTGGCTCCTACCTTCCCGGCGGGAGATTCCGGAGCGTCCGCCATGTGATTCTGGCCTACCTGGCAGGGGATTTTGGCGTCTCTGGCTGGTGGTTCCGGCGAGTCGAACAGGAGGTTCCGGCGTGCTCGGCAGGTGCATCCGGTGTCTCTGGCACGTCATTCTGGCACGTTCGAGAGGTGGTTCCGGCATGCCTGTGACAGGTGATTCCGGAGTGTCCGACAAGGGGTTCTGGCACGTCTGAGAGGTGGTTCCGGCATACCCTGCAGGTGATTCTGGCTTGTCTGCCGAGTGGTGCTGGCGTAGCCATCAGGTGATTTTGGCGTGTCCAGCAGGTGGCTCCAGCGAGTAGAGCAGGTTGTTCCAGCGTACTCAGCAGGTGGTTCAGGCGGGTCTGGCAGGTGGTTCCGGTCTCTCTAGTAGGTGGTTCCGGCGTGTCCGGCACGTGCTTCTGGCACGTCTGAGAGCTGGTTCCGGCATGCCCGGCGGGTGATTCCATAGAGTCCGCCACGTGGTTCTGGCCTAGCTGACAGGTGATTTTGGCGTCCCCGGCAGGTGGTTACAGCGAGTTGAGCAGGAGGTTCCGGCATGCTCGGCAGTTGCATCCGGTGTCTCTGGCACGTGGTTCTGGCACGTCTGACATTTGGTTGCATCATGTCTGGCAGGTGATTCCGGAGTGTCCGGCAAGAGGTTCTGGTGTAGCCGGCAGGTGATTTTGGCATGTCCGGCAGGTGTTTCTGGCGAGCTGTTCAGGTGGTTCCGGTGTTCTTGGCAGGTGATTCTGGCGTGTCCGGCAGGTGGTTCCGGTCTGTCCGGTAATGGGTTCCGTCATGTGCCGCACGTGGTTCTGGCACGTCTGAGAGGTGGTTCCCGCATGCCCGGCAGGTGCTCCAGGAGAGTCCTACAAGTGGTTCTGGCCTAGCCCGCAGGTGATTTTGGCGTGTCCGGCAGGTGGTTCCGGCATGCTCGGCAGGTGGTTCAGGCATGTCTGGTAGGTGGTTCCGGTCTGTCCGCGAGGTGGTTCCGGCGTGTCAGGCACGTGGTTCCGGCATGTGTGACAGGTGGTTCTGGCATGTCCGGCAGGTGATTCTGGATTGTCCACCAAGTGGCTCTGGTGTAACCAGCAGGTGATTCCGGAGTGTACGGCAAGTGGTTCTGGCATAGCTGGCTGGTGATTTTGGGGTGTCCAGCAGGTGGCTCCAGCGAGTCGAGCAAGTTGTTCCGGTGTGCTCAGCAGGTGGTTCAGGCAGGTCCGGCAGGTGTTTCTGGTCTGTCCAGTACGTGGTGCCGGCATGTCCGGCACGTGCTTCCAGTATGTTTGAGAGGTGGCTCCTACCTTCCCGGCGGGAGATTCCGGAGCGTCCGCCATGTGATTCTGGCCTACGTGGCAGGGGATTTTGGCGTCTCTGGCTGGTGGTTCCGGCGAGTCGAACAGGAGGTTCCGGCGTGCTCGGCAGGTGCATCCGGTGTCTCTGGCACGTCATTCTGGCACGTTCGAGAGGTGGTTCCGGCATGCCTGTGACAGGTGATTCCGGAGTGTCCGACAAGGGGTTCTGGCACGTCTGAGAGGTGGTTCCGGCATACCCTGCAGGTGATTCTGGCTTGTCTGCCGAGTGGTGCTGGCGTAGCCATCAGGTGATTTTGGCGTGTCCAGCAGGTGGCTCCAGCGAGTAGAGCAGGTTGTTCCAGCGTACTCAGCAGGTGGTTCAGGCGGGTCTGGCAGGTGGTTCCGGTCTCTCTAGTAGGTGGTTCCGGCGTGTCCGGCACGTGCTTCTGGCACGTCTGAGAGCTGGTTCCGGCATGCCCGGCGGGTGATTCCATAGAGTCCGCCACGTGGTTCTGGCCTAGCTGACAGGTGATTTTGGCGTCCCCGGCAGGTGGTTACAGCGAGTTGAGCAGGAGGTTCCGGCATGCTCGGCAGTTGCATCCGGTGTCTCTGGCACGTGGTTCTGGCACGTCTGACATTTGGTTGCATCATGTCTGGCAGGTGATTCCGGAGTGTCCGGCAAGAGGTTCTGGTGTAGCCGGCAGGTGATTTTGGCATGTCCGGCAGGTGTTTCTGGCGAGCTGTTCAGGTGGTTCCGGTGTTCTTGGCAGGTGATTCTGGCGTGTCCGGCAGGTGGTTCCGGTCTGTCCGGTAATGGGTTCCGTCATGTGCCGCACGTGGTTCTGGCACGTCTGAGAGGTGGTTCCCGCATGCCCGGCAGGTGCTCCAGGAGAGTCCTACAAGTGGTTCTGGCCTAGCCCGCAGGTGATTTTGGCGTGTCCGGCAGGTGGTTCCGGCATGCTCGGCAGGTGGTTCAGGCATGTCTGGTAGGTGGTTCCGGTCTGTCCGCGAGGTGGTTCCGGCGTGTCAGGCACGTGGTTCCGGCATGTGTGACAGGTGGTTCTGGCATGTCCGGCAGGTGATTCTGGATTGTCCACCAAGTGGCTCTGGTGTAACCAGCAGGTGATTCCGGAGTGTACGGCAAGTGGTTCTGGCATAGCTGGCTGGTGATTTTGGGGTGTCCAGCAGGTGGCTCCAGCGAGTCGAGCAAGTTGTTCCGGTGTGCTCAGCAGGTGGTTCAGGCAGGTCCGGCAGGTGTTTCTGGTCTGTCCAGTACGTGGTGCCGGCATGTCCGGCACGTGCTTCCAGTATGTTTGAGAGGTGGCTCCTACCTTCCCGGCGGGAGATTCCGGAGCGTCCGCCATGTGATTCTGGCCTACGTGGCAGGGGATTTTGGCGTCTCTGGCTGGTGGTTCCGGCGAGTCGAACAGGAGGTTCCGGCGTGCTCGGCAGGTGCATCCGGTGTCTCTGGCACGTCATTCTGGCACGTTCGAGAGGTGGTTCCGGCATGCCTGTGACAGGTGATTCCGGAGTGTCCGACAAGGGGTTCTGGCACGTCTGAGAGGTGGTTCCGGCATACCCTGCAGGTGATTCTGGCTTGTCTGCCGAGTGGTGCTGGCGTAGCCATCAGGTGATTTTGGCGTGTCCAGCAGGTGGCTCCAGCGAGTAGAGCAGGTTGTTCCAGCGTACTCAGCAGGTGGTTCAGGCGGGTCTGGCAGGTGGTTCCGGTCTCTCTAGTAGGTGGTTCCGGCGTGTCCGGCACGTGCTTCTGGCACGTCTGAGAGCTGGTTCCGGCATGCCCGGCGGGTGATTCCATAGAGTCCGCCACGTGGTTCTGGCCTAGCTGACAGGTGATTTTGGCGTCCCCGGCAGGTGGTTACAGCGAGTTGAGCAGGAGGTTCCGGCATGCTCGGCAGTTGCATCCGGTGTCTCTGGCACGTGGTTCTGGCACGTCTGACATTTGGTTGCATCATGTCTGGCAGGTGATTCCGGAGTGTCCGGCAAGAGGTTCTGGTGTAGCCGGCAGGTGATTTTGGCATGTCCGGCAGGTGTTTCTGGCGAGCTGTTCAGGTGGTTCCGGTGTTCTTGGCAGGTGATTCTGGCGTGTCCGGCAGGTGGTTCCGGTCTGTCCGGTAATGGGTTCCGTCATGTGCCGCACGTGGTTCTGGCACGTCTGAGAGGTGGTTCCCGCATGCCCGGCAGGTGCTCCAGGAGAGTCCTACAAGTGGTTCTGGCCTAGCCCGCAGGTGATTTTGGCGTGTCCGGCAGGTGGTTCCGGCATGCTCGGCAGGTGGTTCAGGCATGTCTGGTAGGTGGTTCCGGTCTGTCCGCGAGGTGGTTCCGGCGTGTCAGGCACGTGGTTCCGGCATGTGTGACAGGTGGTTCTGGCATGTCCGGCAGGTGATTCTGGATTGTCCACCAAGTGGCTCTGGTGTAACCAGCAGGTGATTCCGGAGTGTACGGCAAGTGGTTCTGGCATAGCTGGCTGGTGATTTTGGGGTGTCCAGCAGGTGGCTCCAGCGAGTCGAGCAAGTTGTTCCGGTGTGCTCAGCAGGTGGTTCAGGCAGGTCCGGCAGGTGTTTCTGGTCTGTCCAGTACGTGGTGCCGGCATGTCCGGCACGTGCTTCCAGTATGTTTGAGAGGTGGCTCCTACCTTCCCGGCGGGAGATTCCGGAGCGTCCGCCATGTGATTCTGGCCTACGTGGCAGGGGATTTTGGCGTCTCTGGCTGGTGGTTCCGGCGAGTCGAACAGGAGGTTCCGGCGTGCTCGGCAGGTGCATCCGGTGTCTCTGGCACGTCATTCTGGCACGTTCGAGAGGTGGTTCCGGCATGCCTGTGACAGGTGATTCCGGAGTGTCCGACAAGGGGTTCTGGCACGTCTGAGAGGTGGTTCCGGCATACCCTGCAGGTGATTCTGGCTTGTCTGCCGAGTGGTGCTGGCGTAGCCATCAGGTGATTTTGGCGTGTCCAGCAGGTGGCTCCAGCGAGTAGAGCAGGTTGTTCCAGCGTACTCAGCAGGTGGTTCAGGCGGGTCTGGCAGGTGGTTCCGGTCTCTCTAGTAGGTGGTTCCGGCGTGTCCGGCACGTGCTTCTGGCACGTCTGAGAGCTGGTTCCGGCATGCCCGGCGGGTGATTCCATAGAGTCCGCCACGTGGTTCTGGCCTAGCTGACAGGTGATTTTGGCGTCCCCGGCAGGTGGTTACAGCGAGTTGAGCAGGAGGTTCCGGCATGCTCGGCAGTTGCATCCGGTGTCTCTGGCACGTGGTTCTGGCACGTCTGACATTTGGTTGCATCATGTCTGGCAGGTGATTCCGGAGTGTCCGGCAAGAGGTTCTGGTGTAGCCGGCAGGTGATTTTGGCATGTCCGGCAGGTGTTTCTGGCGAGCTGTTCAGGTGGTTCCGGTGTTCTTGGCAGGTGATTCTGGCGTGTCCGGCAGGTGGTTCCGGTCTGTCCGGTAATGGGTTCCGTCATGTGCCGCACGTGGTTCTGGCACGTCTGAGAGGTGGTTCCCGCATGCCCGGCAGGTGCTCCAGGAGAGTCCTACAAGTGGTTCTGGCCTAGCCCGCAGGTGATTTTGGCGTGTCCGGCAGGTGGTTCCGGCATGCTCGGCAGGTGGTTCAGGCATGTCTGGTAGGTGGTTCCGGTCTGTCCGCGAGGTGGTTCCGGCGTGTCAGGCACGTGGTTCCGGCATGTGTGACAGGTGGTTCTGGCATGTCCGGCAGGTGATTCTGGATTGTCCACCAAGTGGCTCTGGTGTAAGCAGCAGGTGATTCCGGAGTGTACGGCAAGTGGTTCTGGCATAGCTGGCTGGTGATTTTGGGGTGTCCAGCAGGTGGCTCCAGCGAGTCGAGCAAGTTGTTCCGGTGTGCTCAGCAGGTGGTTCAGGCAGGTCCGGCAGGTGTTTCTGGTCTGTCCAGTACGTGGTGCCGGCATGTCCGGCACGTGCTTCCAGTATGTTTGAGAGGTGGCTCCTACCTTCCCGGCGGGAGATTCCGGAGCGTCCGCCATGTGATTCTGGCCTACGTGGCAGGGGATTTTGGCGTCTCTGGCTGGTGGTTCCGGCGAGTCGAACAGGAGGTTCCGGCGTGCTCGGCAGGTGCATCCGGTGTCTCTGGCACGTCATTCTGGCACGTTCGAGAGGTGGTTCCGGCATGCCTGTGACAGGTGATTCCGGAGTGTCCGACAAGGGGTTCTGGCACGTCTGAGAGGTGGTTCCGGCATACCCTGCAGGTGATTCTGGCTTGTCTGCCGAGTGGTGCTGGCGTAGCCATCAGGTGATTTTGGCGTGTCCAGCAGGTGGCTCCAGCGAGTAGAGCAGGTTGTTCCAGCGTACTCAGCAGGTGGTTCAGGCGGGTCTGGCAGGTGGTTCCGGTCTCTCTAGTAGGTGGTTCCGGCGTGTCCGGCACGTGCTTCTGGCACGTCTGAGAGCTGGTTCCGGCATGCCCGGCGGGTGATTCCATAGAGTCCGCCACGTGGTTCTGGCCTAGCTGACAGGTGATTTTGGCGTCCCCGGCAGGTGGTTACAGCGAGTTGAGCAGGAGGTTCCGGCATGCTCGGCAGTTGCATCCGGTGTCTCTGGCACGTGGTTCTGGCACGTCTGACATTTGGTTGCATCATGTCTGGCAGGTGATTCCGGAGTGTCCGGCAAGAGGTTCTGGTGTAGCCGGCAGGTGATTTTGGCATGTCCGGCAGGTGTTTCTGGCGAGCTGTTCAGGTGGTTCCGGTGTTCTTGGCAGGTGATTCTGGCGTGTCCGGCAGGTGGTTCCGGTCTGTCCGGTAATGGGTTCCGTCATGTGCCGCACGTGGTTCTGGCACGTCTGAGAGGTGGTTCCCGCATGCCCGGCAGGTGCTCCAGGAGAGTCCTACAAGTGGTTCTGGCCTAGCCCGCAGGTGATTTTGGCGTGTCCGGCAGTTGGTTCCGGCATGCTCGGCAGGTGGTTCAGGCATGTCTGGTAGGTGGTTCCGGTCTGTCCGCGAGGTGGTTCCGGCGTGTCAGGCACGTGGTTCCGGCATGTGTGACAGGTGGTTCTGGCATGTCCGGCAGGTGATTCTGGATTGTCCACCAAGTGGCTCTGGTGTAACCAGCAGGTGATTCCGGAGTGTACGGCAAGTGGTTCTGGCATAGCTGGCTGGTGATTTTGGGGTGTCCAGCAGGTGGCTCCAGCGAGTCGAGCAAGTTGTTCCGGTGTGCTCAGCAGGTGGTTCAGGCAGGTCCGGCAGGTGTTTCTGGTCTGTCCAGTACGTGGTGCCGGCATGTCCGGCACGTGCTTCCAGTATGTTTGAGAGGTGGCTCCTACCTTCCCGGCGGGAGATTCCGGAGCGTCCGCCATGTGATTCTGGCCTACCTGGCAGGGGATTTTGGCGTCTCTGGCTGGTGGTTCCGGCGAGTCGAACAGGAGGTTCCGGCGTGCTCGGCAGGTGCATCCGGTGTCTCTGGCACGTCATTCTGGCACGTTCGAGAGGTGGTTCCGGCATGCCTGTGACAGGTGATTCCGGAGTGTCCGACAAGGGGTTCTGGCACGTCTGAGAGGTGGTTCCGGCATACCCTGCAGGTGATTCTGGCTTGTCTGCCGAGTGGTGCTGGCGTAGCCATCAGGTGATTTTGGCGTGTCCAGCAGGTGGCTCCAGCGAGTAGAGCAGGTTGTTCCAGCGTACTCAGCAGGTGGTTCAGGCGGGTCTGGCAGGTGGTTCCGGTCTCTCTAGTAGGTGGTTCCGGCGTGTCCGGCACGTGCTTCTGGCACGTCTGAGAGCTGGTTCCGGCATGCCCGGCGGGTGATTCCATAGAGTCCGCCACGTGGTTCTGGCCTAGCTGACAGGTGATTTTGGCGTCCCCGGCAGGTGGTTACAGCGAGTTGAGCAGGAGGTTCCGGCATGCTCGGCAGTTGCATCCGGTGTCTCTGGCACGTGGTTCTGGCACGTCTGACATTTGGTTGCATCATGTCTGGCAGGTGATTCCGGAGTGTCCGGCAAGAGGTTCTGGTGTAGCCGGCAGGTGATTTTGGCATGTCCGGCAGGTGTTTCTGGCGAGCTGTTCAGGTGGTTCCGGTGTTCTTGGCAGGTGATTCTGGCGTGTCCGGCAGGTGGTTCCGGTCTGTCCGGTAATGGGTTCCGTCATGTGCCGCACGTGGTTCTGGCACGTCTGAGAGGTGGTTCCCGCATGCCCGGCAGGTGCTCCAGGAGAGTCCTACAAGTGGTTCTGGCCTAGCCCGCAGGTGATTTTGGCGTGTCCGGCAGGTGGTTCCGGCATGCTCGGCAGGTGGTTCAGGCATGTCTGGTAGGTGGTTCCGGTCTGTCCGCGAGGTGGTTCCGGCGTGTCAGGCACGTGGTTCCGGCATGTGTGACAGGTGGTTCTGGCATGTCCGGCAGGTGATTCTGGATTGTCCACCAAGTGGCTCTGGTGTAACCAGCAGGTGATTCCGGAGTGTACGGCAAGTGGTTCTGGCATAGCTGGCTGGTGATTTTGGGGTGTCCAGCAGGTGGCTCCAGCGAGTCGAGCAAGTTGTTCCGGTGTGCTCAGCAGGTGGTTCAGGCAGGTCCGGCAGGTGTTTCTGGTCTGTCCAGTACGTGGTGCCGGCATGTCCGGCACGTGCTTCCAGTATGTTTGAGAGGTGGCTCCTACCTTCCCGGCGGGAGATTCCGGAGCGTCCGCCATGTGATTCTGGCCTACGTGGCAGGGGATTTTGGCGTCTCTGGCTGGTGGTTCCGGCGAGTCGAACAGGAGGTTCCGGCGTGCTCGGCAGGTGCATCCGGTGTCTCTGGCACGTCATTCTGGCACGTTCGAGAGGTGGTTCCGGCATGCCTGTGACAGGTGATTCCGGAGTGTCCGACAAGGGGTTCTGGCACGTCTGAGAGGTGGTTCCGGCATACCCTGCAGGTGATTCTGGCTTGTCTGCCGAGTGGTGCTGGCGTAGCCATCAGGTGATTTTGGCGTGTCCAGCAGGTGGCTCCAGCGAGTAGAGCAGGTTGTTCCAGCGTACTCAGCAGGTGGTTCAGGCGGGTCTGGCAGGTGGTTCCGGTCTCTCTAGTAGGTGGTTCCGGCGTGTCCGGCACGTGCTTCTGGCACGTCTGAGAGCTGGTTCCGGCATGCCCGGCGGGTGATTCCATAGAGTCCGCCACGTGGTTCTGGCCTAGCTGACAGGTGATTTTGGCGTCCCCGGCAGGTGGTTACAGCGAGTTGAGCAGGAGGTTCCGGCATGCTCGGCAGTTGCATCCGGTGTCTCTGGCACGTGGTTCTGGCACGTCTGACATTTGGTTGCATCATGTCTGGCAGGTGATTCCGGAGTGTCCGGCAAGAGGTTCTGGTGTAGCCGGCAGGTGATTTTGGCATGTCCGGCAGGTGTTTCTGGCGAGCTGTTCAGGTGGTTCCGGTGTTCTTGGCAGGTGATTCTGGCGTGTCCGGCAGGTGGTTCCGGTCTGTCCGGTAATGGGTTCCGTCATGTGCCGCACGTGGTTCTGGCACGTCTGAGAGGTGGTTCCCGCATGCCCGGCAGGTGCTCCAGGAGAGTCCTACAAGTGGTTCTGGCCTAGCCCGCAGGTGATTTTGGCGTGTCCGGCAGGTGGTTCCGGCATGCTCGGCAGGTGGTTCAGGCATGTCTGGTAGGTGGTTCCGGTCTGTCCGCGAGGTGGTTCCGGCGTGTCAGGCACGTGGTTCCGGCATGTGTGACAGGTGGTTCTGGCATGTCCGGCAGGTGATTCTGGATTGTCCACCAAGTGGCTCTGGTGTAAGCAGCAGGTGATTCCGGAGTGTACGGCAAGTGGTTCTGGCATAGCTGGCTGGTGATTTTGGGGTGTCCAGCAGGTGGCTCCAGCGAGTCGAGCAAGTTGTTCCGGTGTGCTCAGCAGGTGGTTCAGGCAGGTCCGGCAGGTGTTTCTGGTCTGTCCAGTACGTGGTGCCGGCATGTCCGGCACGTGCTTCCAGTATGTTTGAGAGGTGGCTCCTACCTTCCCGGCGGGAGATTCCGGAGCGTCCGCCATGTGATTCTGGCCTACGTGGCAGGGGATTTTGGCGTCTCTGGCTGGTGGTTCCGGCGAGTCGAACAGGAGGTTCCGGCGTGCTCGGCAGGTGCATCCGGTGTCTCTGGCACGTCATTCTGGCACGTTCGAGAGGTGGTTCCGGCATGCCTGTGACAGGTGATTCCGGAGTGTCCGACAAGGGGTTCTGGCACGTCTGAGAGGTGGTTCCGGCATACCCTGCAGGTGATTCTGGCTTGTCTGCCGAGTGGTGCTGGCGTAGCCATCAGGTGATTTTGGCGTGTCCAGCAGGTGGCTCCAGCGAGTAGAGCAGGTTGTTCCAGCGTACTCAGCAGGTGGTTCAGGCGGGTCTGGCAGGTGGTTCCGGTCTCTCTAGTAGGTGGTTCCGGCGTGTCCGGCACGTGCTTCTGGCACGTCTGAGAGCTGGTTCCGGCATGCCCGGCGGGTGATTCCATAGAGTCCGCCACGTGGTTCTGGCCTAGCTGACAGGTGATTTTGGCGTCCCCGGCAGGTGGTTACAGCGAGTTGAGCAGGAGGTTCCGGCATGCTCGGCAGTTGCATCCGGTGTCTCTGGCACGTGGTTCTGGCACGTCTGACATTTGGTTGCATCATGTCTGGCAGGTGATTCCGGAGTGTCCGGCAAGAGGTTCTGGTGTAGCCGGCAGGTGATTTTGGCATGTCCGGCAGGTGTTTCTGGCGAGCTGTTCAGGTGGTTCCGGTGTTCTTGGCAGGTGATTCTGGCGTGTCCGGCAGGTGGTTCCGGTCTGTCCGGTAATGGGTTCCGTCATGTGCCGCACGTGGTTCTGGCACGTCTGAGAGGTGGTTCCCGCATGCCCGGCAGGTGCTCCAGGAGAGTCCTACAAGTGGTTCTGGCCTAGCCCGCAGGTGATTTTGGCGTGTCCGGCAGTTGGTTCCGGCATGCTCGGCAGGTGGTTCAGGCATGTCTGGTAGGTGGTTCCGGTCTGTCCGCGAGGTGGTTCCGGCGTGTCAGGCACGTGGTTCCGGCATGTGTGACAGGTGGTTCTGGCATGTCCGGCAGGTGATTCTGGATTGTCCACCAAGTGGCTCTGGTGTAACCAGCAGGTGATTCCGGAGTGTACGGCAAGTGGTTCTGGCATAGCTGGCTGGTGATTTTGGGGTGTCCAGCAGGTGGCTCCAGCGAGTCGAGCAAGTTGTTCCGGTGTGCTCAGCAGGTGGTTCAGGCAGGTCCGGCAGGTGTTTCTGGTCTGTCCAGTACGTGGTGCCGGCATGTCCGGCACGTGCTTCCAGTATGTTTGAGAGGTGGCTCCTACCTTCCCGGCGGGAGATTCCGGAGCGTCCGCCATGTGATTCTGGCCTACCTGGCAGGGGATTTTGGCGTCTCTGGCTGGTGGTTCCGGCGAGTCGAACAGGAGGTTCCGGCGTGCTCGGCAGGTGCATCCGGTGTCTCTGGCACGTCATTCTGGCACGTTCGAGAGGTGGTTCCGGCATGCCTGTGACAGGTGATTCCGGAGTGTCCGACAAGGGGTTCTGGCACGTCTGAGAGGTGGTTCCGGCATACCCTGCAGGTGATTCTGGCTTGTCTGCCGAGTGGTGCTGGCGTAGCCATCAGGTGATTTTGGCGTGTCCAGCAGGTGGCTCCAGCGAGTAGAGCAGGTTGTTCCAGCGTACTCAGCAGGTGGTTCAGGCGGGTCTGGCAGGTGGTTCCGGTCTCTCTAGTAGGTGGTTCCGGCGTGTCCGGCACGTGCTTCTGGCACGTCTGAGAGCTGGTTCCGGCATGCCCGGCGGGTGATTCCATAGAGTCCGCCACGTGGTTCTGGCCTAGCTGACAGGTGATTTTGGCGTCCCCGGCAGGTGGTTACAGCGAGTTGAGCAGGAGGTTCCGGCATGCTCGGCAGTTGCATCCGGTGTCTCTGGCACGTGGTTCTGGCACGTCTGACATTTGGTTGCATCATGTCTGGCAGGTGATTCCGGAGTGTCCGGCAAGAGGTTCTGGTGTAGCCGGCAGGTGATTTTGGCATGTCCGGCAGGTGTTTCTGGCGAGCTGTTCAGGTGGTTCCGGTGTTCTTGGCAGGTGATTCTGGCGTGTCCGGCAGGTGGTTCCGGTCTGTCCGGTAATGGGTTCCGTCATGTGCCGCACGTGGTTCTGGCACGTCTGAGAGGTGGTTCCCGCATGCCCGGCAGGTGCTCCAGGAGAGTCCTACAAGTGGTTCTGGCCTAGCCCGCAGGTGATTTTGGCGTGTCCGGCAGGTGGTTCCGGCATGCTCGGCAGGTGGTTCAGGCATGTCTGGTAGGTGGTTCCGGTCTGTCCGCGAGGTGGTTCCGGCGTGTCAGGCACGTGGTTCCGGCATGTGTGACAGGTGGTTCTGGCATGTCCGGCAGGTGATTCTGGATTGTCCACCAAGTGGCTCTGGTGTAACCAGCAGGTGATTCCGGAGTGTACGGCAAGTGGTTCTGGCATAGCTGGCTGGTGATTTTGGGGTGTCCAGCAGGTGGCTCCAGCGAGTCGAGCAAGTTGTTCCGGTGTGCTCAGCAGGTGGTTCAGGCAGGTCCGGCAGGTGTTTCTGGTCTGTCCAGTACGTGGTGCCGGCATGTCCGGCACGTGCTTCCAGTATGTTTGAGAGGTGGCTCCTACCTTCCCGGCGGGAGATTCCGGAGCGTCCGCCATGTGATTCTGGCCTACGTGGCAGGGGATTTTGGCGTCTCTGGCTGGTGGTTCCGGCGAGTCGAACAGGAGGTTCCGGCGTGCTCGGCAGGTGCATCCGGTGTCTCTGGCACGTCATTCTGGCACGTTCGAGAGGTGGTTCCGGCATGCCTGTGACAGGTGATTCCGGAGTGTCCGACAAGGGGTTCTGGCACGTCTGAGAGGTGGTTCCGGCATACCCTGCAGGTGATTCTGGCTTGTCTGCCGAGTGGTGCTGGCGTAGCCATCAGGTGATTTTGGCGTGTCCAGCAGGTGGCTCCAGCGAGTAGAGCAGGTTGTTCCAGCGTACTCAGCAGGTGGTTCAGGCGGGTCTGGCAGGTGGTTCCGGTCTCTCTAGTAGGTGGTTCCGGCGTGTCCGGCACGTGCTTCTGGCACGTCTGAGAGCTGGTTCCGGCATGCCCGGCGGGTGATTCCATAGAGTCCGCCACGTGGTTCTGGCCTAGCTGACAGGTGATTTTGGCGTCCCCGGCAGGTGGTTACAGCGAGTTGAGCAGGAGGTTCCGGCATGCTCGGCAGTTGCATCCGGTGTCTCTGGCACGTGGTTCTGGCACGTCTGACATTTGGTTGCATCATGTCTGGCAGGTGATTCCGGAGTGTCCGGCAAGAGGTTCTGGTGTAGCCGGCAGGTGATTTTGGCATGTCCGGCAGGTGTTTCTGGCGAGCTGTTCAGGTGGTTCCGGTGTTCTTGGCAGGTGATTCTGGCGTGTCCGGCAGGTGGTTCCGGTCTGTCCGGTAATGGGTTCCGTCATGTGCCGCACGTGGTTCTGGCACGTCTGAGAGGTGGTTCCCGCATGCCCGGCAGGTGCTCCAGGAGAGTCCTACAAGTGGTTCTGGCCTAGCCCGCAGGTGATTTTGGCGTGTCCGGCAGGTGGTTCCGGCATGCTCGGCAGGTGGTTCAGGCATGTCTGGTAGGTGGTTCCGGTCTGTCCGCGAGGTGGTTCCGGCGTGTCAGGCACGTGGTTCCGGCATGTGTGACAGGTGGTTCTGGCATGTCCGGCAGGTGATTCTGGATTGTCCACCAAGTGGCTCTGGTGTAACCAGCAGGTGATTCCGGAGTGTACGGCAAGTGGTTCTGGCATAGCTGGCTGGTGATTTTGGGGTGTCCAGCAGGTGGCTCCAGCGAGTCGAGCAAGTTGTTCCGGTGTGCTCAGCAGGTGGTTCAGGCAGGTCCGGCAGGTGTTTCTGGTCTGTCCAGTACGTGGTGCCGGCATGTCCGGCACGTGCTTCCAGTATGTTTGAGAGGTGGCTCCTACCTTCCCGGCGGGAGATTCCGGAGCGTCCGCCATGTGATTCTGGCCTACGTGGCAGGGGATTTTGGCGTCTCTGGCTGGTGGTTCCGGCGAGTCGAACAGGAGGTTCCGGCGTGCTCGGCAGGTGCATCCGGTGTCTCTGGCACGTCATTCTGGCACGTTCGAGAGGTGGTTCCGGCATGCCTGTGACAGGTGATTCCGGAGTGTCCGACAAGGGGTTCTGGCACGTCTGAGAGGTGGTTCCGGCATACCCTGCAGGTGATTCTGGCTTGTCTGCCGAGTGGTGCTGGCGTAGCCATCAGGTGATTTTGGCGTGTCCAGCAGGTGGCTCCAGCGAGTAGAGCAGGTTGTTCCAGCGTACTCAGCAGGTGGTTCAGGCGGGTCTGGCAGGTGGTTCCGGTCTCTCTAGTAGGTGGTTCCGGCGTGTCCGGCACGTGCTTCTGGCACGTCTGAGAGCTGGTTCCGGCATGCCCGGCGGGTGATTCCATAGAGTCCGCCACGTGGTTCTGGCCTAGCTGACAGGTGATTTTGGCGTCCCCGGCAGGTGGTTACAGCGAGTTGAGCAGGAGGTTCCGGCATGCTCGGCAGTTGCATCCGGTGTCTCTGGCACGTGGTTCTGGCACGTCTGACATTTGGTTGCATCATGTCTGGCAGGTGATTCCGGAGTGTCCGGCAAGAGGTTCTGGTGTAGCCGGCAGGTGATTTTGGCATGTCCGGCAGGTGTTTCTGGCGAGCTGTTCAGGTGGTTCCGGTGTTCTTGGCAGGTGATTCTGGCGTGTCCGGCAGGTGGTTCCGGTCTGTCCGGTAATGGGTTCCGTCATGTGCCGCACGTGGTTCTGGCACGTCTGAGAGGTGGTTCCCGCATGCCCGGCAGGTGCTCCAGGAGAGTCCTACAAGTGGTTCTGGCCTAGCCCGCAGGTGATTTTGGCGTGTCCGGCAGGTGGTTCCGGCATGCTCGGCAGGTGGTTCAGGCATGTCTGGTAGGTGGTTCCGGTCTGTCCGCGAGGTGGTTCCGGCGTGTCAGGCACGTGGTTCCGGCATGTGTGACAGGTGGTTCTGGCATGTCCGGCAGGTGATTCTGGATTGTCCACCAAGTGGCTCTGGTGTAAGCAGCAGGTGATTCCGGAGTGTACGGCAAGTGGTTCTGGCATAGCTGGCTGGTGATTTTGGGGTGTCCAGCAGGTGGCTCCAGCGAGTCGAGCAAGTTGTTCCGGTGTGCTCAGCAGGTGGTTCAGGCAGGTCCGGCAGGTGTTTCTGGTCTGTCCAGTACGTGGTGCCGGCATGTCCGGCACGTGCTTCCAGTATGTTTGAGAGGTGGTTCCTACCTTCCCGGCGGGAGATTCCGGAGCGTCCGCCATGTGATTCTGGCCTACCTGGCAGGGGATTTTGGCGTCTCTGGCTGGTGGTTCCGGCGAGTCGAACAGGAGGTTCCGGCGTGCTCGGCAGGTGCATCCGGTGTCTCTGGCACGTCATTCTGGCACGTTCGAGAGGTGGTTCCGGCATGCCTGTGACAGGTGATTCCGGAGTGTCCGACAAGGGGTTCTGGCACGTCTGAGAGGTGGTTCCGGCATACCCTGCAGGTGATTCTGGCTTGTCTGCCGAGTGGTGCTGGCGTAGCCATCAGGTGATTTTGGCGTGTCCAGCAGGTGGCTCCAGCGAGTAGAGCAGGTTGTTCCAGCGTACTCAGCAGGTGGTTCAGGCGGGTCTGGCAGGTGGTTCCGGTCTCTCTAGTAGGTGGTTCCGGCGTGTCCGGCACGTGCTTCTGGCACGTCTGAGAGCTGGTTCCGGCATGCCCGGCGGGTGATTCCATAGAGTCCGCCACGTGGTTCTGGCCTAGCTGACAGGTGATTTTGGCGTTCCCGGCAGGTGGTTACAGCGAGTTGAGCAGGAGGTTCCGGCATGCTCGGCAGTTGCATCCGGTGTCTCTGGCACGTGGTTCTGGCACGTCTGACATTTGGTTGCATCATGTCTGGCAGGTGATTCCGGAGTGTCCGGCAAGAGGTTCTGGTGTAGCCGGCAGGTGATTTTGGCATGTCCGGCAGGTGTTTCTGGCGAGCTGTTCAGGTGGTTCCGGTGTTCTTGGCAGGTGATTCTGGCGTGTCCGGCAGGTGGTTCCGGTCTGTCCGGTAATGGGTTCCGTCATGTGCCGCACGTGGTTCTGGCACGTCTGAGAGGTGGTTCCCGCATGCCCGGCAGGTGCTCCAGGAGAGTCCTACAAGTGGTTCTGGCCTAGCCCGCAGGTGATTTTGGCGTGTCCGGCAGGTGGTTCCGGCATGCTCGGCAGGTGGTTCAGGCATGTCTGGTAGGTGGTTCCGGTCTGTCCGCGAGGTGGTTCCGGCGTGTCAGGCACGTGGTTCCGGCATGTGTGACAGGTGGTTCTGGCATGTCCGGCAGGTGATTCTGGATTGTCCACCAAGTGGCTCTGGTGTAACCAGCAGGTGATTCCGGAGTGTACGGCAAGTGGTTCTGGCATAGCTGGCTGGTGATTTTGGGGTGTCCAGCAGGTGGCTCCAGCGAGTCGAGCAAGTTGTTCCGGTGTGCTCAGCAGGTGGTTCAGGCAGGTCCGGCAGGTGTTTCTGGTCTGTCCAGTACGTGGTGCCGGCATGTCCGGCACGTGCTTCCAGTATGTTTGAGAGGTGGCTCCTACCTTCCCGGCGGGAGATTCCGGAGCGTCCGCCATGTGATTCTGGCCTACGTGGCAGGGGATTTTGGCGTCTCTGGCTGGTGGTTCCGGCGAGTCGAACAGGAGGTTCCGGCGTGCTCGGCAGGTGCATCCGGTGTCTCTGGCACGTCATTCTGGCACGTTCGAGAGGTGGTTCCGGCATGCCTGTGACAGGTGATTCCGGAGTGTCCGACAAGGGGTTCTGGCACGTCTGAGAGGTGGTTCCGGCATACCCTGCAGGTGATTCTGGCTTGTCTGCCGAGTGGTGCTGGCGTAGCCATCAGGTGATTTTGGCGTGTCCAGCAGGTGGCTCCAGCGAGTAGAGCAGGTTGTTCCAGCGTACTCAGCAGGTGGTTCAGGCGGGTCTGGCAGGTGGTTCCGGTCTCTCTAGTAGGTGGTTCCGGCGTGTCCGGCACGTGCTTCTGGCACGTCTGAGAGCTGGTTCCGGCATGCCCGGCGGGTGATTCCATAGAGTCCGCCACGTGGTTCTGGCCTAGCTGACAGGTGATTTTGGCGTCCCCGGCAGGTGGTTACAGCGAGTTGAGCAGGAGGTTCCGGCATGCTCGGCAGTTGCATCCGGTGTCTCTGGCACGTGGTTCTGGCACGTCTGACATTTGGTTGCATCATGTCTGGCAGGTGATTCCGGAGTGTCCGGCAAGAGGTTCTGGTGTAGCCGGCAGGTGATTTTGGCATGTCCGGCAGGTGTTTCTGGCGAGCTGTTCAGGTGGTTCCGGTGTTCTTGGCAGGTGATTCTGGCGTGTCCGGCAGGTGGTTCCGGTCTGTCCGGTAATGGGTTCCGTCATGTGCCGCACGTGGTTCTGGCACGTCTGAGAGGTGGTTCCCGCATGCCCGGCAGGTGCTCCAGGAGAGTCCTACAAGTGGTTCTGGCCTAGCCCGCAGGTGATTTTGGCGTGTCCGGCAGGTGGTTCCGGCATGCTCGGCAGGTGGTTCAGGCATGTCTGGTAGGTGGTTCCGGTCTGTCCGCGAGGTGGTTCCGGCGTGTCAGGCACGTGGTTCCGGCATGTGTGACAGGTGGTTCTGGCATGTCCGGCAGGTGATTCTGGATTGTCCACCAAGTGGCTCTGGTGTAAGCAGCAGGTGATTCCGGAGTGTACGGCAAGTGGTTCTGGCATAGCTGGCTGGTGATTTTGGGGTGTCCAGCAGGTGGCTCCAGCGAGTCGAGCAAGTTGTTCCGGTGTGCTCAGCAGGTGGTTCAGGCAGGTCCGGCAGGTGTTTCTGGTCTGTCCAGTACGTGGTGCCGGCATGTCCGGCACGTGCTTCCAGTATGTTTGAGAGGTGGTTCCTACCTTCCCGGCGGGAGATTCCGGAGCGTCCGCCATGTGATTCTGGCCTACCTGGCAGGGGATTTTGGCGTCTCTGGCTGGTGGTTCCGGCGAGTCGAACAGGAGGTTCCGGCGTGCTCGGCAGGTGCATCCGGTGTCTCTGGCACGTCATTCTGGCACGTTCGAGAGGTGGTTCCGGCATGCCTGTGACAGGTGATTCCGGAGTGTCCGACAAGGGGTTCTGGCACGTCTGAGAGGTGGTTCCGGCATACCCTGCAGGTGATTCTGGCTTGTCTGCCGAGTGGTGCTGGCGTAGCCATCAGGTGATTTTGGCGTGTCCAGCAGGTGGCTCCAGCGAGTAGAGCAGGTTGTTCCAGCGTACTCAGCAGGTGGTTCAGGCGGGTCTGGCAGGTGGTTCCGGTCTCTCTAGTAGGTGGTTCCGGCGTGTCCGGCACGTGCTTCTGGCACGTCTGAGAGCTGGTTCCGGCATGCCCGGCGGGTGATTCCATAGAGTCCGCCACGTGGTTCTGGCCTAGCTGACAGGTGATTTTGGCGTCCCCGGCAGGTGGTTACAGCGAGTTGAGCAGGAGGTTCCGGCATGCTCGGCAGTTGCATCCGGTGTCTCTGGCACGTGGTTCTGGCACGTCTGACATTTGGTTGCATCATGTCTGGCAGGTGATTCCGGAGTGTCCGGCAAGAGGTTCTGGTGTAGCCGGCAGGTGATTTTGGCATGTCCGGCAGGTGTTTCTGGCGAGCTGTTCAGGTGGTTCCGGTGTTCTTGGCAGGTGATTCTGGCGTGTCCGGCAGGTGGTTCCGGTCTGTCCGGTAATGGGTTCCGTCATGTGCCGCACGTGGTTCTGGCACGTCTGAGAGGTGGTTCCCGCATGCCCGGCAGGTGCTCCAGGAGAGTCCTACAAGTGGTTCTGGCCTAGCCCGCAGGTGATTTTGGCGTGTCCGGCAGGTGGTTCCGGCATGCTCGGCAGGTGGTTCAGGCATGTCTGGTAGGTGGTTCCGGTCTGTCCGCGAGGTGGTTCCGGCGTGTCAGGCACGTGGTTCCGGCATGTGTGACAGGTGGTTCTGGCATGTCCGGCAGGTGATTCTGGATTGTCCACCAAGTGGCTCTGGTGTAACCAGCAGGTGATTCCGGAGTGTACGGCAAGTGGTTCTGGCATAGCTGGCTGGTGATTTTGGGGTGTCCAGCAGGTGGCTCCAGCGAGTCGAGCAAGTTGTTCCGGTGTGCTCAGCAGGTGGTTCAGGCAGGTCCGGCAGGTGTTTCTGGTCTGTCCAGTACGTGGTGCCGGCATGTCCGGCACGTGCTTCCAGTATGTTTGAGAGGTGGCTCCTACCTTCCCGGCGGGAGATTCCGGAGCGTCCGCCATGTGATTCTGGCCTACGTGGCAGGGGATTTTGGCGTCTCTGGCTGGTGGTTCCGGCGAGTCGAACAGGAGGTTCCGGCGTGCTCGGCAGGTGCATCCGGTGTCTCTGGCACGTCATTCTGGCACGTTCGAGAGGTGGTTCCGGCATGCCTGTGACAGGTGATTCCGGAGTGTCCGACAAGGGGTTCTGGCACGTCTGAGAGGTGGTTCCGGCATACCCTGCAGGTGATTCTGGCTTGTCTGCCGAGTGGTGCTGGCGTAGCCATCAGGTGATTTTGGCGTGTCCAGCAGGTGGCTCCAGCGAGTAGAGCAGGTTGTTCCAGCGTACTCAGCAGGTGGTTCAGGCGGGTCTGGCAGGTGGTTCCGGTCTCTCTAGTAGGTGGTTCCGGCGTGTCCGGCACGTGCTTCTGGCACGTCTGAGAGCTGGTTCCGGCATGCCCGGCGGGTGATTCCATAGAGTCCGCCACGTGGTTCTGGCCTAGCTGACAGGTGATTTTGGCGTCCCCGGCAGGTGGTTACAGCGAGTTGAGCAGGAGGTTCCGGCATGCTCGGCAGTTGCATCCGGTGTCTCTGGCACGTGGTTCTGGCACGTCTGACATTTGGTTGCATCATGTCTGGCAGGTGATTCCGGAGTGTCCGGCAAGAGGTTCTGGTGTAGCCGGCAGGTGATTTTGGCATGTCCGGCAGGTGTTTCTGGCGAGCTGTTCAGGTGGTTCCGGTGTTCTTGGCAGGTGATTCTGGCGTGTCCGGCAGGTGGTTCCGGTCTGTCCGGTAATGGGTTCCGTCATGTGCCGCACGTGGTTCTGGCACGTCTGAGAGGTGGTTCCCGCATGCCCGGCAGGTGCTCCAGGAGAGTCCTACAAGTGGTTCTGGCCTAGCCCGCAGGTGATTTTGGCGTGTCCGGCAGGTGGTTCCGGCATGCTCGGCAGGTGGTTCAGGCATGTCTGGTAGGTGGTTCCGGTCTGTCCGCGAGGTGGTTCCGGCGTGTCAGGCACGTGGTTCCGGCATGTGTGACAGGTGGTTCTGGCATGTCCGGCAGGTGATTCTGGATTGTCCACCAAGTGGCTCTGGTGTAAGCAGCAGGTGATTCCGGAGTGTACGGCAAGTGGTTCTGGCATAGCTGGCTGGTGATTTTGGGGTGTCCAGCAGGTGGCTCCAGCGAGTCGAGCAAGTTGTTCCGGTGTGCTCAGCAGGTGGTTCAGGCAGGTCCGGCAGGTGTTTCTGGTCTGTCCAGTACGTGGTGCCGGCATGTCCGGCACGTGCTTCCAGTATGTTTGAGAGGTGGCTCCTACCTTCCCGGCGGGAGATTCCGGAGCGTCCGCCATGTGATTCTGGCCTACCTGGCAGGGGATTTTGGCGTCTCTGGCTGGTGGTTCCGGCGAGTCGAACAGGAGGTTCCGGCGTGCTCGGCAGGTGCATCCGGTGTCTCTGGCACGTCATTCTGGCACGTTCGAGAGGTGGTTCCGGCATGCCTGTGACAGGTGATTCCGGAGTGTCCGACAAGGGGTTCTGGCACGTCTGAGAGGTGGTTCCGGCATACCCTGCAGGTGATTCTGGCTTGTCTGCCGAGTGGTGCTGGCGTAGCCATCAGGTGATTTTGGCGTGTCCAGCAGGTGGCTCCAGCGAGTAGAGCAGGTTGTTCCAGCGTACTCAGCAGGTGGTTCAGGCGGGTCTGGCAGGTGGTTCCGGTCTCTCTAGTAGGTGGTTCCGGCGTGTCCGGCACGTGCTTCTGGCACGTCTGAGAGCTGGTTCCGGCATGCCCGGCGGGTGATTCCATAGAGTCCGCCACGTGGTTCTGGCCTAGCTGACAGGTGATTTTGGCGTCCCCGGCAGGTGGTTACAGCGAGTTGAGCAGGAGGTTCCGGCATGCTCGGCAGTTGCATCCGGTGTCTCTGGCACGTGGTTCTGGCACGTCTGACATTTGGTTGCATCATGTCTGGCAGGTGATTCCGGAGTGTCCGGCAAGAGGTTCTGGTGTAGCCGGCAGGTGATTTTGGCATGTCCGGCAGGTGTTTCTGGCGAGCTGTTCAGGTGGTTCCGGTGTTCTTGGCAGGTGATTCTGGCGTGTCCGGCAGGTGGTTCCGGTCTGTCCGGTAATGGGTTCCGTCATGTGCCGCACGTGGTTCTGGCACGTCTGAGAGGTGGTTCCCGCATGCCCGGCAGGTGCTCCAGGAGAGTCCTACAAGTGGTTCTGGCCTAGCCCGCAGGTGATTTTGGCGTGTCCGGCAGGTGGTTCCGGCATGCTCGGCAGGTGGTTCAGGCATGTCTGGTAGGTGGTTCCGGTCTGTCCGCGAGGTGGTTCCGGCGTGTCAGGCACGTGGTTCCGGCATGTGTGACAGGTGGTTCTGGCATGTCCGGCAGGTGATTCTGGATTGTCCACCAAGTGGCTCTGGTGTAACCAGCAGGTGATTCCGGAGTGTACGGCAAGTGGTTCTGGCATAGCTGGCTGGTGATTTTGGGGTGTCCAGCAGGTGGCTCCAGCGAGTCGAGCAAGTTGTTCCGGTGTGCTCAGCAGGTGGTTCAGGCAGGTCCGGCAGGTGTTTCTGGTCTGTCCAGTACGTGGTGCCGGCATGTCCGGCACGTGCTTCCAGTATGTTTGAGAGGTGGCTCCTACCTTCCCGGCGGGAGATTCCGGAGCGTCCGCCATGTGATTCTGGCCTACGTGGCAGGGGATTTTGGCGTCTCTGGCTGGTGGTTCCGGCGAGTCGAACAGGAGGTTCCGGCGTGCTCGGCAGGTGCATCCGGTGTCTCTGGCACGTCATTCTGGCACGTTCGAGAGGTGGTTCCGGCATGCCTGTGACAGGTGATTCCGGAGTGTCCGACAAGGGGTTCTGGCACGTCTGAGAGGTGGTTCCGGCATACCCTGCAGGTGATTCTGGCTTGTCTGCCGAGTGGTGCTGGCGTAGCCATCAGGTGATTTTGGCGTGTCCAGCAGGTGGCTCCAGCGAGTAGAGCAGGTTGTTCCAGCGTACTCAGCAGGTGGTTCAGGCGGGTCTGGCAGGTGGTTCCGGTCTCTCTAGTAGGTGGTTCCGGCGTGTCCGGCACGTGCTTCTGGCACGTCTGAGAGCTGGTTCCGGCATGCCCGGCGGGTGATTCCATAGAGTCCGCCACGTGGTTCTGGCCTAGCTGACAGGTGATTTTGGCGTCCCCGGCAGGTGGTTACAGCGAGTTGAGCAGGAGGTTCCGGCATGCTCGGCAGTTGCATCCGGTGTCTCTGGCACGTGGTTCTGGCACGTCTGACATTTGGTTGCATCATGTCTGGCAGGTGATTCCGGAGTGTCCGGCAAGAGGTTCTGGTGTAGCCGGCAGGTGATTTTGGCATGTCCGGCAGGTGTTTCTGGCGAGCTGTTCAGGTGGTTCCGGTGTTCTTGGCAGGTGATTCTGGCGTGTCCGGCAGGTGGTTCCGGTCTGTCCGGTAATGGGTTCCGTCATGTGCCGCACGTGGTTCTGGCACGTCTGAGAGGTGGTTCCCGCATGCCCGGCAGGTGCTCCAGGAGAGTCCTACAAGTGGTTCTGGCCTAGCCCGCAGGTGATTTTGGCGTGTCCGGCAGGTGGTTCCGGCATGCTCGGCAGGTGGTTCAGGCATGTCTGGTAGGTGGTTCCGGTCTGTCCGCGAGGTGGTTCCGGCGTGTCAGGCACGTGGTTCCGGCATGTGTGACAGGTGGTTCTGGCATGTCCGGCAGGTGATTCTGGATTGTCCACCAAGTGGCTCTGGTGTAAGCAGCAGGTGATTCCGGAGTGTACGGCAAGTGGTTCTGGCATAGCTGGCTGGTGATTTTGGGGTGTCCAGCAGGTGGCTCCAGCGAGTCGAGCAAGTTGTTCCGGTGTGCTCAGCAGGTGGTTCAGGCAGGTCCGGCAGGTGTTTCTGGTCTGTCCAGTACGTGGTGCCGGCATGTCCGGCACGTGCTTCCAGTATGTTTGAGAGGTGGCTCCTACCTTCCCGGCGGGAGATTCCGGAGCGTCCGCCATGTGATTCTGGCCTACGTGGCAGGGGATTTTGGCGTCTCTGGCTGGTGGTTCCGGCGAGTCGAACAGGAGGTTCCGGCGTGCTCGGCAGGTGCATCCGGTGTCTCTGGCACGTCATTCTGGCACGTTCGAGAGGTGGTTCCGGCATGCCTGTGACAGGTGATTCCGGAGTGTCCGACAAGGGGTTCTGGCACGTCTGAGAGGTGGTTCCGGCATACCCTGCAGGTGATTCTGGCTTGTCTGCCGAGTGGTGCTGGCGTAGCCATCAGGTGATTTTGGCGTGTCCAGCAGGTGGCTCCAGCGAGTAGAGCAGGTTGTTCCAGCGTACTCAGCAGGTGGTTCAGGCGGGTCTGGCAGGTGGTTCCGGTCTCTCTAGTAGGTGGTTCCGGCGTGTCCGGCACGTGCTTCTGGCACGTCTGAGAGCTGGTTCCGGCATGCCCGGCGGGTGATTCCATAGAGTCCGCCACGTGGTTCTGGCCTAGCTGACAGGTGATTTTGGCGTCCCCGGCAGGTGGTTACAGCGAGTTGAGCAGGAGGTTCCGGCATGCTCGGCAGTTGCATCCGGTGTCTCTGGCACGTGGTTCTGGCACGTCTGACATTTGGTTGCATCATGTCTGGCAGGTGATTCCGGAGTGTCCGGCAAGAGGTTCTGGTGTAGCCGGCAGGTGATTTTGGCATGTCCGGCAGGTGTTTCTGGCGAGCTGTTCAGGTGGTTCCGGTGTTCTTGGCAGGTGATTCTGGCGTGTCCGGCAGGTGGTTCCGGTCTGTCCGGTAATGGGTTCCGTCATGTGCCGCACGTGGTTCTGGCACGTCTGAGAGGTGGTTCCCGCATGCCCGGCAGGTGCTCCAGGAGAGTCCTACAAGTGGTTCTGGCCTAGCCCGCAGGTGATTTTGGCGTGTCCGGCAGGTGGTTCCGGCATGCTCGGCAGGTGGTTCAGGCATGTCTGGTAGGTGGTTCCGGTCTGTCCGCGAGGTGGTTCCGGCGTGTCAGGCACGTGGTTCCGGCATGTGTGACAGGTGGTTCTGGCATGTCCGGCAGGTGATTCTGGATTGTCCACCAAGTGGCTCTGGTGTAAGCAGCAGGTGATTCCGGAGTGTACGGCAAGTGGTTCTGGCATAGCTGGCTGGTGATTTTGGGGTGTCCAGCAGGTGGCTCCAGCGAGTCGAGCAAGTTGTTCCGGTGTGCTCAGCAGGTGGTTCAGGCAGGTCCGGCAGGTGTTTCTGGTCTGTCCAGTACGTGGTGCCGGCATGTCCGGCACGTGCTTCCAGTATGTTTGAGAGGTGGTTCCTACCTTCCCGGCGGGAGATTCCGGAGCGTCCGCCATGTGATTCTGGCCTACCTGGCAGGGGATTTTGGCGTCTCTGGCTGGTGGTTCCGGCGAGTCGAACAGGAGGTTCCGGCGTGCTCGGCAGGTGCATCCGGTGTCTCTGGCACGTCATTCTGGCACGTTCGAGAGGTGGTTCCGGCATGCCTGTGACAGGTGATTCCGGAGTGTCCGACAAGGGGTTCTGGCACGTCTGAGAGGTGGTTCCGGCATACCCTGCAGGTGATTCTGGCTTGTCTGCCGAGTGGTGCTGGCGTAGCCATCAGGTGATTTTGGCGTGTCCAGCAGGTGGCTCCAGCGAGTAGAGCAGGTTGTTCCAGCGTACTCAGCAGGTGGTTCAGGCGGGTCTGGCAGGTGGTTCCGGTCTCTCTAGTAGGTGGTTCCGGCGTGTCCGGCACGTGCTTCTGGCACGTCTGAGAGCTGGTTCCGGCATGCCCGGCGGGTGATTCCATAGAGTCCGCCACGTGGTTCTGGCCTAGCTGACAGGTGATTTTGGCGTCCCCGGCAGGTGGTTACAGCGAGTTGAGCAGGAGGTTCCGGCATGCTCGGCAGTTGCATCCGGTGTCTCTGGCACGTGGTTCTGGCACGTCTGACATTTGGTTGCATCATGTCTGGCAGGTGATTCCGGAGTGTCCGGCAAGAGGTTCTGGTGTAGCCGGCAGGTGATTTTGGCATGTCCGGCAGGTGTTTCTGGCGAGCTGTTCAGGTGGTTCCGGTGTTCTTGGCAGGTGATTCTGGCGTGTCCGGCAGGTGGTTCCGGTCTGTCCGGTAATGGGTTCCGTCATGTGCCGCACGTGGTTCTGGCACGTCTGAGAGGTGGTTCCCGCATGCCCGGCAGGTGCTCCAGGAGAGTCCTACAAGTGGTTCTGGCCTAGCCCGCAGGTGATTTTGGCGTGTCCGGCAGGTGGTTCCGGCATGCTCGGCAGGTGGTTCAGGCATGTCTGGTAGGTGGTTCCGGTCTGTCCGCGAGGTGGTTCCGGCGTGTCAGGCACGTGGTTCCGGCATGTGTGACAGGTGGTTCTGGCATGTCCGGCAGGTGATTCTGGATTGTCCACCAAGTGGCTCTGGTGTAAGCAGCAGGTGATTCCGGAGTGTACGGCAAGTGGTTCTGGCATAGCTGGCTGGTGATTTTGGGGTGTCCAGCAGGTGGCTCCAGCGAGTCGAGCAAGTTGTTCCGGTGTGCTCAGCAGGTGGTTCAGGCAGGTCCGGCAGGTGTTTCTGGTCTGTCCAGTACGTGGTGCCGGCATGTCCGGCACGTGCTTCCAGTATGTTTGAGAGGTGGTTCCTACCTTCCCGGCGGGAGATTCCGGAGCGTCCGCCATGTGATTCTGGCCTACCTGGCAGGGGATTTTGGCGTCTCTGGCTGGTGGTTCCGGCGAGTCGAACAGGAGGTTCCGGCGTGCTCGGCAGGTGCATCCGGTGTCTCTGGCACGTCATTCTGGCACGTTCGAGAGGTGGTTCCGGCATGCCTGTGACAGGTGATTCCGGAGTGTCCGACAAGGGGTTCTGGCACGTCTGAGAGGTGGTTCCGGCATACCCTGCAGGTGATTCTGGCTTGTCTGCCGAGTGGTGCTGGCGTAGCCATCAGGTGACTTTGGCGTGTCCAGCAGGTGGCTCCAGCGAGTAGAGCAGGTTGTTCCAGCGTACTCAGCAGGTGGTTCAGGCGGGTCTGGCAGGTGGTTCCGGTCTCTCTAGTAGGTGGTTCCGGCGTGTCCGGCACGTGCTTCTGGCACGTCTGAGAGCTGGTTCCGGCATGCCCGGCGGGTGATTCCATAGAGTCCGCCACGTGGTTCTGGCCTAGCTGACAGGTGATTTTGGCGTCCCCGGCAGGTGGTTACAGCGAGTTGAGCAGGAGGTTCCGGCATGCTCGGCAGTTGCATCCGGTGTCTCTGGCACGTGGTTCTGGCACGTCTGACATTTGGTTGCATCATGTCTGGCAGGTGATTCCGGAGTGTCCGGCAAGAGGTTCTGGTGTAGCCGGCAGGTGATTTTGGCATGTCCGGCAGGTGTTTCTGGCGAGCTGTTCAGGTGGTTCCGGTGTTCTTGGCAGGTGATTCTGGCGTGTCCGGCAGGTGGTTCCGGTCTGTCCGGTAATGGGTTCCGTCATGTGCCGCACGTGGTTCTGGCACGTCTGAGAGGTGGTTCCCGCATGCCCGGCAGGTGCTCCAGGAGAGTCCTACAAGTGGTTCTGGCCTAGCCCGCAGGTGATTTTGGCGTGTCCGGCAGGTGGTTCCGGCATGCTCGGCAGGTGGTTCAGGCATGTCTGGTAGGTGGTTCCGGTCTGTCCGCGAGGTGGTTCCGGCGTGTCAGGCACGTGGTTCCGGCATGTGTGACAGGTGGTTCTGGCATGTCCGGCAGGTGATTCTGGATTGTCCACCAAGTGGCTCTGGTGTAAGCAGCAGGTGATTCCGGAGTGTACGGCAAGTGGTTCTGGCATAGCTGGCTGGTGATTTTGGGGTGTCCAGCAGGTGGCTCCAGCGAGTCGAGCAAGTTGTTCCGGTGTGCTCAGCAGGTGGTACAGGCAGGTCCGGCAGGTGTTTCTGGTCTGTCCAGTACGTGGTGCCGGCATGTCCGGCACGTGCTTCCAGTATGTTTGAGAGGTGGCTCCTACCTTCCCGGCGGGAGATTCCGGAGCGTCCGCCATGTGATTCTGGCCTACCTGGCAGGGGATTTTGGCGTCTCTGGCTGGTGGTTCCGGCGAGTCGAACAGGAGGTTCCGGCGTGCTCGGCAGGTGCATCCGGTGTCTCTGGCACGTCATTCTGGCACGTTCGAGAGGTGGTTCCGGCATGCCTGTGACAGGTGATTCCGGAGTGTCCGACAAGGGGTTCTGGCACGTCTGAGAGGTGGTTCCGGCATACCCTGCAGGTGATTCTGGCTTGTCTGCCGAGTGGTGCTGGCGTAGCCATCAGGTGACTTTGGCGTGTCCAGCAGGTGGCTCCAGCGAGTAGAGCAGGTTGTTCCAGCGTACTCAGCAGGTGGTTCAGGCGGGTCTGGCAGGTGGTTCCGGTCTCTCTAGTAGGTGGTTCCGGCGTGTCCGGCACGTGCTTCTGGCACGTCTGAGAGCTGGTTCCGGCATGCCCGGCGGGTGATTCCATAGAGTCCGCCACGTGGTTCTGGCCTAGCTGACAGGTGATTTTGGCGTCCCCGGCAGGTGGTTACAGCGAGTTGAGCAGGAGGTTCCGGCATGCTCGGCAGTTGCATCCGGTGTCTCTGGCACGTGGTTCTGGCACGTCTGACATTTGGTTGCATCATGTCTGGCAGGTGATTCCGGAGTGTCCGGCAAGAGGTTCTGGTGTAGCCGGCAGGTGATTTTGGCATGTCCGGCAGGTGTTTCTGGCGAGCTGTTCAGGTGGTTCCGGTGTTCTTGGCAGGTGATTCTGGCGTGTCCGGCAGGTGGTTCCGGTCTGTCCGGTAATGGGTTCCGTCATGTGCCGCACGTGGTTCTGGCACGTCTGAGAGGTGGTTCCCGCATGCCCGGCAGGTGCTCCAGGAGAGTCCTACAAGTGGTTCTGGCCTAGCCCGCAGGTGATTTTGGCGTGTCCGGCAGGTGGTTCCGGCATGCTCGGCAGGTGGTTCAGGCATGTCTGGTAGGTGGTTCCGGTCTGTCCGCGAGGTGGTTCCGGCGTGTCAGGCACGTGGTTCCGGCATGTGTGACAGGTGGTTCTGGCATGTCCGGCAGGTGATTCTGGATTGTCCACCAAGTGGCTCTGGTGTAACCAGCAGGTGATTCCGGAGTGTACGGCAAGTGGTTCTGGCATAGCTGGCTGGTGATTTTGGGGTGTCCAGCAGGTGGCTCCAGCGAGTCGAGCAAGTTGTTCCGGTGTGCTCAGCAGGTGGTTCAGGCAGGTCCGGCAGGTGTTTCTGGTCTGTCCAGTACGTGGTGCCGGCATGTCCGGCACGTGCTTCCAGTATGTTTGAGAGGTGGCTCCTACCTTCCCGGCGGGAGATTCCGGAGCGTCCGCCATGTGATTCTGGCCTACGTGGCAGGGGATTTTGGCGTCTCTGGCTGGTGGTTCCGGCGAGTCGAACAGGAGGTTCCGGCGTGCTCGGCAGGTGCATCCGGTGTCTCTGGCACGTCATTCTGGCACGTTCGAGAGGTGGTTCCGGCATGCCTGTGACAGGTGATTCCGGAGTGTCCGACAAGGGGTTCTGGCACGTCTGAGAGGTGGTTCCGGCATACCCTGCAGGTGATTCTGGCTTGTCTGCCGAGTGGTGCTGGCGTAGCCATCAGGTGACTTTGGCGTGTCCAGCAGGTGGCTCCAGCGAGTAGAGCAGGTTGTTCCAGCGTACTCAGCAGGTGGTTCAGGCGGGTCTGGCAGGTGGTTCCGGTCTCTCTAGTAGGTGGTTCCGGCGTGTCCGGCACGTGCTTCTGGCACGTCTGAGAGCTGGTTCCGGCATGCCCGGCGGGTGATTCCATAGAGTCCGCCACGTGGTTCTGGCCTAGCTGACAGGTGATTTTGGCGTCCCCGGCAGGTGGTTACAGCGAGTTGAGCAGGAGGTTCCGGCATGCTCGGCAGTTGCATCCGGTGTCTCTGGCACGTGGTTCTGGCACGTCTGACATTTGGTTGCATCATGTCTGGCAGGTGATTCCGGAGTGTCCGGCAAGAGGTTCTGGTGTAGCCGGCAGGTGATTTTGGCATGTCCGGCAGGTGTTTCTGGCGAGCTGTTCAGGTGGTTCCGGTGTTCTTGGCAGGTGATTCTGGCGTGTCCGGCAGGTGGTTCCGGTCTGTCCGGTAATGGGTTCCGTCATGTGCCGCACGTGGTTCTGGCACGTCTGAGAGGTGGTTCCCGCATGCCCGGCAGGTGCTCCAGGAGAGTCCTACAAGTGGTTCTGGCCTAGCCCGCAGGTGATTTTGGCGTGTCCGGCAGGTGGTTCCGGCATGCTCGGCAGGTGGTTCAGGCATGTCTGGTAGGTGGTTCCGGTCTGTCCGCGAGGTGGTTCCGGCGTGTCAGGCACGTGGTTCCGGCATGTGTGACAGGTGGTTCTGGCATGTCCGGCAGGTGATTCTGGATTGTCCACCAAGTGGCTCTGGTGTAACCAGCAGGTGATTCCGGAGTGTACGGCAAGTGGTTCTGGCATAGCTGGCTGGTGATTTTGGGGTGTCCAGCAGGTGGCTCCAGCGAGTCGAGCAAGTTGTTCCGGTGTGCTCAGCAGGTGGTTCAGGCAGGTCCGGCAGGTGTTTCTGGTCTGTCCAGTACGTGGTGCCGGCATGTCCGGCACGTGCTTCCAGTATGTTTGAGAGGTGGCTCCTACCTTCCCGGCGGGAGATTCCGGAGCGTCCGCCATGTGATTCTGGCCTACCTGGCAGGGGATTTTGGCGTCTCTGGCTGGTGGTTCCGGCGAGTCGAACAGGAGGTTCCGGCGTGCTCGGCAGGTGCATCCGGTGTCTCTGGCACGTCATTCTGGCACGTTCGAGAGGTGGTTCCGGCATGCCTGTGACAGGTGATTCCGGAGTGTCCGACAAGGGGTTCTGGCACGTCTGAGAGGTGGTTCCGGCATACCCTGCAGGTGATTCTGGCTTGTCTGCCGAGTGGTGCTGGCGTAGCCATCAGGTGACTTTGGCGTGTCCAGCAGGTGGCTCCAGCGAGTAGAGCAGGTTGTTCCAGCGTACTCAGCAGGTGGTTCAGGCGGGTCTGGCAGGTGGTTCCGGTCTCTCTAGTAGGTGGTTCCGGCGTGTCCGGCACGTGCTTCTGGCACGTCTGAGAGCTGGTTCCGGCATGCCCGGCGGGTGATTCCATAGAGTCCGCCACGTGGTTCTGGCCTAGCTGACAGGTGATTTTGGCGTCCCCGGCAGGTGGTTACAGCGAGTTGAGCAGGAGGTTCCGGCATGCTCGGCAGTTGCATCCGGTGTCTCTGGCACGTGGTTCTGGCACGTCTGACATTTGGTTGCATCATGTCTGGCAGGTGATTCCGGAGTGTCCGGCAAGAGGTTCTGGTGTAGCCGGCAGGTGATTTTGGCATGTCCGGCAGGTGTTTCTGGCGAGCTGTTCAGGTGGTTCCGGTGTTCTTGGCAGGTGATTCTGGCGTGTCCGGCAGGTGGTTCCGGTCTGTCCGGTAATGGGTTCCGTCATGTGCCGCACGTGGTTCTGGCACGTCTGAGAGGTGGTTCCCGCATGCCCGGCAGGTGCTCCAGGAGAGTCCTACAAGTGGTTCTGGCCTAGCCCGCAGGTGATTTTGGCGTGTCCGGCAGGTGGTTCCGGCATGCTCGGCAGGTGGTTCAGGCATGTCTGGTAGGTGGTTCCGGTCTGTCCGCGAGGTGGTTCCGGCGTGTCAGGCACGTGGTTCCGGCATGTGTGACAGGTGGTTCTGGCATGTCCGGCAGGTGATTCTGGATTGTCCACCAAGTGGCTCTGGTGTAACCAGCAGGTGATTCCGGAGTGTACGGCAAGTGGTTCTGGCATAGCTGGCTGGTGATTTTGGGGTGTCCAGCAGGTGGCTCCAGCGAGTCGAGCAAGTTGTTCCGGTGTGCTCAGCAGGTGGTTCAGGCAGGTCCGGCAGGTGTTTCTGGTCTGTCCAGTACGTGGTGCCGGCATGTCCGGCACGTGCTTCCAGTATGTTTGAGAGGTGGCTCCTACCTTCCCGGCGGGAGATTCCGGAGCGTCCGCCATGTGATTCTGGCCTACCTGGCAGGGGATTTTGGCGTCTCTGGCTGGTGGTTCCGGCGAGTCGAACAGGAGGTTCCGGCGTGCTCGGCAGGTGCATCCGGTGTCTCTGGCACGTCATTCTGGCACGTTCGAGAGGTGGTTCCGGCATGCCTGTGACAGGTGATTCCGGAGTGTCCGACAAGGGGTTCTGGCACGTCTGAGAGGTGGTTCCGGCATACCCTGCAGGTGATTCTGGCTTGTCTGCCGAGTGGTGCTGGCGTAGCCATCAGGTGACTTTGGCGTGTCCAGCAGGTGGCTCCAGCGAGTAGAGCAGGTTGTTCCAGCGTACTCAGCAGGTGGTTCAGGCGGGTCTGGCAGGTGGTTCCGGTCTCTCTAGTAGGTGGTTCCGGCGTGTCCGGCACGTGCTTCTGGCACGTCTGAGAGCTGGTTCCGGCATGCCCGGCGGGTGATTCCATAGAGTCCGCCACGTGGTTCTGGCCTAGCTGACAGGTGATTTTGGCGTCCCCGGCAGGTGGTTACAGCGAGTTGAGCAGGAGGTTCCGGCATGCTCGGCAGTTGCATCCGGTGTCTCTGGCACGTGGTTCTGGCACGTCTGACATTTGGTTGCATCATGTCTGGCAGGTGATTCCGGAGTGTCCGGCAAGAGGTTCTGGTGTAGCCGGCAGGTGATTTTGGCATGTCCGGCAGGTGTTTCTGGCGAGCTGTTCAGGTGGTTCCGGTGTTCTTGGCAGGTGATTCTGGCGTGTCCGGCAGGTGGTTCCGGTCTGTCCGGTAATGGGTTCCGTCATGTGCCGCACGTGGTTCTGGCACGTCTGAGAGGTGGTTCCCGCATGCCCGGCAGGTGCTCCAGGAGAGTCCTACAAGTGGTTCTGGCCTAGCCCGCAGGTGATTTTGGCGTGTCCGGCAGGTGGTTCCGGCATGCTCGGCAGGTGGTTCAGGCATGTCTGGTAGGTGGTTCCGGTCTGTCCGCGAGGTGGTTCCGGCGTGTCAGGCACGTGGTTCCGGCATGTGTGACAGGTGGTTCTGGCATGTCCGGCAGGTGATTCTGGATTGTCCACCAAGTGGCTCTGGTGTAACCAGCAGGTGATTCCGGAGTGTACGGCAAGTGGTTCTGGCATAGCTGGCTGGTGATTTTGGGGTGTCCAGCAGGTGGCTCCAGCGAGTCGAGCAAGTTGTTCCGGTGTGCTCAGCAGGTGGTTCAGGCAGGTCCGGCAGGTGTTTCTGGTCTGTCCAGTACGTGGTGCCGGCATGTCCGGCACGTGCTTCCAGTATGTTTGAGAGGTGGTTCCTACCTTCCCGGCGGGAGATTCCGGAGCGTCCGCCATGTGATTCTGGCCTACGTGGCAGGGGATTTTGGCGTCTCTGGCTGGTGGTTCCGGCGAGTCGAACAGGAGGTTCCGGCGTGCTCGGCAGGTGCATCCGGTGTCTCTGGCACGTCATTCTGGCACGTTCGAGAGGTGGTTCCGGCATGCCTGTGACAGGTGATTCCGGAGTGTCCGACAAGGGGTTCTGGCACGTCTGAGAGGTGGTTCCGGCATACCCTGCAGGTGATTCTGGCTTGTCTGCCGAGTGGTGCTGGCGTAGCCATCAGGTGACTTTGGCGTGTCCAGCAGGTGGCTCCAGCGAGTAGAGCAGGTTGTTCCAGCGTACTCAGCAGGTGGTTCAGGCGGGTCTGGCAGGTGGTTCCGGTCTCTCTAGTAGGTGGTTCCGGCGTGTCCGGCACGTGCTTCTGGCACGTCTGAGAGCTGGTTCCGGCATGCCCGGCGGGTGATTCCATAGAGTCCGCCACGTGGTTCTGGCCTAGCTGACAGGTGATTTTGGCGTCCCCGGCAGGTGGTTACAGCGAGTTGAGCAGGAGGTTCCGGCATGCTCGGCAGTTGCATCCGGTGTCTCTGGCACGTGGTTCTGGCACGTCTGACATTTGGTTGCATCATGTCTGGCAGGTGATTCCGGAGTGTCCGGCAAGAGGTTCTGGTGTAGCCGGCAGGTGATTTTGGCATGTCCGGCAGGTGTTTCTGGCGAGCTGTTCAGGTGGTTCCGGTGTTCTTGGCAGGTGATTCTGGCGTGTCCGGCAGGTGGTTCCGGTCTGTCCGGTAATGGGTTCCGTCATGTGCCGCACGTGGTTCTGGCACGTCTGAGAGGTGGTTCCCGCATGCCCGGCAGGTGCTCCAGGAGAGTCCTACAAGTGGTTCTGGCCTAGCCCGCAGGTGATTTTGGCGTGTCCGGCAGGTGGTTCCGGCATGCTCGGCAGGTGGTTCAGGCATGTCTGGTAGGTGGTTCCGGTCTGTCCGCGAGGTGGTTCCGGCGTGTCAGGCACGTGGTTCCGGCATGTGTGACAGGTGGTTCTGGCATGTCCGGCAGGTGATTCTGGATTGTCCACCAAGTGGCTCTGGTGTAACCAGCAGGTGATTCCGGAGTGTACGGCAAGTGGTTCTGGCATAGCTGGCTGGTGATTTTGGGGTGTCCAGCAGGTGGCTCCAGCGAGTCGAGCAAGTTGTTCCGGTGTGCTCAGCAGGTGGTTCAGGCAGGTCCGGCAGGTGTTTCTGGTCTGTCCAGTACGTGGTGCCGGCATGTCCGGCACGTGCTTCCAGTATGTTTGAGAGGTGGTTCCTACCTTCCCGGCGGGAGATTCCGGAGCGTCCGCCATGTGATTCTGGCCTACGTGGCAGGGGATTTTGGCGTCTCTGGCTGGTGGTTCCGGCGAGTCGAACAGGAGGTTCCGGCGTGCTCGGCAGGTGCATCCGGTGTCTCTGGCACGTCATTCTGGCACGTTCGAGAGGTGGTTCCGGCATGCCTGTGACAGGTGATTCCGGAGTGTCCGACAAGGGGTTCTGGCACGTCTGAGAGGTGGTTCCGGCATACCCTGCAGGTGATTCTGGCTTGTCTGCCGAGTGGTGCTGGCGTAGCCATCAGGTGACTTTGGCGTGTCCAGCAGGTGGCTCCAGCGAGTAGAGCAGGTTGTTCCAGCGTACTCAGCAGGTGGTTCAGGCGGGTCTGGCAGGTGGTTCCGGTCTCTCTAGTAGGTGGTTCCGGCGTGTCCGGCACGTGCTTCTGGCACGTCTGAGAGCTGGTTCCGGCATGCCCGGCGGGTGATTCCATAGAGTCCGCCACGTGGTTCTGGCCTAGCTGACAGGTGATTTTGGCGTCCCCGGCAGGTGGTTACAGCGAGTTGAGCAGGAGGTTCCGGCATGCTCGGCAGTTGCATCCGGTGTCTCTGGCACGTGGTTCTGGCACGTCTGACATTTGGTTGCATCATGTCTGGCAGGTGATTCCGGAGTGTCCGGCAAGAGGTTCTGGTGTAGCCGGCAGGTGATTTTGGCATGTCCGGCAGGTGTTTCTGGCGAGCTGTTCAGGTGGTTCCGGTGTTCTTGGCAGGTGATTCTGGCGTGTCCGGCAGGTGGTTCCGGTCTGTCCGGTAATGGGTTCCGTCATGTGCCGCACGTGGTTCTGGCACGTCTGAGAGGTGGTTCCCGCATGCCCGGCAGGTGCTCCAGGAGAGTCCTACAAGTGGTTCTGGCCTAGCCCGCAGGTGATTTTGGCGTGTCCGGCAGGTGGTTCCGGCATGCTCGGCAGGTGGTTCAGGCATGTCTGGTAGGTGGTTCCGGTCTGTCCGCGAGGTGGTTCCGGCGTGTCAGGCACGTGGTTCCGGCATGTGTGACAGGTGGTTCTGGCATGTCCGGCAGGTGATTCTGGATTGTCCACCAAGTGGCTCTGGTGTAAGCAGCAGGTGATTCCGGAGTGTACGGCAAGTGGTTCTGGCATAGCTGGCTGGTGATTTTGGGGTGTCCAGCAGGTGGCTCCAGCGAGTCGAGCAAGTTGTTCCGGTGTGCTCAGCAGGTGGTTCAGGCAGGTCCGGCAGGTGTTTCTGGTCTGTCCAGTACGTGGTGCCGGCATGTCCGGCACGTGCTTCCAGTATGTTTGAGAGGTGGCTCCTACCTTCCCGGCGGGAGATTCCGGAGCGTCCGCCATGTGATTCTGGCCTACCTGGCAGGGGATTTTGGCGTCTCTGGCTGGTGGTTCCGGCGAGTCGAACAGGAGGTTCCGGCGTGCTCGGCAGGTGCATCCGGTGTCTCTGGCACGTCATTCTGGCACGTTCGAGAGGTGGTTCCGGCATGCCTGTGACAGGTGATTCCGGAGTGTCCGACAAGGGGTTCTGGCACGTCTGAGAGGTGGTTCCGGCATACCCTGCAGGTGATTCTGGCTTGTCTGCCGAGTGGTGCTGGCGTAGCCATCAGGTGACTTTGGCGTGTCCAGCAGGTGGCTCCAGCGAGTAGAGCAGGTTGTTCCAGCGTACTCAGCAGGTGGTTCAGGCGGGTCTGGCAGGTGGTTCCGGTCTCTCTAGTAGGTGGTTCCGGCGTGTCCGGCACGTGCTTCTGGCACGTCTGAGAGCTGGTTCCGGCATGCCCGGCGGGTGATTCCATAGAGTCCGCCACGTGGTTCTGGCCTAGCTGACAGGTGATTTTGGCGTCCCCGGCAGGTGGTTACAGCGAGTTGAGCAGGAGGTTCCGGCATGCTCGGCAGTTGCATCCGGTGTCTCTGGCACGTGGTTCTGGCACGTCTGACATTTGGTTGCATCATGTCTGGCAGGTGATTCCGGAGTGTCCGGCAAGAGGTTCTGGTGTAGCCGGCAGGTGATTTTGGCATGTCCGGCAGGTGTTTCTGGCGAGCTGTTCAGGTGGTTCCGGTGTTCTTGGCAGGTGATTCTGGCGTGTCCGGCAGGTGGTTCCGGTCTGTCCGGTAATGGGTTCCGTCATGTGCCGCACGTGGTTCTGGCACGTCTGAGAGGTGGTTCCCGCATGCCCGGCAGGTGCTCCAGGAGAGTCCTACAAGTGGTTCTGGCCTAGCCCGCAGGTGATTTTGGCGTGTCCGGCAGGTGGTTCCGGCATGCTCGGCAGGTGGTTCAGGCATGTCTGGTAGGTGGTTCCGGTCTGTCCGCGAGGTGGTTCCGGCGTGTCAGGCACGTGGTTCCGGCATGTGTGACAGGTGGTTCTGGCATGTCCGGCAGGTGATTCTGGATTGTCCACCAAGTGGCTCTGGTGTAACCAGCAGGTGATTCCGGAGTGTACGGCAAGTGGTTCTGGCATAGCTGGCTGGTGATTTTGGGGTGTCCAGCAGGTGGCTCCAGCGAGTCGAGCAAGTTGTTCCGGTGTGCTCAGCAGGTGGTTCAGGCAGGTCCGGCAGGTGTTTCTGGTCTGTCCAGTACGTGGTGCCGGCATGTCCGGCACGTGCTTCCAGTATGTTTGAGAGGTGGCTCCTACCTTCCCGGCGGGAGATTCCGGAGCGTCCGCCATGTGATTCTGGCCTACCTGGCAGGGGATTTTGGCGTCTCTGGCTGGTGGTTCCGGCGAGTCGAACAGGAGGTTCCGGCGTGCTCGGCAGGTGCATCCGGTGTCTCTGGCACGTCATTCTGGCACGTTCGAGAGGTGGTTCCGGCATGCCTGTGACAGGTGATTCCGGAGTGTCCGACAAGGGGTTCTGGCACGTCTGAGAGGTGGTTCCGGCATACCCTGCAGGTGATTCTGGCTTGTCTGCCGAGTGGTGCTGGCGTAGCCATCAGGTGACTTTGGCGTGTCCAGCAGGTGGCTCCAGCGAGTAGAGCAGGTTGTTCCAGCGTACTCAGCAGGTGGTTCAGGCGGGTCTGGCAGGTGGTTCCGGTCTCTCTAGTAGGTGGTTCCGGCGTGTCCGGCACGTGCTTCTGGCACGTCTGAGAGCTGGTTCCGGCATGCCCGGCGGGTGATTCCATAGAGTCCGCCACGTGGTTCTGGCCTAGCTGACAGGTGATTTTGGCGTCCCCGGCAGGTGGTTACAGCGAGTTGAGCAGGAGGTTCCGGCATGCTCGGCAGTTGCATCCGGTGTCTCTGGCACGTGGTTCTGGCACGTCTGACATTTGGTTGCATCATGTCTGGCAGGTGATTCCGGAGTGTCCGGCAAGAGGTTCTGGTGTAGCCGGCAGGTGATTTTGGCATGTCCGGCAGGTGTTTCTGGCGAGCTGTTCAGGTGGTTCCGGTGTTCTTGGCAGGTGATTCTGGCGTGTCCGGCAGGTGGTTCCGGTCTGTCCGGTAATGGGTTCCGTCATGTGCCGCACGTGGTTCTGGCACGTCTGAGAGGTGGTTCCCGCATGCCCGGCAGGTGCTCCAGGAGAGTCCTACAAGTGGTTCTGGCCTAGCCCGCAGGTGATTTTGGCGTGTCCGGCAGGTGGTTCCGGCATGCTCGGCAGGTGGTTCAGGCATGTCTGGTAGGTGGTTCCGGTCTGTCCGCGAGGTGGTTCCGGCGTGTCAGGCACGTGGTTCCGGCATGTGTGACAGGTGGTTCTGGCATGTCCGGCAGGTGATTCTGGATTGTCCACCAAGTGGCTCTGGTGTAACCAGCAGGTGATTCCGGAGTGTACGGCAAGTGGTTCTGGCATAGCTGGCTGGTGATTTTGGGGTGTCCAGCAGGTGGCTCCAGCGAGTCGAGCAAGTTGTTCCGGTGTGCTCAGCAGGTGGTTCAGGCAGGTCCGGCAGGTGTTTCTGGTCTGTCCAGTACGTGGTGCCGGCATGTCCGGCACGTGCTTCCAGTATGTTTGAGAGGTGGCTCCTACCTTCCCGGCGGGAGATTCCGGAGCGTCCGCCATGTGATTCTGGCCTACCTGGCAGGGGATTTTGGCGTCTCTGGCTGGTGGTTCCGGCGAGTCGAACAGGAGGTTCCGGCGTGCTCGGCAGGTGCATCCGGTGTCTCTGGCACGTCATTCTGGCACGTTCGAGAGGTGGTTCCGGCATGCCTGTGACAGGTGATTCCGGAGTGTCCGACAAGGGGTTCTGGCACGTCTGAGAGGTGGTTCCGGCATACCCTGCAGGTGATTCTGGCTTGTCTGCCGAGTGGTGCTGGCGTAGCCATCAGGTGACTTTGGCGTGTCCAGCAGGTGGCTCCAGCGAGTAGAGCAGGTTGTTCCAGCGTACTCAGCAGGTGGTTCAGGCGGGTCTGGCAGGTGGTTCCGGTCTCTCTAGTAGGTGGTTCCGGCGTGTCCGGCACGTGCTTCTGGCACGTCTGAGAGCTGGTTCCGGCATGCCCGGCGGGTGATTCCATAGAGTCCGCCACGTGGTTCTGGCCTAGCTGACAGGTGATTTTGGCGTCCCCGGCAGGTGGTTACAGCGAGTTGAGCAGGAGGTTCCGGCATGCTCGGCAGTTGCATCCGGTGTCTCTGGCACGTGGTTCTGGCACGTCTGACATTTGGTTGCATCATGTCTGGCAGGTGATTCCGGAGTGTCCGGCAAGAGGTTCTGGTGTAGCCGGCAGGTGATTTTGGCATGTCCGGCAGGTGTTTCTGGCGAGCTGTTCAGGTGGTTCCGGTGTTCTTGGCAGGTGATTCTGGCGTGTCCGGCAGGTGGTTCCGGTCTGTCCGGTAATGGGTTCCGTCATGTGCCGCACGTGGTTCTGGCACGTCTGAGAGGTGGTTCCCGCATGCCCGGCAGGTGCTCCAGGAGAGTCCTACAAGTGGTTCTGGCCTAGCCCGCAGGTGATTTTGGCGTGTCCGGCAGGTGGTTCCGGCATGCTCGGCAGGTGGTTCAGGCATGTCTGGTAGGTGGTTCCGGTCTGTCCGCGAGGTGGTTCCGGCGTGTCAGGCACGTGGTTCCGGCATGTGTGACAGGTGGTTCTGGCATGTCCGGCAGGTGATTCTGGATTGTCCACCAAGTGGCTCTGGTGTAACCAGCAGGTGATTCCGGAGTGTACGGCAAGTGGTTCTGGCATAGCTGGCTGGTGATTTTGGGGTGTCCAGCAGGTGGCTCCAGCGAGTCGAGCAAGTTGTTCCGGTGTGCTCAGCAGGTGGTTCAGGCAGGTCCGGCAGGTGTTTCTGGTCTGTCCAGTACGTGGTGCCGGCATGTCCGGCACGTGCTTCCAGTATGTTTGAGAGGTGGCTCCTACCTTCCCGGCGGGAGATTCCGGAGCGTCCGCCATGTGATTCTGGCCTACCTGGCAGGGGATTTTGGCGTCTCTGGCTGGTGGTTCCGGCGAGTCGAACAGGAGGTTCCGGCGTGCTCGGCAGGTGCATCCGGTGTCTCTGGCACGTCATTCTGGCACGTTCGAGAGGTGGTTCCGGCATGCCTGTGACAGGTGATTCCGGAGTGTCCGACAAGGGGTTCTGGCACGTCTGAGAGGTGGTTCCGGCATACCCTGCAGGTGATTCTGGCTTGTCTGCCGAGTGGTGCTGGCGTAGCCATCAGGTGACTTTGGCGTGTCCAGCAGGTGGCTCCAGCGAGTAGAGCAGGTTGTTCCAGCGTACTCAGCAGGTGGTTCAGGCGGGTCTGGCAGGTGGTTCCGGTCTCTCTAGTAGGTGGTTCCGGCGTGTCCGGCACGTGCTTCTGGCACGTCTGAGAGCTGGTTCCGGCATGCCCGGCGGGTGATTCCATAGAGTCCGCCACGTGGTTCTGGCCTAGCTGACAGGTGATTTTGGCGTCCCCGGCAGGTGGTTACAGCGAGTTGAGCAGGAGGTTCCGGCATGCTCGGCAGTTGCATCCGGTGTCTCTGGCACGTGGTTCTGGCACGTCTGACATTTGGTTGCATCATGTCTGGCAGGTGATTCCGGAGTGTCCGGCAAGAGGTTCTGGTGTAGCCGGCAGGTGATTTTGGCATGTCCGGCAGGTGTTTCTGGCGAGCTGTTCAGGTGGTTCCGGTGTTCTTGGCAGGTGATTCTGGCGTGTCCGGCAGGTGGTTCCGGTCTGTCCGGTAATGGGTTCCGTCATGTGCCGCACGTGGTTCTGGCACGTCTGAGAGGTGGTTCCCGCATGCCCGGCAGGTGCTCCAGGAGAGTCCTACAAGTGGTTCTGGCCTAGCCCGCAGGTGATTTTGGCGTGTCCGGCAGGTGGTTCCGGCATGCTCGGCAGGTGGTTCAGGCATGTCTGGTAGGTGGTTCCGGTCTGTCCGCGAGGTGGTTCCGGCGTGTCAGGCACGTGGTTCCGGCATGTGTGACAGGTGGTTCTGGCATGTCCGGCAGGTGATTCTGGATTGTCCACCAAGTGGCTCTGGTGTAACCAGCAGGTGATTCCGGAGTGTACGGCAAGTGGTTCTGGCATAGCTGGCTGGTGATTTTGGGGTGTCCAGCAGGTGGCTCCAGCGAGTCGAGCAAGTTGTTCCGGTGTGCTCAGCAGGTGGTTCAGGCAGGTCCGGCAGGTGTTTCTGGTCTGTCCAGTACGTGGTGCCGGCATGTCCGGCACGTGCTTCCAGTATGTTTGAGAGGTGGCTCCTACCTTCCCGGCGGGAGATTCCGGAGCGTCCGCCATGTGATTCTGGCCTACCTGGCAGGGGATTTTGGCGTCTCTGGCTGGTGGTTCCGGCGAGTCGAACAGGAGGTTCCGGCGTGCTCGGCAGGTGCATCCGGTGTCTCTGGCACGTCATTCTGGCACGTTCGAGAGGTGGTTCCGGCATGCCTGTGACAGGTGATTCCGGAGTGTCCGACAAGGGGTTCTGGCACGTCTGAGAGGTGGTTCCGGCATACCCTGCAGGTGATTCTGGCTTGTCTGCCGAGTGGTGCTGGCGTAGCCATCAGGTGACTTTGGCGTGTCCAGCAGGTGGCTCCAGCGAGTAGAGCAGGTTGTTCCAGCGTACTCAGCAGGTGGTTCAGGCGGGTCTGGCAGGTGGTTCCGGTCTCTCTAGTAGGTGGTTCCGGCGTGTCCGGCACGTGCTTCTGGCACGTCTGAGAGCTGGTTCCGGCATGCCCGGCGGGTGATTCCATAGAGTCCGCCACGTGGTTCTGGCCTAGCTGACAGGTGATTTTGGCGTCCCCGGCAGGTGGTTACAGCGAGTTGAGCAGGAGGTTCCGGCATGCTCGGCAGTTGCATCCGGTGTCTCTGGCACGTGGTTCTGGCACGTCTGACATTTGGTTGCATCATGTCTGGCAGGTGATTCCGGAGTGTCCGGCAAGAGGTTCTGGTGTAGCCGGCAGGTGATTTTGGCATGTCCGGCAGGTGTTTCTGGCGAGCTGTTCAGGTGGTTCCGGTGTTCTTGGCAGGTGATTCTGGCGTGTCCGGCAGGTGGTTCCGGTCTGTCCGGTAATGGGTTCCGTCATGTGCCGCACGTGGTTCTGGCACGTCTGAGAGGTGGTTCCCGCATGCCCGGCAGGTGCTCCAGGAGAGTCCTACAAGTGGTTCTGGCCTAGCCCGCAGGTGATTTTGGCGTGTCCGGCAGGTGGTTCCGGCATGCTCGGCAGGTGGTTCAGGCATGTCTGGTAGGTGGTTCCGGTCTGTCCGCGAGGTGGTTCCGGCGTGTCAGGCACGTGGTTCCGGCATGTGTGACAGGTGGTTCTGGCATGTCCGGCAGGTGATTCTGGATTGTCCACCAAGTGGCTCTGGTGTAACCAGCAGGTGATTCCGGAGTGTACGGCAAGTGGTTCTGGCATAGCTGGCTGGTGATTTTGGGGTGTCCAGCAGGTGGCTCCAGCGAGTCGAGCAAGTTGTTCCGGTGTGCTCAGCAGGTGGTTCAGGCAGGTCCGGCAGGTGTTTCTGGTCTGTCCAGTACGTGGTGCCGGCATGTCCGGCACGTGCTTCCAGTATGTTTGAGAGGTGGCTCCTACCTTCCCGGCGGGAGATTCCGGAGCGTCCGCCATGTGATTCTGGCCTACCTGGCAGGGGATTTTGGCGTCTCTGGCTGGTGGTTCCGGCGAGTCGAACAGGAGGTTCCGGCGTGCTCGGCAGGTGCATCCGGTGTCTCTGGCACGTCATTCTGGCACGTTCGAGAGGTGGTTCCGGCATGCCTGTGACAGGTGATTCCGGAGTGTCCGACAAGGGGTTCTGGCACGTCTGAGAGGTGGTTCCGGCATACCCTGCAGGTGATTCTGGCTTGTCTGCCGAGTGGTGCTGGCGTAGCCATCAGGTGACTTTGGCGTGTCCAGCAGGTGGCTCCAGCGAGTAGAGCAGGTTGTTCCAGCGTACTCAGCAGGTGGTTCAGGCGGGTCTGGCAGGTGGTTCCGGTCTCTCTAGTAGGTGGTTCCGGCGTGTCCGGCACGTGCTTCTGGCACGTCTGAGAGCTGGTTCCGGCATGCCCGGCGGGTGATTCCATAGAGTCCGCCACGTGGTTCTGGCCTAGCTGACAGGTGATTTTGGCGTCCCCGGCAGGTGGTTACAGCGAGTTGAGCAGGAGGTTCCGGCATGCTCGGCAGTTGCATCCGGTGTCTCTGGCACGTGGTTCTGGCACGTCTGACATTTGGTTGCATCATGTCTGGCAGGTGATTCCGGAGTGTCCGGCAAGAGGTTCTGGTGTAGCCGGCAGGTGATTTTGGCATGTCCGGCAGGTGTTTCTGGCGAGCTGTTCAGGTGGTTCCGGTGTTCTTGGCAGGTGATTCTGGCGTGTCCGGCAGGTGGTTCCGGTCTGTCCGGTAATGGGTTCCGTCATGTGCCGCACGTGGTTCTGGCACGTCTGAGAGGTGGTTCCCGCATGCCCGGCAGGTGCTCCAGGAGAGTCCTACAAGTGGTTCTGGCCTAGCCCGCAGGTGATTTTGGCGTGTCCGGCAGGTGGTTCCGGCATGCTCGGCAGGTGGTTCAGGCATGTCTGGTAGGTGGTTCCGGTCTGTCCGCGAGGTGGTTCCGGCGTGTCAGGCACGTGGTTCCGGCATGTGTGACAGGTGGTTCTGGCATGTCCGGCAGGTGATTCTGGATTGTCCACCAAGTGGCTCTGGTGTAACCAGCAGGTGATTCCGGAGTGTACGGCAAGTGGTTCTGGCATAGCTGGCTGGTGATTTTGGGGTGTCCAGCAGGTGGCTCCAGCGAGTCGAGCAAGTTGTTCCGGTGTGCTCAGCAGGTGGTTCAGGCAGGTCCGGCAGGTGTTTCTGGTCTGTCCAGTACGTGGTGCCGGCATGTCCGGCACGTGCTTCCAGTATGTTTGAGAGGTGGCTCCTACCTTCCCGGCGGGAGATTCCGGAGCGTCCGCCATGTGATTCTGGCCTACCTGGCAGGGGATTTTGGCGTCTCTGGCTGGTGGTTCCGGCGAGTCGAACAGGAGGTTCCGGCGTGCTCGGCAGGTGCATCCGGTGTCTCTGGCACGTCATTCTGGCACGTTCGAGAGGTGGTTCCGGCATGCCTGTGACAGGTGATTCCGGAGTGTCCGACAAGGGGTTCTGGCACGTCTGAGAGGTGGTTCCGGCATACCCTGCAGGTGATTCTGGCTTGTCTGCCGAGTGGTGCTGGCGTAGCCATCAGGTGACTTTGGCGTGTCCAGCAGGTGGCTCCAGCGAGTAGAGCAGGTTGTTCCAGCGTACTCAGCAGGTGGTTCAGGCGGGTCTGGCAGGTGGTTCCGGTCTCTCTAGTAGGTGGTTCCGGCGTGTCCGGCACGTGCTTCTGGCACGTCTGAGAGCTGGTTCCGGCATGCCCGGCGGGTGATTCCATAGAGTCCGCCACGTGGTTCTGGCCTAGCTGACAGGTGATTTTGGCGTCCCCGGCAGGTGGTTACAGCGAGTTGAGCAGGAGGTTCCGGCATGCTCGGCAGTTGCATCCGGTGTCTCTGGCACGTGGTTCTGGCACGTCTGACATTTGGTTGCATCATGTCTGGCAGGTGATTCCGGAGTGTCCGGCAAGAGGTTCTGGTGTAGCCGGCAGGTGATTTTGGCATGTCCGGCAGGTGTTTCTGGCGAGCTGTTCAGGTGGTTCCGGTGTTCTTGGCAGGTGATTCTGGCGTGTCCGGCAGGTGGTTCCGGTCTGTCCGGTAATGGGTTCCGTCATGTGCCGCACGTGGTTCTGGCACGTCTGAGAGGTGGTTCCCGCATGCCCGGCAGGTGCTCCAGGAGAGTCCTACAAGTGGTTCTGGCCTAGCCCGCAGGTGATTTTGGCGTGTCCGGCAGGTGGTTCCGGCATGCTCGGCAGGTGGTTCAGGCATGTCTGGTAGGTGGTTCCGGTCTGTCCGCGAGGTGGTTCCGGCGTGTCAGGCACGTGGTTCCGGCATGTGTGACAGGTGGTTCTGGCATGTCCGGCAGGTGATTCTGGATTGTCCACCAAGTGGCTCTGGTGTAACCAGCAGGTGATTCCGGAGTGTACGGCAAGTGGTTCTGGCATAGCTGGCTGGTGATTTTGGGGTGTCCAGCAGGTGGCTCCAGCGAGTCGAGCAAGTTGTTCCGGTGTGCTCAGCAGGTGGTTCAGGCAGGTCCGGCAGGTGTTTCTGGTCTGTCCAGTACGTGGTGCCGGCATGTCCGGCACGTGCTTCCAGTATGTTTGAGAGGTGGCTCCTACCTTCCCGGCGGGAGATTCCGGAGCGTCCGCCATGTGATTCTGGCCTACCTGGCAGGGGATTTTGGCGTCTCTGGCTGGTGGTTCCGGCGAGTCGAACAGGAGGTTCCGGCGTGCTCGGCAGGTGCATCCGGTGTCTCTGGCACGTCATTCTGGCACGTTCGAGAGGTGGTTCCGGCATGCCTGTGACAGGTGATTCCGGAGTGTCCGACAAGGGGTTCTGGCACGTCTGAGAGGTGGTTCCGGCATACCCTGCAGGTGATTCTGGCTTGTCTGCCGAGTGGTGCTGGCGTAGCCATCAGGTGACTTTGGCGTGTCCAGCAGGTGGCTCCAGCGAGTAGAGCAGGTTGTTCCAGCGTACTCAGCAGGTGGTTCAGGCGGGTCTGGCAGGTGGTTCCGGTCTCTCTAGTAGGTGGTTCCGGCGTGTCCGGCACGTGCTTCTGGCACGTCTGAGAGCTGGTTCCGGCATGCCCGGCGGGTGATTCCATAGAGTCCGCCACGTGGTTCTGGCCTAGCTGACAGGTGATTTTGGCGTCCCCGGCAGGTGGTTACAGCGAGTTGAGCAGGAGGTTCCGGCATGCTCGGCAGTTGCATCCGGTGTCTCTGGCACGTGGTTCTGGCACGTCTGACATTTGGTTGCATCATGTCTGGCAGGTGATTCCGGAGTGTCCGGCAAGAGGTTCTGGTGTAGCCGGCAGGTGATTTTGGCATGTCCGGCAGGTGTTTCTGGCGAGCTGTTCAGGTGGTTCCGGTGTTCTTGGCAGGTGATTCTGGCGTGTCCGGCAGGTGGTTCCGGTCTGTCCGGTAATGGGTTCCGTCATGTGCCGCACGTGGTTCTGGCACGTCTGAGAGGTGGTTCCCGCATGCCCGGCAGGTGCTCCAGGAGAGTCCTACAAGTGGTTCTGGCCTAGCCCGCAGGTGATTTTGGCGTGTCCGGCAGGTGGTTCCGGCATGCTCGGCAGGTGGTTCAGGCATGTCTGGTAGGTGGTTCCGGTCTGTCCGCGAGGTGGTTCCGGCGTGTCAGGCACGTGGTTCCGGCATGTGTGACAGGTGGTTCTGGCATGTCCGGCAGGTGATTCTGGATTGTCCACCAAGTGGCTCTGGTGTAACCAGCAGGTGATTCCGGAGTGTACGGCAAGTGGTTCTGGCATAGCTGGCTGGTGATTTTGGGGTGTCCAGCAGGTGGCTCCAGCGAGTCGAGCAAGTTGTTCCGGTGTGCTCAGCAGGTGGTTCAGGCAGGTCCGGCAGGTGTTTCTGGTCTGTCCAGTACGTGGTGCCGGCATGTCCGGCACGTGCTTCCAGTATGTTTGAGAGGTGGCTCCTACCTTCCCGGCGGGAGATTCCGGAGCGTCCGCCATGTGATTCTGGCCTACCTGGCAGGGGATTTTGGCGTCTCTGGCTGGTGGTTCCGGCGAGTCGAACAGGAGGTTCCGGCGTGCTCGGCAGGTGCATCCGGTGTCTCTGGCACGTCATTCTGGCACGTTCGAGAGGTGGTTCCGGCATGCCTGTGACAGGTGATTCCGGAGTGTCCGACAAGGGGTTCTGGCACGTCTGAGAGGTGGTTCCGGCATACCCTGCAGGTGATTCTGGCTTGTCTGCCGAGTGGTGCTGGCGTAGCCATCAGGTGACTTTGGCGTGTCCAGCAGGTGGCTCCAGCGAGTAGAGCAGGTTGTTCCAGCGTACTCAGCAGGTGGTTCAGGCGGGTCTGGCAGGTGGTTCCGGTCTCTCTAGTAGGTGGTTCCGGCGTGTCCGGCACGTGCTTCTGGCACGTCTGAGAGCTGGTTCCGGCATGCCCGGCGGGTGATTCCATAGAGTCCGCCACGTGGTTCTGGCCTAGCTGACAGGTGATTTTGGCGTCCCCGGCAGGTGGTTACAGCGAGTTGAGCAGGAGGTTCCGGCATGCTCGGCAGTTGCATCCGGTGTCTCTGGCACGTGGTTCTGGCACGTCTGACATTTGGTTGCATCATGTCTGGCAGGTGATTCCGGAGTGTCCGGCAAGAGGTTCTGGTGTAGCCGGCAGGTGATTTTGGCATGTCCGGCAGGTGTTTCTGGCGAGCTGTTCAGGTGGTTCCGGTGTTCTTGGCAGGTGATTCTGGCGTGTCCGGCAGGTGGTTCCGGTCTGTCCGGTAATGGGTTCCGTCATGTGCCGCACGTGGTTCTGGCACGTCTGAGAGGTGGTTCCCGCATGCCCGGCAGGTGCTCCAGGAGAGTCCTACAAGTGGTTCTGGCCTAGCCCGCAGGTGATTTTGGCGTGTCCGGCAGGTGGTTCCGGCATGCTCGGCAGGTGGTTCAGGCATGTCTGGTAGGTGGTTCCGGTCTGTCCGCGAGGTGGTTCCGGCGTGTCAGGCACGTGGTTCCGGCATGTGTGACAGGTGGTTCTGGCATGTCCGGCAGGTGATTCTGGATTGTCCACCAAGTGGCTCTGGTGTAACCAGCAGGTGATTCCGGAGTGTACGGCAAGTGGTTCTGGCATAGCTGGCTGGTGATTTTGGGGTGTCCAGCAGGTGGCTCCAGCGAGTCGAGCAAGTTGTTCCGGTGTGCTCAGCAGGTGGTTCAGGCAGGTCCGGCAGGTGTTTCTGGTCTGTCCAGTACGTGGTGCCGGCATGTCCGGCACGTGCTTCCAGTATGTTTGAGAGGTGGCTCCTACCTTCCCGGCGGGAGATTCCGGAGCGTCCGCCATGTGATTCTGGCCTACCTGGCAGGGGATTTTGGCGTCTCTGGCTGGTGGTTCCGGCGAGTCGAACAGGAGGTTCCGGCGTGCTCGGCAGGTGCATCCGGTGTCTCTGGCACGTCATTCTGGCACGTTCGAGAGGTGGTTCCGGCATGCCTGTGACAGGTGATTCCGGAGTGTCCGACAAGGGGTTCTGGCACGTCTGAGAGGTGGTTCCGGCATACCCTGCAGGTGATTCTGGCTTGTCTGCCGAGTGGTGCTGGCGTAGCCATCAGGTGACTTTGGCGTGTCCAGCAGGTGGCTCCAGCGAGTAGAGCAGGTTGTTCCAGCGTACTCAGCAGGTGGTTCAGGCGGGTCTGGCAGGTGGTTCCGGTCTCTCTAGTAGGTGGTTCCGGCGTGTCCGGCACGTGCTTCTGGCACGTCTGAGAGCTGGTTCCGGCATGCCCGGCGGGTGATTCCATAGAGTCCGCCACGTGGTTCTGGCCTAGCTGACAGGTGATTTTGGCGTCCCCGGCAGGTGGTTACAGCGAGTTGAGCAGGAGGTTCCGGCATGCTCGGCAGTTGCATCCGGTGTCTCTGGCACGTGGTTCTGGCACGTCTGACATTTGGTTGCATCATGTCTGGCAGGTGATTCCGGAGTGTCCGGCAAGAGGTTCTGGTGTAGCCGGCAGGTGATTTTGGCATGTCCGGCAGGTGTTTCTGGCGAGCTGTTCAGGTGGTTCCGGTGTTCTTGGCAGGTGATTCTGGCGTGTCCGGCAGGTGGTTCCGGTCTGTCCGGTAATGGGTTCCGTCATGTGCCGCACGTGGTTCTGGCACGTCTGAGAGGTGGTTCCCGCATGCCCGGCAGGTGCTCCAGGAGAGTCCTACAAGTGGTTCTGGCCTAGCCCGCAGGTGATTTTGGCGTGTCCGGCAGGTGGTTCCGGCATGCTCGGCAGGTGGTTCAGGCATGTCTGGTAGGTGGTTCCGGTCTGTCCGCGAGGTGGTTCCGGCGTGTCAGGCACGTGGTTCCGGCATGTGTGACAGGTGGTTCTGGCATGTCCGGCAGGTGATTCTGGATTGTCCACCAAGTGGCTCTGGTGTAACCAGCAGGTGATTCCGGAGTGTACGGCAAGTGGTTCTGGCATAGCTGGCTGGTGATTTTGGGGTGTCCAGCAGGTGGCTCCAGCGAGTCGAGCAAGTTGTTCCGGTGTGCTCAGCAGGTGGTTCAGGCAGGTCCGGCAGGTGTTTCTGGTCTGTCCAGTACGTGGTGCCGGCATGTCCGGCACGTGCTTCCAGTATGTTTGAGAGGTGGCTCCTACCTTCCCGGCGGGAGATTCCGGAGCGTCCGCCATGTGATTCTGGCCTACCTGGCAGGGGATTTTGGCGTCTCTGGCTGGTGGTTCCGGCGAGTCGAACAGGAGGTTCCGGCGTGCTCGGCAGGTGCATCCGGTGTCTCTGGCACGTCATTCTGGCACGTTCGAGAGGTGGTTCCGGCATGCCTGTGACAGGTGATTCCGGAGTGTCCGACAAGGGGTTCTGGCACGTCTGAGAGGTGGTTCCGGCATACCCTGCAGGTGATTCTGGCTTGTCTGCCGAGTGGTGCTGGCGTAGCCATCAGGTGACTTTGGCGTGTCCAGCAGGTGGCTCCAGCGAGTAGAGCAGGTTGTTCCAGCGTACTCAGCAGGTGGTTCAGGCGGGTCTGGCAGGTGGTTCCGGTCTCTCTAGTAGGTGGTTCCGGCGTGTCCGGCACGTGCTTCTGGCACGTCTGAGAGCTGGTTCCGGCATGCCCGGCGGGTGATTCCATAGAGTCCGCCACGTGGTTCTGGCCTAGCTGACAGGTGATTTTGGCGTCCCCGGCAGGTGGTTACAGCGAGTTGAGCAGGAGGTTCCGGCATGCTCGGCAGTTGCATCCGGTGTCTCTGGCACGTGGTTCTGGCACGTCTGACATTTGGTTGCATCATGTCTGGCAGGTGATTCCGGAGTGTCCGGCAAGAGGTTCTGGTGTAGCCGGCAGGTGATTTTGGCATGTCCGGCAGGTGTTTCTGGCGAGCTGTTCAGGTGGTTCCGGTGTTCTTGGCAGGTGATTCTGGCGTGTCCGGCAGGTGGTTCCGGTCTGTCCGGTAATGGGTTCCGTCATGTGCCGCACGTGGTTCTGGCACGTCTGAGAGGTGGTTCCCGCATGCCCGGCAGGTGCTCCAGGAGAGTCCTACAAGTGGTTCTGGCCTAGCCCGCAGGTGATTTTGGCGTGTCCGGCAGGTGGTTCCGGCATGCTCGGCAGGTGGTTCAGGCATGTCTGGTAGGTGGTTCCGGTCTGTCCGCGAGGTGGTTCCGGCGTGTCAGGCACGTGGTTCCGGCATGTGTGACAGGTGGTTCTGGCATGTCCGGCAGGTGATTCTGGATTGTCCACCAAGTGGCTCTGGTGTAACCAGCAGGTGATTCCGGAGTGTACGGCAAGTGGTTCTGGCATAGCTGGCTGGTGATTTTGGGGTGTCCAGCAGGTGGCTCCAGCGAGTCGAGCAAGTTGTTCCGGTGTGCTCAGCAGGTGGTTCAGGCAGGTCCGGCAGGTGTTTCTGGTCTGTCCAGTACGTGGTGCCGGCATGTCCGGCACGTGCTTCCAGTATGTTTGAGAGGTGGCTCCTACCTTCCCGGCGGGAGATTCCGGAGCGTCCGCCATGTGATTCTGGCCTACCTGGCAGGGGATTTTGGCGTCTCTGGCTGGTGGTTCCGGCGAGTCGAACAGGAGGTTCCGGCGTGCTCGGCAGGTGCATCCGGTGTCTCTGGCACGTCATTCTGGCACGTTCGAGAGGTGGTTCCGGCATGCCTGTGACAGGTGATTCCGGAGTGTCCGACAAGGGGTTCTGGCACGTCTGAGAGGTGGTTCCGGCATACCCTGCAGGTGATTCTGGCTTGTCTGCCGAGTGGTGCTGGCGTAGCCATCAGGTGACTTTGGCGTGTCCAGCAGGTGGCTCCAGCGAGTAGAGCAGGTTGTTCCAGCGTACTCAGCAGGTGGTTCAGGCGGGTCTGGCAGGTGGTTCCGGTCTCTCTAGTAGGTGGTTCCGGCGTGTCCGGCACGTGCTTCTGGCACGTCTGAGAGCTGGTTCCGGCATGCCCGGCGGGTGATTCCATAGAGTCCGCCACGTGGTTCTGGCCTAGCTGACAGGTGATTTTGGCGTCCCCGGCAGGTGGTTACAGCGAGTTGAGCAGGAGGTTCCGGCATGCTCGGCAGTTGCATCCGGTGTCTCTGGCACGTGGTTCTGGCACGTCTGACATTTGGTTGCATCATGTCTGGCAGGTGATTCCGGAGTGTCCGGCAAGAGGTTCTGGTGTAGCCGGCAGGTGATTTTGGCATGTCCGGCAGGTGTTTCTGGCGAGCTGTTCAGGTGGTTCCGGTGTTCTTGGCAGGTGATTCTGGCGTGTCCGGCAGGTGGTTCCGGTCTGTCCGGTAATGGGTTCCGTCATGTGCCGCACGTGGTTCTGGCACGTCTGAGAGGTGGTTCCCGCATGCCCGGCAGGTGCTCCAGGAGAGTCCTACAAGTGGTTCTGGCCTAGCCCGCAGGTGATTTTGGCGTGTCCGGCAGGTGGTTCCGGCATGCTCGGCAGGTGGTTCAGGCATGTCTGGTAGGTGGTTCCGGTCTGTCCGCGAGGTGGTTCCGGCGTGTCAGGCACGTGGTTCCGGCATGTGTGACAGGTGGTTCTGGCATGTCCGGCAGGTGATTCTGGATTGTCCACCAAGTGGCTCTGGTGTAACCAGCAGGTGATTCCGGAGTGTACGGCAAGTGGTTCTGGCATAGCTGGCTGGTGATTTTGGGGTGTCCAGCAGGTGGCTCCAGCGAGTCGAGCAAGTTGTTCCGGTGTGCTCAGCAGGTGGTTCAGGCAGGTCCGGCAGGTGTTTCTGGTCTGTCCAGTACGTGGTGCCGGCATGTCCGGCACGTGCTTCCAGTATGTTTGAGAGGTGGCTCCTACCTTCCCGGCGGGAGATTCCGGAGCGTCCGCCATGTGATTCTGGCCTACCTGGCAGGGGATTTTGGCGTCTCTGGCTGGTGGTTCCGGCGAGTCGAACAGGAGGTTCCGGCGTGCTCGGCAGGTGCATCCGGTGTCTCTGGCACGTCATTCTGGCACGTTCGAGAGGTGGTTCCGGCATGCCTGTGACAGGTGATTCCGGAGTGTCCGACAAGGGGTTCTGGCACGTCTGAGAGGTGGTTCCGGCATACCCTGCAGGTGATTCTGGCTTGTCTGCCGAGTGGTGCTGGCGTAGCCATCAGGTGACTTTGGCGTGTCCAGCAGGTGGCTCCAGCGAGTAGAGCAGGTTGTTCCAGCGTACTCAGCAGGTGGTTCAGGCGGGTCTGGCAGGTGGTTCCGGTCTCTCTAGTAGGTGGTTCCGGCGTGTCCGGCACGTGCTTCTGGCACGTCTGAGAGCTGGTTCCGGCATGCCCGGCGGGTGATTCCATAGAGTCCGCCACGTGGTTCTGGCCTAGCTGACAGGTGATTTTGGCGTCCCCGGCAGGTGGTTACAGCGAGTTGAGCAGGAGGTTCCGGCATGCTCGGCAGTTGCATCCGGTGTCTCTGGCACGTGGTTCTGGCACGTCTGACATTTGGTTGCATCATGTCTGGCAGGTGATTCCGGAGTGTCCGGCAAGAGGTTCTGGTGTAGCCGGCAGGTGATTTTGGCATGTCCGGCAGGTGTTTCTGGCGAGCTGTTCAGGTGGTTCCGGTGTTCTTGGCAGGTGATTCTGGCGTGTCCGGCAGGTGGTTCCGGTCTGTCCGGTAATGGGTTCCGTCATGTGCCGCACGTGGTTCTGGCACGTCTGAGAGGTGGTTCCCGCATGCCCGGCAGGTGCTCCAGGAGAGTCCTACAAGTGGTTCTGGCCTAGCCCGCAGGTGATTTTGGCGTGTCCGGCAGGTGGTTCCGGCATGCTCGGCAGGTGGTTCAGGCATGTCTGGTAGGTGGTTCCGGTCTGTCCGCGAGGTGGTTCCGGCGTGTCAGGCACGTGGTTCCGGCATGTGTGACAGGTGGTTCTGGCATGTCCGGCAGGTGATTCTGGATTGTCCACCAAGTGGCTCTGGTGTAACCAGCAGGTGATTCCGGAGTGTACGGCAAGTGGTTCTGGCATAGCTGGCTGGTGATTTTGGGGTGTCCAGCAGGTGGCTCCAGCGAGTCGAGCAAGTTGTTCCGGTGTGCTCAGCAGGTGGTTCAGGCAGGTCCGGCAGGTGTTTCTGGTCTGTCCAGTACGTGGTGCCGGCATGTCCGGCACGTGCTTCCAGTATGTTTGAGAGGTGGCTCCTACCTTCCCGGCGGGAGATTCCGGAGCGTCCGCCATGTGATTCTGGCCTACCTGGCAGGGGATTTTGGCGTCTCTGGCTGGTGGTTCCGGCGAGTCGAACAGGAGGTTCCGGCGTGCTCGGCAGGTGCATCCGGTGTCTCTGGCACGTCATTCTGGCACGTTCGAGAGGTGGTTCCGGCATGCCTGTGACAGGTGATTCCGGAGTGTCCGACAAGGGGTTCTGGCACGTCTGAGAGGTGGTTCCGGCATACCCTGCAGGTGATTCTGGCTTGTCTGCCGAGTGGTGCTGGCGTAGCCATCAGGTGACTTTGGCGTGTCCAGCAGGTGGCTCCAGCGAGTAGAGCAGGTTGTTCCAGCGTACTCAGCAGGTGGTTCAGGCGGGTCTGGCAGGTGGTTCCGGTCTCTCTAGTAGGTGGTTCCGGCGTGTCCGGCACGTGCTTCTGGCACGTCTGAGAGCTGGTTCCGGCATGCCCGGCGGGTGATTCCATAGAGTCCGCCACGTGGTTCTGGCCTAGCTGACAGGTGATTTTGGCGTCCCCGGCAGGTGGTTACAGCGAGTTGAGCAGGAGGTTCCGGCATGCTCGGCAGTTGCATCCGGTGTCTCTGGCACGTGGTTCTGGCACGTCTGACATTTGGTTGCATCATGTCTGGCAGGTGATTCCGGAGTGTCCGGCAAGAGGTTCTGGTGTAGCCGGCAGGTGATTTTGGCATGTCCGGCAGGTGTTTCTGGCGAGCTGTTCAGGTGGTTCCGGTGTTCTTGGCAGGTGATTCTGGCGTGTCCGGCAGGTGGTTCCGGTCTGTCCGGTAATGGGTTCCGTCATGTGCCGCACGTGGTTCTGGCACGTCTGAGAGGTGGTTCCCGCATGCCCGGCAGGTGCTCCAGGAGAGTCCTACAAGTGGTTCTGGCCTAGCCCGCAGGTGATTTTGGCGTGTCCGGCAGGTGGTTCCGGCATGCTCGGCAGGTGGTTCAGGCATGTCTGGTAGGTGGTTCCGGTCTGTCCGCGAGGTGGTTCCGGCGTGTCAGGCACGTGGTTCCGGCATGTGTGACAGGTGGTTCTGGCATGTCCGGCAGGTGATTCTGGATTGTCCACCAAGTGGCTCTGGTGTAACCAGCAGGTGATTCCGGAGTGTACGGCAAGTGGTTCTGGCATAGCTGGCTGGTGATTTTGGGGTGTCCAGCAGGTGGCTCCAGCGAGTCGAGCAAGTTGTTCCGGTGTGCTCAGCAGGTGGTTCAGGCAGGTCCGGCAGGTGTTTCTGGTCTGTCCAGTACGTGGTGCCGGCATGTCCGGCACGTGCTTCCAGTATGTTTGAGAGGTGGCTCCTACCTTCCCGGCGGGAGATTCCGGAGCGTCCGCCATGTGATTCTGGCCTACCTGGCAGGGGATTTTGGCGTCTCTGGCTGGTGGTTCCGGCGAGTCGAACAGGAGGTTCCGGCGTGCTCGGCAGGTGCATCCGGTGTCTCTGGCACGTCATTCTGGCACGTTCGAGAGGTGGTTCCGGCATGCCTGTGACAGGTGATTCCGGAGTGTCCGACAAGGGGTTCTGGCACGTCTGAGAGGTGGTTCCGGCATACCCTGCAGGTGATTCTGGCTTGTCTGCCGAGTGGTGCTGGCGTAGCCATCAGGTGACTTTGGCGTGTCCAGCAGGTGGCTCCAGCGAGTAGAGCAGGTTGTTCCAGCGTACTCAGCAGGTGGTTCAGGCGGGTCTGGCAGGTGGTTCCGGTCTCTCTAGTAGGTGGTTCCGGCGTGTCCGGCACGTGCTTCTGGCACGTCTGAGAGCTGGTTCCGGCATGCCCGGCGGGTGATTCCATAGAGTCCGCCACGTGGTTCTGGCCTAGCTGACAGGTGATTTTGGCGTCCCCGGCAGGTGGTTACAGCGAGTTGAGCAGGAGGTTCCGGCATGCTCGGCAGTTGCATCCGGTGTCTCTGGCACGTGGTTCTGGCACGTCTGACATTTGGTTGCATCATGTCTGGCAGGTGATTCCGGAGTGTCCGGCAAGAGGTTCTGGTGTAGCCGGCAGGTGATTTTGGCATGTCCGGCAGGTGTTTCTGGCGAGCTGTTCAGGTGGTTCCGGTGTTCTTGGCAGGTGATTCTGGCGTGTCCGGCAGGTGGTTCCGGTCTGTCCGGTAATGGGTTCCGTCATGTGCCGCACGTGGTTCTGGCACGTCTGAGAGGTGGTTCCCGCATGCCCGGCAGGTGCTCCAGGAGAGTCCTACAAGTGGTTCTGGCCTAGCCCGCAGGTGATTTTGGCGTGTCCGGCAGGTGGTTCCGGCATGCTCGGCAGGTGGTTCAGGCATGTCTGGTAGGTGGTTCCGGTCTGTCCGCGAGGTGGTTCCGGCGTGTCAGGCACGTGGTTCCGGCATGTGTGACAGGTGGTTCTGGCATGTCCGGCAGGTGATTCTGGATTGTCCACCAAGTGGCTCTGGTGTAACCAGCAGGTGATTCCGGAGTGTACGGCAAGTGGTTCTGGCATAGCTGGCTGGTGATTTTGGGGTGTCCAGCAGGTGGCTCCAGCGAGTCGAGCAAGTTGTTCCGGTGTGCTCAGCAGGTGGTTCAGGCAGGTCCGGCAGGTGTTTCTGGTCTGTCCAGTACGTGGTGCCGGCATGTCCGGCACGTGCTTCCAGTATGTTTGAGAGGTGGCTCCTACCTTCCCGGCGGGAGTTTCCGGAGCGTCCGCCATGTGATTCTGGCCTACCTGGCAGGGGATTTTGGCGTCTCTGGCTGGTGGTTCCGGCGAGTCGAACAGGAGGTTCCGGCGTGCTCGGCAGGTGCATCCGGTGTCTCTGGCACGTCATTCTGGCACGTTCGAGAGGTGGTTCCGGCATGCCTGTGACAGGTGATTCCGGAGTGTCCGACAAGGGGTTCTGGCACGTCTGAGAGGTGGTTCCGGCATACCCTGCAGGTGATTCTGGCTTGTCTGCCGAGTGGTGCTGGCGTAGCCATCAGGTGACTTTGGCGTGTCCAGCAGGTGGCTCCAGCGAGTAGAGCAGGTTGTTCCAGCGTACTCAGCAGGTGGTTCAGGCGGGTCTGGCAGGTGGTTCCGGTCTCTCTAGTAGGTGGTTCCGGCGTGTCCGGCACGTGCTTCTGGCACGTCTGAGAGCTGGTTCCGGCATGCCCGGCGGGTGATTCCATAGAGTCCGCCACGTGGTTCTGGCCTAGCTGACAGGTGATTTTGGCGTCCCCGGCAGGTGGTTACAGCGAGTTGAGCAGGAGGTTCCGGCATGCTCGGCAGTTGCATCCGGTGTCTCTGGCACGTGGTTCTGGCACGTCTGACATTTGGTTGCATCATGTCTGGCAGGTGATTCCGGAGTGTCCGGCAAGAGGTTCTGGTGTAGCCGGCAGGTGATTTTGGCATGTCCGGCAGGTGTTTCTGGCGAGCTGTTCAGGTGGTTCCGGTGTTCTTGGCAGGTGATTCTGGCGTGTCCGGCAGGTGGTTCCGGTCTGTCCGGTAATGGGTTCCGTCATGTGCCGCACGTGGTTCTGGCACGTCTGAGAGGTGGTTCCCGCATGCCCGGCAGGTGCTCCAGGAGAGTCCTACAAGTGGTTCTGGCCTAGCCCGCAGGTGATTTTGGCGTGTCCGGCAGGTGGTTCCGGCATGCTCGGCAGGTGGTTCAGGCATGTCTGGTAGGTGGTTCCGGTCTGTCCGCGAGGTGGTTCCGGCGTGTCAGGCACGTGGTTCCGGCATGTGTGACAGGTGGTTCTGGCATGTCCGGCAGGTGATTCTGGATTGTCCACCAAGTGGCTCTGGTGTAACCAGCAGGTGATTCCGGAGTGTACGGCAAGTGGTTCTGGCATAGCTGGCTGGTGATTTTGGGGTGTCCAGCAGGTGGCTCCAGCGAGTCGAGCAAGTTGTTCCGGTGTGCTCAGCAGGTGGTTCAGGCAGGTCCGGCAGGTGTTTCTGGTCTGTCCAGTACGTGGTGCCGGCATGTCCGGCACGTGCTTCCAGTATGTTTGAGAGGTGGCTCCTACCTTCCCGGCGGGAGATTCCGGAGCGTCCGCCATGTGATTCTGGCCTACCTGGCAGGGGATTTTGGCGTCTCTGGCTGGTGGTTCCGGCGAGTCGAACAGGAGGTTCCGGCGTGCTCGGCAGGTGCATCCGGTGTCTCTGGCACGTCATTCTGGCACGTTCGAGAGGTGGTTCCGGCATGCCTGTGACAGGTGATTCCGGAGTGTCCGACAAGGGGTTCTGGCACGTCTGAGAGGTGGTTCCGGCATACCCTGCAGGTGATTCTGGCTTGTCTGCCGAGTGGTGCTGGCGTAGCCATCAGGTGACTTTGGCGTGTCCAGCAGGTGGCTCCAGCGAGTAGAGCAGGTTGTTCCAGCGTACTCAGCAGGTGGTTCAGGCGGGTCTGGCAGGTGGTTCCGGTCTCTCTAGTAGGTGGTTCCGGCGTGTCCGGCACGTGCTTCTGGCACGTCTGAGAGCTGGTTCCGGCATGCCCGGCGGGTGATTCCATAGAGTCCGCCACGTGGTTCTGGCCTAGCTGACAGGTGATTTTGGCGTCCCCGGCAGGTGGTTACAGCGAGTTGAGCAGGAGGTTCCGGCATGCTCGGCAGTTGCATCCGGTGTCTCTGGCACGTGGTTCTGGCACGTCTGACATTTGGTTGCATCATGTCTGGCAGGTGATTCCGGAGTGTCCGGCAAGAGGTTCTGGTGTAGCCGGCAGGTGATTTTGGCATGTCCGGCAGGTGTTTCTGGCGAGCTGTTCAGGTGGTTCCGGTGTTCTTGGCAGGTGATTCTGGCGTGTCCGGCAGGTGGTTCCGGTCTGTCCGGTAATGGGTTCCGTCATGTGCCGCACGTGGTTCTGGCACGTCTGAGAGGTGGTTCCCGCATGCCCGGCAGGTGCTCCAGGAGAGTCCTACAAGTGGTTCTGGCCTAGCCCGCAGGTGATTTTGGCGTGTCCGGCAGGTGGTTCCGGCATGCTCGGCAGGTGGTTCAGGCATGTCTGGTAGGTGGTTCCGGTCTGTCCGCGAGGTGGTTCCGGCGTGTCAGGCACGTGGTTCCGGCATGTGTGACAGGTGGTTCTGGCATGTCCGGCAGGTGATTCTGGATTGTCCACCAAGTGGCTCTGGTGTAACCAGCAGGTGATTCCGGAGTGTACGGCAAGTGGTTCTGGCATAGCTGGCTGGTGATTTTGGGGTGTCCAGCAGGTGGCTCCAGCGAGTCGAGCAAGTTGTTCCGGTGTGCTCAGCAGGTGGTTCAGGCAGGTCCGGCAGGTGTTTCTGGTCTGTCCAGTACGTGGTGCCGGCATGTCCGGCACGTGCTTCCAGTATGTTTGAGAGGTGGCTCCTACCTTCCCGGCGGGAGATTCCGGAGCGTCCGCCATGTGATTCTGGCCTACCTGGCAGGGGATTTTGGCGTCTCTGGCTGGTGGTTCCGGCGAGTCGAACAGGAGGTTCCGGCGTGCTCGGCAGGTGCATCCGGTGTCTCTGGCACGTCATTCTGGCACGTTCGAGAGGTGCTTCCGGCATGCCTGTGACAGGTGATTCCGGAGTGTCCGACAAGGGGTTCTGGCACGTCTGAGAGGTGGTTCCGGCATACCCTGCAGGTGATTCTGGCTTGTCTGCCGAGTGGTGCTGGCGTAGCCATCAGGTGACTTTGGCGTGTCCAGCAGGTGGCTCCAGCGAGTAGAGCAGGTTGTTCCAGCGTACTCAGCAGGTGGTTCAGGCGGGTCTGGCAGGTGGTTCCGGTCTCTCTAGTAGGTGGTTCCGGCGTGTCCGGCACGTGCTTCTGGCACGTCTGAGAGCTGGTTCCGGCATGCCCGGCGGGTGATTCCATAGAGTCCGCCACGTGGTTCTGGCCTAGCTGACAGGTGATTTTGGCGTCCCCGGCAGGTGGTTACAGCGAGTTGAGCAGGAGGTTCCGGCATGCTCGGCAGTTGCATCCGGTGTCTCTGGCACGTGGTTCTGGCACGTCTGACATTTGGTTGCATCATGTCTGGCAGGTGATTCCGGAGTGTCCGGCAAGAGGTTCTGGTGTAGCCGGCAGGTGATTTTGGCATGTCCGGCAGGTGTTTCTGGCGAGCTGTTCAGGTGGTTCCGGTGTTCTTGGCAGGTGATTCTGGCGTGTCCGGCAGGTGGTTCCGGTCTGTCCGGTAATGGGTTCCGTCATGTGCCGCACGTGGTTCTGGCACGTCTGAGAGGTGGTTCCCGCATGCCCGGCAGGTGCTCCAGGAGAGTCCTACAAGTGGTTCTGGCCTAGCCCGCAGGTGATTTTGGCGTGTCCGGCAGGTGGTTCCGGCATGCTCGGCAGGTGGTTCAGGCATGTCTGGTAGGTGGTTCCGGTCTGTCCGCGAGGTGGTTCCGGCGTGTCAGGCACGTGGTTCCGGCATGTGTGACAGGTGGTTCTGGCATGTCCGGCAGGTGATTCTGGATTGTCCACCAAGTGGCTCTGGTGTAACCAGCAGGTGATTCCGGAGTGTACGGCAAGTGGTTCTGGCATAGCTGGCTGGTGATTTTGGGGTGTCCAGCAGGTGGCTCCAGCGAGTCGAGCAAGTTGTTCCGGTGTGCTCAGCAGGTGGTTCAGGCAGGTCCGGCAGGTGTTTCTGGTCTGTCCAGTACGTGGTGCCGGCATGTCCGGCACGTGCTTCCAGTATGTTTGAGAGGTGGCTCCTACCTTCCCGGCGGGAGATTCCGGAGCGTCCGCCATGTGATTCTGGCCTACCTGGCAGGGGATTTTGGCGTCTCTGGCTGGTGGTTCCGGCGAGTCGAACAGGAGGTTCCGGCGTGCTCGGCAGGTGCATCCGGTGTCTCTGGCACGTCATTCTGGCACGTTCGAGAGGTGGTTCCGGCATGCCTGTGACAGGTGATTCCGGAGTGTCCGACAAGGGGTTCTGGCACGTCTGAGAGGTGGTTCCGGCATACCCTGCAGGTGATTCTGGCTTGTCTGCTGAGTGGTGCTGGCGTAGCCATCAGGTGACTTTGGCGTGTCCAGCAGGTGGCTCCAGCGAGTAGAGCAGGTTGTTCCAGCGTACTCAGCAGGTGGTTCAGGCGGGTCTGGCAGGTGGTTCCGGTCTCTCTAGTAGGTGGTTCCGGCGTGTCCGGCACGTGCTTCTGGCACGTCTGAGAGCTGGTTCCGGCATGCCCGGCGGGTGATTCCATAGAGTCCGCCACGTGGTTCTGGCCTAGCTGACAGGTGATTTTGGCGTCCCCGGCAGGTGGTTACAGCGAGTTGAGCAGGAGGTTCCGGCATGCTCGGCAGTTGCATCCGGTGTCTCTGGCACGTGGTTCTGGCACGTCTGACATTTGGTTGCATCATGTCTGGCAGGTGATTCCGGAGTGTCCGGCAAGAGGTTCTGGTGTAGCCGGCAGGTGATTTTGGCATGTCCGGCAGGTGTTTCTGGCGAGCTGTTCAGGTGGTTCCGGTGTTCTTGGCAGGTGATTCTGGCGTGTCCGGCAGGTGGTTCCGGTCTGTCCGGTAATGGGTTCCGTCATGTGCCGCACGTGGTTCTGGCACGTCTGAGAGGTGGTTCCCGCATGCCCGGCAGGTGCTCCAGGAGAGTCCTACAAGTGGTTCTGGCCTAGCCCGCAGGTGATTTTGGCGTGTCCGGCAGGTGGTTCCGGCATGCTCGGCAGGTGGTTCAGGCATGTCTGGTAGGTGGTTCCGGTCTGTCCGCGAGGTGGTTCCGGCGTGTCAGGCACGTGGTTCCGGCATGTGTGACAGGTGGTTCTGGCATGTCCGGCAGGTGATTCTGGATTGTCCACCAAGTGGCTCTGGTGTAACCAGCAGGTGATTCCGGAGTGTACGGCAAGTGGTTCTGGCATAGCTGGCTGGTGATTTTGGGGTGTCCAGCAGGTGGCTCCAGCGAGTCGAGCAAGTTGTTCCGGTGTGCTCAGCAGGTGGTTCAGGCAGGTCCGGCAGGTGTTTCTGGTCTGTCCAGTACGTGGTGCCGGCATGTCCGGCACGTGCTTCCAGTATGTTTGAGAGGTGGCTCCTACCTTCCCGGCGGGAGATTCCGGAGCGTCCGCCATGTGATTCTGGCCTACCTGGCAGGGGATTTTGGCGTCTCTGGCTGGTGGTTCCGGCGAGTCGAACAGGAGGTTCCGGCGTGCTCGGCAGGTGCATCCGGTGTCTCTGGCACGTCATTCTGGCACGTTCGAGAGGTGCTTCCGGCATGCCTGTGACAGGTGATTCCGGAGTGTCCGACAAGGGGTTCTGGCACGTCTGAGAGGTGGTTCCGGCATACCCTGCAGGTGATTCTGGCTTGTCTGCCGAGTGGTGCTGGCGTAGCCATCAGGTGACTTTGGCGTGTCCAGCAGGTGGCTCCAGCGAGTAGAGCAGGTTGTTCCAGCGTACTCAGCAGGTGGTTCAGGCGGGTCTGGCAGGTGGTTCCGGTCTCTCTAGTAGGTGGTTCCGGCGTGTCCGGCACGTGCTTCTGGCACGTCTGAGAGCTGGTTCCGGCATGCCCGGCGGGTGATTCCATAGAGTCCGCCACGTGGTTCTGGCCTAGCTGACAGGTGATTTTGGCGTCCCCGGCAGGTGGTTACAGCGAGTTGAGCAGGAGGTTCCGGCATGCTCGGCAGTTGCATCCGGTGTCTCTGGCACGTGGTTCTGGCACGTCTGACATTTGGTTGCATCATGTCTGGCAGGTGATTCCGGAGTGTCCGGCAAGAGGTTCTGGTGTAGCCGGCAGGTGATTTTGGCATGTCCGGCAGGTGTTTCTGGCGAGCTGTTCAGGTGGTTCCGGTGTTCTTGGCAGGTGATTCTGGCGTGTCCGGCAGGTGGTTCCGGTCTGTCCGGTAATGGGTTCCGTCATGTGCCGCACGTGGTTCTGGCACGTCTGAGAGGTGGTTCCCGCATGCCCGGCAGGTGCTCCAGGAGAGTCCTACAAGTGGTTCTGGCCTAGCCCGCAGGTGATTTTGGCGTGTCCGGCAGGTGGTTCCGGCATGCTCGGCAGGTGGTTCAGGCATGTCTGGTAGGTGGTTCCGGTCTGTCCGCGAGGTGGTTCCGGCGTGTCAGGCACGTGGTTCCGGCATGTGTGACAGGTGGTTCTGGCATGTCCGGCAGGTGATTCTGGATTGTCCACCAAGTGGCTCTGGTGTAACCAGCAGGTGATTCCGGAGTGTACGGCAAGTGGTTCTGGCATAGCTGGCTGGTGATTTTGGGGTGTCCAGCAGGTGGCTCCAGCGAGTCGAGCAAGTTGTTCCGGTGTGCTCAGCAGGTGGTTCAGGCAGGTCCGGCAGGTGTTTCTGGTCTGTCCAGTACGTGGTGCCGGCATGTCCGGCACGTGCTTCCAGTATGTTTGAGAGGTGGCTCCTACCTTCCCGGCGGGAGATTCCGGAGCGTCCGCCATGTGATTCTGGCCTACCTGGCAGGGGATTTTGGCGTCTCTGGCTGGTGGTTCCGGCGAGTCGAACAGGAGGTTCCGGCGTGCTCGGCAGGTGCATCCGGTGTCTCTGGCACGTCATTCTGGCACGTTCGAGAGGTGCTTCCGGCATGCCTGTGACAGGTGATTCCGGAGTGTCCGACAAGGGGTTCTGGCACGTCTGAGAGGTGGTTCCGGCATACCCTGCAGGTGATTCTGGCTTGTCTGCCGAGTGGTGCTGGCGTAGCCATCAGGTGACTTTGGCGTGTCCAGCAGGTGGCTCCAGCGAGTAGAGCAGGTTGTTCCAGCGTACTCAGCAGGTGGTTCAGGCGGGTCTGGCAGGTGGTTCCGGTCTCTCTAGTAGGTGGTTCCGGCGTGTCCGGCACGTGCTTCTGGCACGTCTGAGAGCTGGTTCCGGCATGCCCGGCGGGTGATTCCATAGAGTCCGCCACGTGGTTCTGGCCTAGCTGACAGGTGATTTTGGCGTCCCCGGCAGGTGGTTACAGCGAGTTGAGCAGGAGGTTCCGGCATGCTCGGCAGTTGCATCCGGTGTCTCTGGCACGTGGTTCTGGCACGTCTGACATTTGGTTGCATCATGTCTGGCAGGTGATTCCGGAGTGTCCGGCAAGAGGTTCTGGTGTAGCCGGCAGGTGATTTTGGCATGTCCGGCAGGTGTTTCTGGCGAGCTGTTCAGGTGGTTCCGGTGTTCTTGGCAGGTGATTCTGGCGTGTCCGGCAGGTGGTTCCGGTCTGTCCGGTAATGGGTTCCGTCATGTGCCGCACGTGGTTCTGGCACGTCTGAGAGGTGGTTCCCGCATGCCCGGCAGGTGCTCCAGGAGAGTCCTACAAGTGGTTCTGGCCTAGCCCGCAGGTGATTTTGGCGTGTCCGGCAGGTGGTTCCGGCATGCTCGGCAGGTGGTTCAGGCATGTCTGGTAGGTGGTTCCGGTCTGTCCGCGAGGTGGTTCCGGCGTGTCAGGCACGTGGTTCCGGCATGTGTGACAGGTGGTTCTGGCATGTCCGGCAGGTGATTCTGGATTGTCCACCAAGTGGCTCTGGTGTAACCAGCAGGTGATTCCGGAGTGTACGGCAAGTGGTTCTGGCATAGCTGGCTGGTGATTTTGGGGTGTCCAGCAGGTGGCTCCAGCGAGTCGAGCAAGTTGTTCCGGTGTGCTCAGCAGGTGGTTCAGGCAGGTCCGGCAGGTGTTTCTGGTCTGTCCAGTACGTGGTGCCGGCATGTCCGGCACGTGCTTCCAGTATGTTTGAGAGGTGGCTCCTACCTTCCCGGCGGGAGATTCCGGAGCGTCCGCCATGTGATTCTGGCCTACCTGGCAGGGGATTTTGGCGTCTCTGGCTGGTGGTTCCGGCGAGTCGAACAGGAGGTTCCGGCGTGCTCGGCAGGTGCATCCGGTGTCTCTGGCACGTCATTCTGGCACGTTCGAGAGGTGGTTCCGGCATGCCTGTGACAGGTGATTCCGGAGTGTCCGACAAGGGGTTCTGGCACGTCTGAGAGGTGGTTCCGGCATACCCTGCAGGTGATTCTGGCTTGTCTGCCGAGTGGTGCTGGCGTAGCCATCAGGTGACTTTGGCGTGTCCAGCAGGTGGCTCCAGCGAGTAGAGCAGGTTGTTCCAGCGTACTCAGCAGGTGGTTCAGGCGGGTCTGGCAGGTGGTTCCGGTCTCTCTAGTAGGTGGTTCCGGCGTGTCCGGCACGTGCTTCTGGCACGTCTGAGAGCTGGTTCCGGCATGCCCGGCGGGTGATTCCATAGAGTCCGCCACGTGGTTCTGGCCTAGCTGACAGGTGATTTTGGCGTCCCCGGCAGGTGGTTACAGCGAGTTGAGCAGGAGGTTCCGGCATGCTCGGCAGTTGCATCCGGTGTCTCTGGCACGTGGTTCTGGCACGTCTGACATTTGGTTGCATCATGTCTGGCAGGTGATTCCGGAGTGTCCGGCAAGAGGTTCTGGTGTAGCCGGCAGGTGATTTTGGCATGTCCGGCAGGTGTTTCTGGCGAGCTGTTCAGGTGGTTCCGGTGTTCTTGGCAGGTGATTCTGGCGTGTCCGGCAGGTGGTTCCGGTCTGTCCGGTAATGGGTTCCGTCATGTGCCGCACGTGGTTCTGGCACGTCTGAGAGGTGGTTCCCGCATGCCCGGCAGGTGCTCCAGGAGAGTCCTACAAGTGGTTCTGGCCTAGCCCGCAGGTGATTTTGGCGTGTCCGGCAGGTGGTTCCGGCATGCTCGGCAGGTGGTTCAGGCATGTCTGGTAGGTGGTTCCGGTCTGTCCGCGAGGTGGTTCCGGCGTGTCAGGCACGTGGTTCCGGCATGTGTGACAGGTGGTTCTGGCATGTCCGGCAGGTGATTCTGGATTGTCCACCAAGTGGCTCTGGTGTAACCAGCAGGTGATTCCGGAGTGTACGGCAAGTGGTTCTGGCATAGCTGGCTGGTGATTTTGGGGTGTCCAGCAGGTGGCTCCAGCGAGTCGAGCAAGTTGTTCCGGTGTGCTCAGCAGGTGGTTCAGGCAGGTCCGGCAGGTGTTTCTGGTCTGTCCAGTACGTGGTGCCGGCATGTCCGGCACGTGCTTCCAGTATGTTTGAGAGGTGGCTCCTACCTTCCCGGCGGGAGATTCCGGAGCGTCCGCCATGTGATTCTGGCCTACCTGGCAGGGGATTTTGGCGTCTCTGGCTGGTGGTTCCGGCGAGTCGAACAGGAGGTTCCGGCGTGCTCGGCAGGTGCATCCGGTGTCTCTGGCACGTCATTCTGGCACGTTCGAGAGGTGGTTCCGGCATGCCTGTGACAGGTGATTCCGGAGTGTCCGACAAGGGGTTCTGGCACGTCTGAGAGGTGGTTCCGGCATACCCTGCAGGTGATTCTGGCTTGTCTGCCGAGTGGTGCTGGCGTAGCCATCAGGTGACTTTGGCGTGTCCAGCAGGTGGCTCCAGCGAGTAGAGCAGGTTGTTCCAGCGTACTCAGCAGGTGGTTCAGGCGGGTCTGGCAGGTGGTTCCGGTCTCTCTAGTAGGTGGTTCCGGCGTGTCCGGCACGTGCTTCTGGCACGTCTGAGAGCTGGTTCCGGCATGCCCGGCGGGTGATTCCATAGAGTCCGCCACGTGGTTCTGGCCTAGCTGACAGGTGATTTTGGCGTCCCCGGCAGGTGGTTACAGCGAGTTGAGCAGGAGGTTCCGGCATGCTCGGCAGTTGCATCCGGTGTCTCTGGCACGTGGTTCTGGCACGTCTGACATTTGGTTGCATCATGTCTGGCAGGTGATTCCGGAGTGTCCGGCAAGAGGTTCTGGTGTAGCCGGCAGGTGATTTTGGCATGTCCGGCAGGTGTTTCTGGCGAGCTGTTCAGGTGGTTCCGGTGTTCTTGGCAGGTGATTCTGGCGTGTCCGGCAGGTGGTTCCGGTCTGTCCGGTAATGGGTTCCGTCATGTGCCGCACGTGGTTCTGGCACGTCTGAGAGGTGGTTCCCGCATGCCCGGCAGGTGCTCCAGGAGAGTCCTACAAGTGGTTCTGGCCTAGCCCGCAGGTGATTTTGGCGTGTCCGGCAGGTGGTTCCGGCATGCTCGGCAGGTGGTTCAGGCATGTCTGGTAGGTGGTTCCGGTCTGTCCGCGAGGTGGTTCCGGCGTGTCAGGCACGTGGTTCCGGCATGTGTGACAGGTGGTTCTGGCATGTCCGGCAGGTGATTCTGGATTGTCCACCAAGTGGCTCTGGTGTAACCAGCAGGTGATTCCGGAGTGTACGGCAAGTGGTTCTGGCATAGCTGGCTGGTGATTTTGGGGTGTCCAGCAGGTGGCTCCAGCGAGTCGAGCAAGTTGTTCCGGTGTGCTCAGCAGGTGGTTCAGGCAGGTCCGGCAGGTGTTTCTGGTCTGTCCAGTACGTGGTGCCGGCATGTCCGGCACGTGCTTCCAGTATGTTTGAGAGGTGGCTCCTACCTTCCCGGCGGGAGATTCCGGAGCGTCCGCCATGTGATTCTGGCCTACCTGGCAGGGGATTTTGGCGTCTCTGGCTGGTGGTTCCGGCGAGTCGAACAGGAGGTTCCGGCGTGCTCGGCAGGTGCATCCGGTGTCTCTGGCACGTCATTCTGGCACGTTCGAGAGGTGGTTCCGGCATGCCTGTGACAGGTGATTCCGGAGTGTCCGACAAGGGGTTCTGGCACGTCTGAGAGGTGGTTCCGGCATACCCTGCAGGTGATTCTGGCTTGTCTGCCGAGTGGTGCTGGCGTAGCCATCAGGTGATTTTGGCGTGTCCAGCAGGTGGCTCCAGCGAGTAGAGCAGGTTGTTCCAGCGTACTCAGCAGGTGGTTCAGGCGGGTCTGGCAGGTGGTTCCGGTCTCTCTAGTAGGTGGTTCCGGCGTGTCCGGCACGTGCTTCTGGCACGTCTGAGAGCTGGTTCCGGCATGCCCGGCGGGTGATTCCATAGAGTCCGCCACGTGGTTCTGGCCTAGCTGACAGGTGATTTTGGCGTCCCCGGCAGGTGGTTACAGCGAGTTGAGCAGGAGGTTCCGGCATGCTCGGCAGTTGCATCCGGTGTCTCTGGCACGTGGTTCTGGCACGTCTGACATTTGGTTGCATCATGTCTGGCAGGTGATTCCGGAGTGTCCGGCAAGAGGTTCTGGTGTAGCCGGCAGGTGATTTTGGCATGTCCGGCAGGTGTTTCTGGCGAGCTGTTCAGGTGGTTCCGGTGTTCTTGGCAGGTGATTCTGGCGTGTCCGGCAGGTGGTTCCGGTCTGTCCGGTAATGGGTTCCGTCATGTGCCGCACGTGGTTCTGGCACGTCTGAGAGGTGGTTCCCGCATGCCCGGCAGGTGCTCCAGGAGAGTCCTACAAGTGGTTCTGGCCTAGCCCGCAGGTGATTTTGGCGTGTCCGGCAGGTGGTTCCGGCATGCTCGGCAGGTGGTTCAGGCATGTCTGGTAGGTGGTTCCGGTCTGTCCGCGAGGTGGTTCCGGCGTGTCAGGCACGTGGTTCCGGCATGTGTGACAGGTGGTTCTGGCATGTCCGGCAGGTGATTCTGGATTGTCCACCAAGTGGCTCTGGTGTAACCAGCAGGTGATTCCGGAGTGTACGGCAAGTGGTTCTGGCATAGCTGGCTGGTGATTTTGGGGTGTCCAGCAGGTGGCTCCAGCGAGTCGAGCAAGTTGTTCCGGTGTGCTCAGCAGGTGGTTCAGGCAGGTCCGGCAGGTGTTTCTGGTCTGTCCAGTACGTGGTGCCGGCATGTCCGGCACGTGCTTCCAGTATGTTTGAGAGGTGGCTCCTACCTTCCCGGCGGGAGATTCCGGAGCGTCCGCCATGTGATTCTGGCCTACCTGGCAGGGGATTTTGGCGTCTCTGGCTGGTGGTTCCGGCGAGTCGAACAGGAGGTTCCGGCGTGCTCGGCAGGTGCATCCGGTGTCTCTGGCACGTCATTCTGGCACGTTCGAGAGGTGGTTCCGGCATGCCTGTGACAGGTGATTCCGGAGTGTCCGACAAGGGGTTCTGGCACGTCTGAGAGGTGGTTCCGGCATACCCTGCAGGTGATTCTGGCTTGTCTGCCGAGTGGTGCTGGCGTAGCCATCAGGTGACTTTGGCGTGTCCAGCAGGTGGCTCCAGCGAGTAGAGCAGGTTGTTCCAGCGTACTCAGCAGGTGGTTCAGGCGGGTCTGGCAGGTGGTTCCGGTCTCTCTAGTAGGTGGTTCCGGCGTGTCCGGCACGTGCTTCTGGCACGTCTGAGAGCTGGTTCCGGCATGCCCGGCGGGTGATTCCATAGAGTCCGCCACGTGGTTCTGGCCTAGCTGACAGGTGATTTTGGCGTCCCCGGCAGGTGGTTACAGCGAGTTGAGCAGGAGGTTCCGGCATGCTCGGCAGTTGCATCCGGTGTCTCTGGCACGTGGTTCTGGCACGTCTGACATTTGGTTGCATCATGTCTGGCAGGTGATTCCGGAGTGTCCGGCAAGAGGTTCTGGTGTAGCCGGCAGGTGATTTTGGCATGTCCGGCAGGTGTTTCTGGCGAGCTGTTCAGGTGGTTCCGGTGTTCTTGGCAGGTGATTCTGGCGTGTCCGGCAGGTGGTTCCGGTCTGTCCGGTAATGGGTTCCGTCATGTGCCGCACGTGGTTCTGGCACGTCTGAGAGGTGGTTCCCGCATGCCCGGCAGGTGCTCCAGGAGAGTCCTACAAGTGGTTCTGGCCTAGCCCGCAGGTGATTTTGGCGTGTCCGGCAGGTGGTTCCGGCATGCTCGGCAGGTGGTTCAGGCATGTCTGGTAGGTGGTTCCGGTCTGTCCGCGAGGTGGTTCCGGCGTGTCAGGCACGTGGTTCCGGCATGTGTGACAGGTGGTTCTGGCATGTCCGGCAGGTGATTCTGGATTGTCCACCAAGTGGCTCTGGTGTAACCAGCAGGTGATTCCGGAGTGTACGGCAAGTGGTTCTGGCATAGCTGGCTGGTGATTTTGGGGTGTCCAGCAGGTGGCTCCAGCGAGTCGAGCAAGTTGTTCCGGTGTGCTCAGCAGGTGGTTCAGGCAGGTCCGGCAGGTGTTTCTGGTCTGTCCAGTACGTGGTGCCGGCATGTCCGGCACGTGCTTCCAGTATGTTTGAGAGGTGGCTCCTACCTTCCCGGCGGGAGATTCCGGAGCGTCCGCCATGTGATTCTGGCCTACCTGGCAGGGGATTTTGGCGTCTCTGGCTGGTGGTTCCGGCGAGTCGAACAGGAGGTTCCGGCGTGCTCGGCAGGTGCATCCGGTGTCTCTGGCACGTCATTCTGGCACGTTCGAGAGGTGCTTCCGGCATGCCTGTGACAGGTGATTCCGGAGTGTCCGACAAGGGGTTCTGGCACGTCTGAGAGGTGGTTCCGGCATACCCTGCAGGTGATTCTGGCTTGTCTGCCGAGTGGTGCTGGCGTAGCCATCAGGTGACTTTGGCGTGTCCAGCAGGTGGCTCCAGCGAGTAGAGCAGGTTGTTCCAGCGTACTCAGCAGGTGGTTCAGGCGGGTCTGGCAGGTGGTTCCGGTCTCTCTAGTAGGTGGTTCCGGCGTGTCCGGCACGTGCTTCTGGCACGTCTGAGAGCTGGTTCCGGCATGCCCGGCGGGTGATTCCATAGAGTCCGCCACGTGGTTCTGGCCTAGCTGACAGGTGATTTTGGCGTCCCCGGCAGGTGGTTACAGCGAGTTGAGCAGGAGGTTCCGGCATGCTCGGCAGTTGCATCCGGTGTCTCTGGCACGTGGTTCTGGCACGTCTGACATTTGGTTGCATCATGTCTGGCAGGTGATTCCGGAGTGTCCGGCAAGAGGTTCTGGTGTAGCCGGCAGGTGATTTTGGCATGTCCGGCAGGTGTTTCTGGCGAGCTGTTCAGGTGGTTCCGGTGTTCTTGGCAGGTGATTCTGGCGTGTCCGGCAGGTGGTTCCGGTCTGTCCGGTAATGGGTTCCGTCATGTGCCGCACGTGGTTCTGGCACGTCTGAGAGGTGGTTCCCGCATGCCCGGCAGGTGCTCCAGGAGAGTCCTACAAGTGGTTCTGGCCTAGCCCGCAGGTGATTTTGGCGTGTCCGGCAGGTGGTTCCGGCATGCTCGGCAGGTGGTTCAGGCATGTCTGGTAGGTGGTTCCGGTCTGTCCGCGAGGTGGTTCCGGCGTGTCAGGCACGTGGTTCCGGCATGTGTGACAGGTGGTTCTGGCATGTCCGGCAGGTGATTCTGGATTGTCCACCAAGTGGCTCTGGTGTAACCAGCAGGTGATTCCGGAGTGTACGGCAAGTGGTTCTGGCATAGCTGGCTGGTGATTTTGGGGTGTCCAGCAGGTGGCTCCAGCGAGTCGAGCAAGTTGTTCCGGTGTGCTCAGCAGGTGGTTCAGGCAGGTCCGGCAGGTGTTTCTGGTCTGTCCAGTACGTGGTGCCGGCATGTCCGGCACGTGCTTCCAGTATGTTTGAGAGGTGGCTCCTACCTTCCCGGCGGGAGATTCCGGAGCGTCCGCCATGTGATTCTGGCCTACCTGGCAGGGGATTTTGGCGTCTCTGGCTGGTGGTTCCGGCGAGTCGAACAGGAGGTTCCGGCGTGCTCGGCAGGTGCATCCGGTGTCTCTGGCACGTCATTCTGGCACGTTCGAGAGGTGCTTCCGGCATGCCTGTGACAGGTGATTCCGGAGTGTCCGACAAGGGGTTCTGGCACGTCTGAGAGGTGGTTCCGGCATACCCTGCAGGTGATTCTGGCTTGTCTGCCGAGTGGTGCTGGCGTAGCCATCAGGTGACTTTGGCGTGTCCAGCAGGTGGCTCCAGCGAGTAGAGCAGGTTGTTCCAGCGTACTCAGCAGGTGGTTCAGGCGGGTCTGGCAGGTGGTTCCGGTCTCTCTAGTAGGTGGTTCCGGCGTGTCCGGCACGTGCTTCTGGCACGTCTGAGAGCTGGTTCCGGCATGCCCGGCGGGTGATTCCATAGAGTCCGCCACGTGGTTCTGGCCTAGCTGACAGGTGATTTTGGCGTCCCCGGCAGGTGGTTACAGCGAGTTGAGCAGGAGGTTCCGGCATGCTCGGCAGTTGCATCCGGTGTCTCTGGCACGTGGTTCTGGCACGTCTGACATTTGGTTGCATCATGTCTGGCAGGTGATTCCGGAGTGTCCGGCAAGAGGTTCTGGTGTAGCCGGCAGGTGATTTTGGCATGTCCGGCAGGTGTTTCTGGCGAGCTGTTCAGGTGGTTCCGGTGTTCTTGGCAGGTGATTCTGGCGTGTCCGGCAGGTGGTTCCGGTCTGTCCGGTAATGGGTTCCGTCATGTGCCGCACGTGGTTCTGGCACGTCTGAGAGGTGGTTCCCGCATGCCCGGCAGGTGCTCCAGGAGAGTCCTACAAGTGGTTCTGGCCTAGCCCGCAGGTGATTTTGGCGTGTCCGGCAGGTGGTTCCGGCATGCTCGGCAGGTGGTTCAGGCATGTCTGGTAGGTGGTTCCGGTCTGTCCGCGAGGTGGTTCCGGCGTGTCAGGCACGTGGTTCCGGCATGTGTGACAGGTGGTTCTGGCATGTCCGGCAGGTGATTCTGGATTGTCCACCAAGTGGCTCTGGTGTAACCAGCAGGTGATTCCGGAGTGTACGGCAAGTGGTTCTGGCATAGCTGGCTGGTGATTTTGGGGTGTCCAGCAGGTGGCTCCAGCGAGTCGAGCAAGTTGTTCCGGTGTGCTCAGCAGGTGGTTCAGGCAGGTCCGGCAGGTGTTTCTGGTCTGTCCAGTACGTGGTGCCGGCATGTCCGGCACGTGCTTCCAGTATGTTTGAGAGGTGGTTCCTACCTTCCCGGCGGGAGATTCCGGAGCGTCCGCCATGTGATTCTGGCCTACCTGGCAGGGGATTTTGGCGTCTCTGGCTGGTGGTTCCGGCGAGTCGAACAGGAGGTTCCGGCGTGCTCGGCAGGTGCATCCGGTGTCTCTGGCACGTCATTCTGGCACGTTCGAGAGGTGCTTCCGGCATGCCTGTGACAGGTGATTCCGGAGTGTCCGACAAGGGGTTCTGGCACGTCTGAGAGGTGGTTCCGGCATACCCTGCAGGTGATTCTGGCTTGTCTGCCGAGTGGTGCTGGCGTAGCCATCAGGTGACTTTGGCGTGTCCAGCAGGTGGCTCCAGCGAGTAGAGCAGGTTGTTCCAGCGTACTCAGCAGGTGGTTCAGGCGGGTCTGGCAGGTGGTTCCGGTCTCTCTAGTAGGTGGTTCCGGCGTGTCCGGCACGTGCTTCTGGCACGTCTGAGAGCTGGTTCCGGCATGCCCGGCGGGTGATTCCATAGAGTCCGCCACGTGGTTCTGGCCTAGCTGACAGGTGATTTTGGCGTCCCCGGCAGGTGGTTACAGCGAGTTGAGCAGGAGGTTCCGGCATGCTCGGCAGTTGCATCCGGTGTCTCTGGCACGTGGTTCTGGCACGTCTGACATTTGGTTGCATCATGTCTGGCAGGTGATTCCGGAGTGTCCGGCAAGAGGTTCTGGTGTAGCCGGCAGGTGATTTTGGCATGTCCGGCAGGTGTTTCTGGCGAGCTGTTCAGGTGGTTCCGGTGTTCTTGGCAGGTGATTCTGGCGTGTCCGGCAGGTGGTTCCGGTCTGTCCGGTAATGGGTTCCGTCATGTGCCGCACGTGGTTCTGGCACGTCTGAGAGGTGGTTCCCGCATGCCCGGCAGGTGCTCCAGGAGAGTCCTACAAGTGGTTCTGGCCTAGCCCGCAGGTGATTTTGGCGTGTCCGGCAGGTGGTTCCGGCATGCTCGGCAGGTGGTTCAGGCATGTCTGGTAGGTGGTTCCGGTCTGTCCGCGAGGTGGTTCCGGCGTGTCAGGCACGTGGTTCCGGCATGTGTGACAGGTGGTTCTGGCATGTCCGGCAGGTGATTCTGGATTGTCCACCAAGTGGCTCTGGTGTAACCAGCAGGTGATTCCGGAGTGTACGGCAAGTGGTTCTGGCATAGCTGGCTGGTGATTTTGGGGTGTCCAGCAGGTGGCTCCAGCGAGTCGAGCAAGTTGTTCCGGTGTGCTCAGCAGGTGGTTCAGGCAGGTCCGGCAGGTGTTTCTGGTCTGTCCAGTACGTGGTGCCGGCATGTCCGGCACGTGCTTCCAGTATGTTTGAGAGGTGGCTCCTACCTTCCCGGCGGGAGATTCCGGAGCGTCCGCCATGTGATTCTGGCCTACCTGGCAGGGGATTTTGGCGTCTCTGGCTGGTGGTTCCGGCGAGTCGAACAGGAGGTTCCGGCGTGCTCGGCAGGTGCATCCGGTGTCTCTGGCACGTCATTCTGGCACGTTCGAGAGGTGCTTCCGGCATGCCTGTGACAGGTGATTCCGGAGTGTCCGACAAGGGGTTCTGGCACGTCTGAGAGGTGGTTCCGGCATACCCTGCAGGTGATTCTGGCTTGTCTGCCGAGTGGTGCTGGCGTAGCCATCAGGTGACTTTGGCGTGTCCAGCAGGTGGCTCCAGCGAGTAGAGCAGGTTGTTCCAGCGTACTCAGCAGGTGGTTCAGGCGGGTCTGGCAGGTGGTTCCGGTCTCTCTAGTAGGTGGTTCCGGCGTGTCCGGCACGTGCTTCTGGCACGTCTGAGAGCTGGTTCCGGCATGCCCGGCGGGTGATTCCATAGAGTCCGCCACGTGGTTCTGGCCTAGCTGACAGGTGATTTTGGCGTCCCCGGCAGGTGGTTACAGCGAGTTGAGCAGGAGGTTCCGGCATGCTCGGCAGTTGCATCCGGTGTCTCTGGCACGTGGTTCTGGCACGTCTGACATTTGGTTGCATCATGTCTGGCAGGTGATTCCGGAGTGTCCGGCAAGAGGTTCTGGTGTAGCCGGCAGGTGATTTTGGCATGTCCGGCAGGTGTTTCTGGCGAGCTGTTCAGGTGGTTCCGGTGTTCTTGGCAGGTGATTCTGGCGTGTCCGGCAGGTGGTTCCGGTCTGTCCGGTAATGGGTTCCGTCATGTGCCGCACGTGGTTCTGGCACGTCTGAGAGGTGGTTCCCGCATGCCCGGCAGGTGCTCCAGGAGAGTCCTACAAGTGGTTCTGGCCTAGCCCGCAGGTGATTTTGGCGTGTCCGGCAGGTGGTTCCGGCATGCTCGGCAGGTGGTTCAGGCATGTCTGGTAGGTGGTTCCGGTCTGTCCGCGAGGTGGTTCCGGCGTGTCAGGCACGTGGTTCCGGCATGTGTGACAGGTGGTTCTGGCATGTCCGGCAGGTGATTCTGGATTGTCCACCAAGTGGCTCTGGTGTAACCAGCAGGTGATTCCGGAGTGTACGGCAAGTGGTTCTGGCATAGCTGGCTGGTGATTTTGGGGTGTCCAGCAGGTGGCTCCAGCGAGTCGAGCAAGTTGTTCCGGTGTGCTCAGCAGGTGGTTCAGGCAGGTCCGGCAGGTGTTTCTGGTCTGTCCAGTACGTGGTGCCGGCATGTCCGGCACGTGCTTCCAGTATGTTTGAGAGGTGGCTCCTACCTTCCCGGCGGGAGATTCCGGAGCGTCCGCCATGTGATTCTGGCCTACCTGGCAGGGGATTTTGGCGTCTCTGGCTGGTGGTTCCGGCGAGTCGAACAGGAGGTTCCGGCGTGCTCGGCAGGTGCATCCGGTGTCTCTGGCACGTCATTCTGGCACGTTCGAGAGGTGCTTCCGGCATGCCTGTGACAGGTGATTCCGGAGTGTCCGACAAGGGGTTCTGGCACGTCTGAGAGGTGGTTCCGGCATACCCTGCAGGTGATTCTGGCTTGTCTGCCGAGTGGTGCTGGCGTAGCCATCAGGTGACTTTGGCGTGTCCAGCAGGTGGCTCCAGCGAGTAGAGCAGGTTGTTCCAGCGTACTCAGCAGGTGGTTCAGGCGGGTCTGGCAGGTGGTTCCGGTCTCTCTAGTAGGTGGTTCCGGCGTGTCCGGCACGTGCTTCTGGCACGTCTGAGAGCTGGTTCCGGCATGCCCGGCGGGTGATTCCATAGAGTCCGCCACGTGGTTCTGGCCTAGCTGACAGGTGATTTTGGCGTCCCCGGCAGGTGGTTACAGCGAGTTGAGCAGGAGGTTCCGGCATGCTCGGCAGTTGCATCCGGTGTCTCTGGCACGTGGTTCTGGCACGTCTGACATTTGGTTGCATCATGTCTGGCAGGTGATTCCGGAGTGTCCGGCAAGAGGTTCTGGTGTAGCCGGCAGGTGATTTTGGCATGTCCGGCAGGTGTTTCTGGCGAGCTGTTCAGGTGGTTCCGGTGTTCTTGGCAGGTGATTCTGGCGTGTCCGGCAGGTGGTTCCGGTCTGTCCGGTAATGGGTTCCGTCATGTGCCGCACGTGGTTCTGGCACGTCTGAGAGGTGGTTCCCGCATGCCCGGCAGGTGCTCCAGGAGAGTCCTACAAGTGGTTCTGGCCTAGCCCGCAGGTGATTTTGGCGTGTCCGGCAGGTGGTTCCGGCATGCTCGGCAGGTGGTTCAGGCATGTCTGGTAGGTGGTTCCGGTCTGTCCGCGAGGTGGTTCCGGCGTGTCAGGCACGTGGTTCCGGCATGTGTGACAGGTGGTTCTGGCATGTCCGGCAGGTGATTCTGGATTGTCCACCAAGTGGCTCTGGTGTAACCAGCAGGTGATTCCGGAGTGTACGGCAAGTGGTTCTGGCATAGCTGGCTGGTGATTTTGGGGTGTCCAGCAGGTGGCTCCAGCGAGTCGAGCAAGTTGTTCCGGTGTGCTCAGCAGGTGGTTCAGGCAGGTCCGGCAGGTGTTTCTGGTCTGTCCAGTACGTGGTGCCGGCATGTCCGGCACGTGCTTCCAGTATGTTTGAGAGGTGGCTCCTACCTTCCCGGCGGGAGATTCCGGAGCGTCCGCCATGTGATTCTGGCCTACCTGGCAGGGGATTTTGGCGTCTCTGGCTGGTGGTTCCGGCGAGTCGAACAGGAGGTTCCGGCGTGCTCGGCAGGTGCATCCGGTGTCTCTGGCACGTCATTCTGGCACGTTCGAGAGGTGCTTCCGGCATGCCTGTGACAGGTGATTCCGGAGTGTCCGACAAGGGGTTCTGGCACGTCTGAGAGGTGGTTCCGGCATACCCTGCAGGTGATTCTGGCTTGTCTGCCGAGTGGTGCTGGCGTAGCCATCAGGTGACTTTGGCGTGTCCAGCAGGTGGCTCCAGCGAGTAGAGCAGGTTGTTCCAGCGTACTCAGCAGGTGGTTCAGGCGGGTCTGGCAGGTGGTTCCGGTCTCTCTAGTAGGTGGTTCCGGCGTGTCCGGCACGTGCTTCTGGCACGTCTGAGAGCTGGTTCCGGCATGCCCGGCGGGTGATTCCATAGAGTCCGCCACGTGGTTCTGGCCTAGCTGACAGGTGATTTTGGCGTCCCCGGCAGGTGGTTACAGCGAGTTGAGCAGGAGGTTCCGGCATGCTCGGCAGTTGCATCCGGTGTCTCTGGCACGTGGTTCTGGCACGTCTGACATTTGGTTGCATCATGTCTGGCAGGTGATTCCGGAGTGTCCGGCAAGAGGTTCTGGTGTAGCCGGCAGGTGATTTTGGCATGTCCGGCAGGTGTTTCTGGCGAGCTGTTCAGGTGGTTCCGGTGTTCTTGGCAGGTGATTCTGGCGTGTCCGGCAGGTGGTTCCGGTCTGTCCGGTAATGGGTTCCGTCATGTGCCGCACGTGGTTCTGGCACGTCTGAGAGGTGGTTCCCGCATGCCCGGCAGGTGCTCCAGGAGAGTCCTACAAGTGGTTCTGGCCTAGCCCGCAGGTGATTTTGGCGTGTCCGGCAGGTGGTTCCGGCATGCTCGGCAGGTGGTTCAGGCATGTCTGGTAGGTGGTTCCGGTCTGTCCGCGAGGTGGTTCCGGCGTGTCAGGCACGTGGTTCCGGCATGTGTGACAGGTGGTTCTGGCATGTCCGGCAGGTGATTCTGGATTGTCCACCAAGTGGCTCTGGTGTAACCAGCAGGTGATTCCGGAGTGTACGGCAAGTGGTTCTGGCATAGCTGGCTGGTGATTTTGGGGTGTCCAGCAGGTGGCTCCAGCGAGTCGAGCAAGTTGTTCCGGTGTGCTCAGCAGGTGGTTCAGGCAGGTCCGGCAGGTGTTTCTGGTCTGTCCAGTACGTGGTGCCGGCATGTCCGGCACGTGCTTCCAGTATGTTTGAGAGGTGGTTCCTACCTTCCCGGCGGGAGATTCCGGAGCGTCCGCCATGTGATTCTGGCCTACCTGGCAGGGGATTTTGGCGTCTCTGGCTGGTGGTTCCGGCGAGTCGAACAGGAGGTTCCGGCGTGCTCGGCAGGTGCATCCGGTGTCTCTGGCACGTCATTCTGGCACGTTCGAGAGGTGGTTCCGGCATGCCTGTGACAGGTGATTCCGGAGTGTCCGACAAGGGGTTCTGGCACGTCTGAGAGGTGGTTCCGGCATACCCTGCAGGTGATTCTGGCTTGTCTGCCGAGTGGTGCTGGCGTAGCCATCAGGTGACTTTGGCGTGTCCAGCAGGTGGCTCCAGCGAGTAGAGCAGGTTGTTCCAGCGTACTCAGCAGGTGGTTCAGGCGGGTCTGGCAGGTGGTTCCGGTCTCTCTAGTAGGTGGTTCCGGCGTGTCCGGCACGTGCTTCTGGCACGTCTGAGAGCTGGTTCCGGCATGCCCGGCGGGTGATTCCATAGAGTCCGCCACGTGGTTCTGGCCTAGCTGACAGGTGATTTTGGCGTCCCCGGCAGGTGGTTACAGCGAGTTGAGCAGGAGGTTCCGGCATGCTCGGCAGTTGCATCCGGTGTCTCTGGCACGTGGTTCTGGCACGTCTGACATTTGGTTGCATCATGTCTGGCAGGTGATTCCGGAGTGTCCGGCAAGAGGTTCTGGTGTAGCCGGCAGGTGATTTTGGCATGTCCGGCAGGTGTTTCTGGCGAGCTGTTCAGGTGGTTCCGGTGTTCTTGGCAGGTGATTCTGGCGTGTCCGGCAGGTGGTTCCGGTCTGTCCGGTAATGGGTTCCGTCATGTGCCGCACGTGGTTCTGGCACGTCTGAGAGGTGGTTCCCGCATGCCCGGCAGGTGCTCCAGGAGAGTCCTACAAGTGGTTCTGGCCTAGCCCGCAGGTGATTTTGGCGTGTCCGGCAGGTGGTTCCGGCATGCTCGGCAGGTGGTTCAGGCATGTCTGGTAGGTGGTTCCGGTCTGTCCGCGAGGTGGTTCCGGCGTGTCAGGCACGTGGTTCCGGCATGTGTGACAGGTGGTTCTGGCATGTCCGGCAGGTGATTCTGGATTGTCCACCAAGTGGCTCTGGTGTAACCAGCAGGTGATTCCGGAGTGTACGGCAAGTGGTTCTGGCATAGCTGGCTGGTGATTTTGGGGTGTCCAGCAGGTGGCTCCAGCGAGTCGAGCAAGTTGTTCCGGTGTGCTCAGCAGGTGGTTCAGGCAGGTCCGGCAGGTGTTTCTGGTCTGTCCAGTACGTGGTGCCGGCATGTCCGGCACGTGCTTCCAGTATGTTTGAGAGGTGGTTCCTACCTTCCCGGCGGGAGATTCCGGAGCGTCCGCCATGTGATTCTGGCCTACCTGGCAGGGGATTTTGGCGTCTCTGGCTGGTGGTTCCGGCGAGTCGAACAGGAGGTTCCGGCGTGCTCGGCAGGTGCATCCGGTGTCTCTGGCACGTCATTCTGGCACGTTCGAGAGGTGCTTCCGGCATGCCTGTGACAGGTGATTCCGGAGTGTCCGACAAGGGGTTCTGGCACGTCTGAGAGGTGGTTCCGGCATACCCTGCAGGTGATTCTGGCTTGTCTGCCGAGTGGTGCTGGCGTAGCCATCAGGTGACTTTGGCGTGTCCAGCAGGTGGCTCCAGCGAGTAGAGCAGGTTGTTCCAGCGTACTCAGCAGGTGGTTCAGGCGGGTCTGGCAGGTGGTTCCGGTCTCTCTAGTAGGTGGTTCCGGCGTGTCCGGCACGTGCTTCTGGCACGTCTGAGAGCTGGTTCCGGCATGCCCGGCGGGTGATTCCATAGAGTCCGCCACGTGGTTCTGGCCTAGCTGACAGGTGATTTTGGCGTCCCCGGCAGGTGGTTACAGCGAGTTGAGCAGGAGGTTCCGGCATGCTCGGCAGTTGCATCCGGTGTCTCTGGCACGTGGTTCTGGCACGTCTGACATTTGGTTGCATCATGTCTGGCAGGTGATTCCGGAGTGTCCGGCAAGAGGTTCTGGTGTAGCCGGCAGGTGATTTTGGCATGTCCGGCAGGTGTTTCTGGCGAGCTGTTCAGGTGGTTCCGGTGTTCTTGGCAGGTGATTCTGGCGTGTCCGGCAGGTGGTTCCGGTCTGTCCGGTAATGGGTTCCGTCATGTGCCGCACGTGGTTCTGGCACGTCTGAGAGGTGGTTCCCGCATGCCCGGCAGGTGCTCCAGGAGAGTCCTACAAGTGGTTCTGGCCTAGCCCGCAGGTGATTTTGGCGTGTCCGGCAGGTGGTTCCGGCATGCTCGGCAGGTGGTTCAGGCATGTCTGGTAGGTGGTTCCGGTCTGTCCGCGAGGTGGTTCCGGCGTGTCAGGCACGTGGTTCCGGCATGTGTGACAGGTGGTTCTGGCATGTCCGGCAGGTGATTCTGGATTGTCCACCAAGTGGCTCTGGTGTAACCAGCAGGTGATTCCGGAGTGTACGGCAAGTGGTTCTGGCATAGCTGGCTGGTGATTTTGGGGTGTCCAGCAGGTGGCTCCAGCGAGTCGAGCAAGTTGTTCCGGTGTGCTCAGCAGGTGGTTCAGGCAGGTCCGGCAGGTGTTTCTGGTCTGTCCAGTACGTGGTGCCGGCATGTCCGGCACGTGCTTCCAGTATGTTTGAGAGGTGGTTCCTACCTTCCCGGCGGGAGATTCCGGAGCGTCCGCCATGTGATTCTGGCCTACCTGGCAGGGGATTTTGGCGTCTCTGGCTGGTGGTTCCGGCGAGTCGAACAGGAGGTTCCGGCGTGCTCGGCAGGTGCATCCGGTGTCTCTGGCACGTCATTCTGGCACGTTCGAGAGGTGCTTCCGGCATGCCTGTGACAGGTGATTCCGGAGTGTCCGACAAGGGGTTCTGGCACGTCTGAGAGGTGGTTCCGGCATACCCTGCAGGTGATTCTGGCTTGTCTGCCGAGTGGTGCTGGCGTAGCCATCAGGTGACTTTGGCGTGTCCAGCAGGTGGCTCCAGCGAGTAGAGCAGGTTGTTCCAGCGTACTCAGCAGGTGGTTCAGGCGGGTCTGGCAGGTGGTTCCGGTCTCTCTAGTAGGTGGTTCCGGCGTGTCCGGCACGTGCTTCTGGCACGTCTGAGAGCTGGTTCCGGCATGCCCGGCGGGTGATTCCATAGAGTCCGCCACGTGGTTCTGGCCTAGCTGACAGGTGATTTTGGCGTCCCCGGCAGGTGGTTACAGCGAGTTGAGCAGGAGGTTCCGGCATGCTCGGCAGTTGCATCCGGTGTCTCTGGCACGTGGTTCTGGCACGTCTGACATTTGGTTGCATCATGTCTGGCAGGTGATTCCGGAGTGTCCGGCAAGAGGTTCTGGTGTAGCCGGCAGGTGATTTTGGCATGTCCGGCAGGTGTTTCTGGCGAGCTGTTCAGGTGGTTCCGGTGTTCTTGGCAGGTGATTCTGGCGTGTCCGGCAGGTGGTTCCGGTCTGTCCGGTAATGGGTTCCGTCATGTGCCGCACGTGGTTCTGGCACGTCTGAGAGGTGGTTCCCGCATGCCCGGCAGGTGCTCCAGGAGAGTCCTACAAGTGGTTCTGGCCTAGCCCGCAGGTGATTTTGGCGTGTCCGGCAGGTGGTTCCGGCATGCTCGGCAGGTGGTTCAGGCATGTCTGGTAGGTGGTTCCGGTCTGTCCGCGAGGTGGTTCCGGCGTGTCAGGCACGTGGTTCCGGCATGTGTGACAGGTGGTTCTGGCATGTCCGGCAGGTGATTCTGGATTGTCCACCAAGTGGCTCTGGTGTAACCAGCAGGTGATTCCGGAGTGTACGGCAAGTGGTTCTGGCATAGCTGGCTGGTGATTTTGGGGTGTCCAGCAGGTGGCTCCAGCGAGTCGAGCAAGTTGTTCCGGTGTGCTCAGCAGGTGGTTCAGGCAGGTCCGGCAGGTGTTTCTGGTCTGTCCAGTACGTGGTGCCGGCATGTCCGGCACGTGCTTCCAGTATGTTTGAGAGGTGGTTCCTACCTTCCCGGCGGGAGATTCCGGAGCGTCCGCCATGTGATTCTGGCCTACCTGGCAGGGGATTTTGGCGTCTCTGGCTGGTGGTTCCGGCGAGTCGAACAGGAGGTTCCGGCGTGCTCGGCAGGTGCATCCGGTGTCTCTGGCACGTCATTCTGGCACGTTCGAGAGGTGCTTCCGGCATGCCTGTGACAGGTGATTCCGGAGTGTCCGACAAGGGGTTCTGGCACGTCTGAGAGGTGGTTCCGGCATACCCTGCAGGTGATTCTGGCTTGTCTGCCGAGTGGTGCTGGCGTAGCCATCAGGTGACTTTGGCGTGTCCAGCAGGTGGCTCCAGCGAGTAGAGCAGGTTGTTCCAGCGTACTCAGCAGGTGGTTCAGGCGGGTCTGGCAGGTGGTTCCGGTCTCTCTAGTAGGTGGTTCCGGCGTGTCCGGCACGTGCTTCTGGCACGTCTGAGAGCTGGTTCCGGCATGCCCGGCGGGTGATTCCATAGAGTCCGCCACGTGGTTCTGGCCTAGCTGACAGGTGATTTTGGCGTCCCCGGCAGGTGGTTACAGCGAGTTGAGCAGGAGGTTCCGGCATGCTCGGCAGTTGCATCCGGTGTCTCTGGCACGTGGTTCTGGCACGTCTGACATTTGGTTGCATCATGTCTGGCAGGTGATTCCGGAGTGTCCGGCAAGAGGTTCTGGTGTAGCCGGCAGGTGATTTTGGCATGTCCGGCAGGTGTTTCTGGCGAGCTGTTCAGGTGGTTCCGGTGTTCTTGGCAGGTGATTCTGGCGTGTCCGGCAGGTGGTTCCGGTCTGTCCGGTAATGGGTTCCGTCATGTGCCGCACGTGGTTCTGGCACGTCTGAGAGGTGGTTCCCGCATGCCCGGCAGGTGCTCCAGGAGAGTCCTACAAGTGGTTCTGGCCTAGCCCGCAGGTGATTTTGGCGTGTCCGGCAGGTGGTTCCGGCATGCTCGGCAGGTGGTTCAGGCATGTCTGGTAGGTGGTTCCGGTCTGTCCGCGAGGTGGTTCCGGCGTGTCAGGCACGTGGTTCCGGCATGTGTGACAGGTGGTTCTGGCATGTCCGGCAGGTGATTCTGGATTGTCCACCAAGTGGCTCTGGTGTAACCAGCAGGTGATTCCGGAGTGTACGGCAAGTGGTTCTGGCATAGCTGGCTGGTGATTTTGGGGTGTCCAGCAGGTGGCTCCAGCGAGTCGAGCAAGTTGTTCCGGTGTGCTCAGCAGGTGGTTCAGGCAGGTCCGGCAGGTGTTTCTGGTCTGTCCAGTACGTGGTGCCGGCATGTCCGGCACGTGCTTCCAGTATGTTTGAGAGGTGGTTCCTACCTTCCCGGCGGGAGATTCCGGAGCGTCCGCCATGTGATTCTGGCCTACCTGGCAGGGGATTTTGGCGTCTCTGGCTGGTGGTTCCGGCGAGTCGAACAGGAGGTTCCGGCGTGCTCGGCAGGTGCATCCGGTGTCTCTGGCACGTCATTCTGGCACGTTCGAGAGGTGCTTCCGGCATGCCTGTGACAGGTGATTCCGGAGTGTCCGACAAGGGGTTCTGGCACGTCTGAGAGGTGGTTCCGGCATACCCTGCAGGTGATTCTGGCTTGTCTGCCGAGTGGTGCTGGCGTAGCCATCAGGTGACTTTGGCGTGTCCAGCAGGTGGCTCCAGCGAGTAGAGCAGGTTGTTCCAGCGTACTCAGCAGGTGGTTCAGGCGGGTCTGGCAGGTGGTTCCGGTCTCTCTAGTAGGTGGTTCCGGCGTGTCCGGCACGTGCTTCTGGCACGTCTGAGAGCTGGTTCCGGCATGCCCGGCGGGTGATTCCATAGAGTCCGCCACGTGGTTCTGGCCTAGCTGACAGGTGATTTTGGCGTCCCCGGCAGGTGGTTACAGCGAGTTGAGCAGGAGGTTCCGGCATGCTCGGCAGTTGCATCCGGTGTCTCTGGCACGTGGTTCTGGCACGTCTGACATTTGGTTGCATCATGTCTGGCAGGTGATTCCGGAGTGTCCGGCAAGAGGTTCTGGTGTAGCCGGCAGGTGATTTTGGCATGTCCGGCAGGTGTTTCTGGCGAGCTGTTCAGGTGGTTCCGGTGTTCTTGGCAGGTGATTCTGGCGTGTCCGGCAGGTGGTTCCGGTCTGTCCGGTAATGGGTTCCGTCATGTGCCGCACGTGGTTCTGGCACGTCTGAGAGGTGGTTCCCGCATGCCCGGCAGGTGCTCCAGGAGAGTCCTACAAGTGGTTCTGGCCTAGCCCGCAGGTGATTTTGGCGTGTCCGGCAGGTGGTTCCGGCATGCTCGGCAGGTGGTTCAGGCATGTCTGGTAGGTGGTTCCGGTCTGTCCGCGAGGTGGTTCCGGCGTGTCAGGCACGTGGTTCCGGCATGTGTGACAGGTGGTTCTGGCATGTCCGGCAGGTGATTCTGGATTGTCCACCAAGTGGCTCTGGTGTAACCAGCAGGTGATTCCGGAGTGTACGGCAAGTGGTTCTGGCATAGCTGGCTGGTGATTTTGGGGTGTCCAGCAGGTGGCTCCAGCGAGTCGAGCAAGTTGTTCCGGTGTGCTCAGCAGGTGGTTCAGGCAGGTCCGGCAGGTGTTTCTGGTCTGTCCAGTACGTGGTGCCGGCATGTCCGGCACGTGCTTCCAGTATGTTTGAGAGGTGGTTCCTACCTTCCCGGCGGGAGATTCCGGAGCGTCCGCCATGTGATTCTGGCCTACCTGGCAGGGGATTTTGGCGTCTCTGGCTGGTGGTTCCGGCGAGTCGAACAGGAGGTTCCGGCGTGCTCGGCAGGTGCATCCGGTGTCTCTGGCACGTCATTCTGGCACGTTCGAGAGGTGCTTCCGGCATGCCTGTGACAGGTGATTCCGGAGTGTCCGACAAGGGGTTCTGGCACGTCTGAGAGGTGGTTCCGGCATACCCTGCAGGTGATTCTGGCTTGTCTGCCGAGTGGTGCTGGCGTAGCCATCAGGTGACTTTGGCGTGTCCAGCAGGTGGCTCCAGCGAGTAGAGCAGGTTGTTCCAGCGTACTCAGCAGGTGGTTCAGGCGGGTCTGGCAGGTGGTTCCGGTCTCTCTAGTAGGTGGTTCCGGCGTGTCCGGCACGTGCTTCTGGCACGTCTGAGAGCTGGTTCCGGCATGCCCGGCGGGTGATTCCATAGAGTCCGCCACGTGGTTCTGGCCTAGCTGACAGGTGATTTTGGCGTCCCCGGCAGGTGGTTACAGCGAGTTGAGCAGGAGGTTCCGGCATGCTCGGCAGTTGCATCCGGTGTCTCTGGCACGTGGTTCTGGCACGTCTGACATTTGGTTGCATCATGTCTGGCAGGTGATTCCGGAGTGTCCGGCAAGAGGTTCTGGTGTAGCCGGCAGGTGATTTTGGCATGTCCGGCAGGTGTTTCTGGCGAGCTGTTCAGGTGGTTCCGGTGTTCTTGGCAGGTGATTCTGGCGTGTCCGGCAGGTGGTTCCGGTCTGTCCGGTAATGGGTTCCGTCATGTGCCGCACGTGGTTCTGGCACGTCTGAGAGGTGGTTCCCGCATGCCCGGCAGGTGCTCCAGGAGAGTCCTACAAGTGGTTCTGGCCTAGCCCGCAGGTGATTTTGGCGTGTCCGGCAGGTGGTTCCGGCATGCTCGGCAGGTGGTTCAGGCATGTCTGGTAGGTGGTTCCGGTCTGTCCGCGAGGTGGTTCCGGCGTGTCAGGCACGTGGTTCCGGCATGTGTGACAGGTGGTTCTGGCATGTCCGGCAGGTGATTCTGGATTGTCCACCAAGTGGCTCTGGTGTAACCAGCAGGTGATTCCGGAGTGTACGGCAAGTGGTTCTGGCATAGCTGGCTGGTGATTTTGGGGTGTCCAGCAGGTGGCTCCAGCGAGTCGAGCAAGTTGTTCCGGTGTGCTCAGCAGGTGGTTCAGGCAGGTCCGGCAGGTGTTTCTGGTCTGTCCAGTACGTGGTGCCGGCATGTCCGGCACGTGCTTCCAGTATGTTTGAGAGGTGGTTCCTACCTTCCCGGCGGGAGATTCCGGAGCGTCCGCCATGTGATTCTGGCCTACCTGGCAGGGGATTTTGGCGTCTCTGGCTGGTGGTTCCGGCGAGTCGAACAGGAGGTTCCGGCGTGCTCGGCAGGTGCATCCGGTGTCTCTGGCACGTCATTCTGGCACGTTCGAGAGGTGGTTCCGGCATGCCTGTGACAGGTGATTCCGGAGTGTCCGACAAGGGGTTCTGGCACGTCTGAGAGGTGGTTCCGGCATACCCTGCAGGTGATTCTGGCTTGTCTGCCGAGTGGTGCTGGCGTAGCCATCAGGTGACTTTGGCGTGTCCAGCAGGTGGCTCCAGCGAGTAGAGCAGGTTGTTCCAGCGTACTCAGCAGGTGGTTCAGGCGGGTCTGGCAGGTGGTTCCGGTCTCTCTAGTAGGTGGTTCCGGCGTGTCCGGCACGTGCTTCTGGCACGTCTGAGAGCTGGTTCCGGCATGCCCGGCGGGTGATTCCATAGAGTCCGCCACGTGGTTCTGGCCTAGCTGACAGGTGATTTTGGCGTCCCCGGCAGGTGGTTACAGCGAGTTGAGCAGGAGGTTCCGGCATGCTCGGCAGTTGCATCCGGTGTCTCTGGCACGTGGTTCTGGCACGTCTGACATTTGGTTGCATCATGTCTGGCAGGTGATTCCGGAGTGTCCGGCAAGAGGTTCTGGTGTAGCCGGCAGGTGATTTTGGCATGTCCGGCAGGTGTTTCTGGCGAGCTGTTCAGGTGGTTCCGGTGTTCTTGGCAGGTGATTCTGGCGTGTCCGGCAGGTGGTTCCGGTCTGTCCGGTAATGGGTTCCGTCATGTGCCGCACGTGGTTCTGGCACGTCTGAGAGGTGGTTCCCGCATGCCCGGCAGGTGCTCCAGGAGAGTCCTACAAGTGGTTCTGGCCTAGCCCGCAGGTGATTTTGGCGTGTCCGGCAGGTGGTTCCGGCATGCTCGGCAGGTGGTTCAGGCATGTCTGGTAGGTGGTTCCGGTCTGTCCGCGAGGTGGTTCCGGCGTGTCAGGCACGTGGTTCCGGCATGTGTGACAGGTGGTTCTGGCATGTCCGGCAGGTGATTCTGGATTGTCCACCAAGTGGCTCTGGTGTAACCAGCAGGTGATTCCGGAGTGTACGGCAAGTGGTTCTGGCATAGCTGGCTGGTGATTTTGGGGTGTCCAGCAGGTGGCTCCAGCGAGTCGAGCAAGTTGTTCCGGTGTGCTCAGCAGGTGGTTCAGGCAGGTCCGGCAGGTGTTTCTGGTCTGTCCAGTACGTGGTGCCGGCATGTCCGGCACGTGCTTCCAGTATGTTTGAGAGGTGGCTCCTACCTTCCCGGCGGGAGATTCCGGAGCGTCCGCCATGTGATTCTGGCCTACCTGGCAGGGGATTTTGGCGTCTCTGGCTGGTGGTTCCGGCGAGTCGAACAGGAGGTTCCGGCGTGCTCGGCAGGTGCATCCGGTGTCTCTGGCACGTCATTCTGGCACGTTCGAGAGGTGCTTCCGGCATGCCTGTGACAGGTGATTCCGGAGTGTCCGACAAGGGGTTCTGGCACGTCTGAGAGGTGGTTCCGGCATACCCTGCAGGTGATTCTGGCTTGTCTGCCGAGTGGTGCTGGCGTAGCCATCAGGTGACTTTGGCGTGTCCAGCAGGTGGCTCCAGCGAGTAGAGCAGGTTGTTCCAGCGTACTCAGCAGGTGGTTCAGGCGGGTCTGGCAGGTGGTTCCGGTCTCTCTAGTAGGTGGTTCCGGCGTGTCCGGCACGTGCTTCTGGCACGTCTGAGAGCTGGTTCCGGCATGCCCGGCGGGTGATTCCATAGAGTCCGCCACGTGGTTCTGGCCTAGCTGACAGGTGATTTTGGCGTCCCCGGCAGGTGGTTACAGCGAGTTGAGCAGGAGGTTCCGGCATGCTCGGCAGTTGCATCCGGTGTCTCTGGCACGTGGTTCTGGCACGTCTGACATTTGGTTGCATCATGTCTGGCAGGTGATTCCGGAGTGTCCGGCAAGAGGTTCTGGTGTAGCCGGCAGGTGATTTTGGCATGTCCGGCAGGTGTTTCTGGCGAGCTGTTCAGGTGGTTCCGGTGTTCTTGGCAGGTGATTCTGGCGTGTCCGGCAGGTGGTTCCGGTCTGTCCGGTAATGGGTTCCGTCATGTGCCGCACGTGGTTCTGGCACGTCTGAGAGGTGGTTCCCGCATGCCCGGCAGGTGCTCCAGGAGAGTCCTACAAGTGGTTCTGGCCTAGCCCGCAGGTGATTTTGGCGTGTCCGGCAGGTGGTTCCGGCATGCTCGGCAGGTGGTTCAGGCATGTCTGGTAGGTGGTTCCGGTCTGTCCGCGAGGTGGTTCCGGCGTGTCAGGCACGTGGTTCCGGCATGTGTGACAGGTGGTTCTGGCATGTCCGGCAGGTGATTCTGGATTGTCCACCAAGTGGCTCTGGTGTAACCAGCAGGTGATTCCGGAGTGTACGGCAAGTGGTTCTGGCATAGCTGGCTGGTGATTTTGGGGTGTCCAGCAGGTGGCTCCAGCGAGTCGAGCAAGTTGTTCCGGTGTGCTCAGCAGGTGGTTCAGGCAGGTCCGGCAGGTGTTTCTGGTCTGTCCAGTACGTGGTGCCGGCATGTCCGGCACGTGCTTCCAGTATGTTTGAGAGGTGGTTCCTACCTTCCCGGCGGGAGATTCCGGAGCGTCCGCCATGTGATTCTGGCCTACCTGGCAGGGGATTTTGGCGTCTCTGGCTGGTGGTTCCGGCGAGTCGAACAGGAGGTTCCGGCGTGCTCGGCAGGTGCATCCGGTGTCTCTGGCACGTCATTCTGGCACGTTCGAGAGGTGCTTCCGGCATGCCTGTGACAGGTGATTCCGGAGTGTCCGACAAGGGGTTCTGGCACGTCTGAGAGGTGGTTCCGGCATACCCTGCAGGTGATTCTGGCTTGTCTGCCGAGTGGTGCTGGCGTAGCCATCAGGTGACTTTGGCGTGTCCAGCAGGTGGCTCCAGCGAGTAGAGCAGGTTGTTCCAGCGTACTCAGCAGGTGGTTCAGGCGGGTCTGGCAGGTGGTTCCGGTCTCTCTAGTAGGTGGTTCCGGCGTGTCCGGCACGTGCTTCTGGCACGTCTGAGAGCTGGTTCCGGCATGCCCGGCGGGTGATTCCATAGAGTCCGCCACGTGGTTCTGGCCTAGCTGACAGGTGATTTTGGCGTCCCCGGCAGGTGGTTACAGCGAGTTGAGCAGGAGGTTCCGGCATGCTCGGCAGTTGCATCCGGTGTCTCTGGCACGTGGTTCTGGCACGTCTGACATTTGGTTGCATCATGTCTGGCAGGTGATTCCGGAGTGTCCGGCAAGAGGTTCTGGTGTAGCCGGCAGGTGATTTTGGCATGTCCGGCAGGTGTTTCTGGCGAGCTGTTCAGGTGGTTCCGGTGTTCTTGGCAGGTGATTCTGGCGTGTCCGGCAGGTGGTTCCGGTCTGTCCGGTAATGGGTTCCGTCATGTGCCGCACGTGGTTCTGGCACGTCTGAGAGGTGGTTCCCGCATGCCCGGCAGGTGCTCCAGGAGAGTCCTACAAGTGGTTCTGGCCTAGCCCGCAGGTGATTTTGGCGTGTCCGGCAGGTGGTTCCGGCATGCTCGGCAGGTGGTTCAGGCATGTCTGGTAGGTGGTTCCGGTCTGTCCGCGAGGTGGTTCCGGCGTGTCAGGCACGTGGTTCCGGCATGTGTGACAGGTGGTTCTGGCATGTCCGGCAGGTGATTCTGGATTGTCCACCAAGTGGCTCTGGTGTAACCAGCAGGTGATTCCGGAGTGTACGGCAAGTGGTTCTGGCATAGCTGGCTGGTGATTTTGGGGTGTCCAGCAGGTGGCTCCAGCGAGTCGAGCAAGTTGTTCCGGTGTGCTCAGCAGGTGGTTCAGGCAGGTCCGGCAGGTGTTTCTGGTCTGTCCAGTACGTGGTGCCGGCATGTCCGGCACGTGCTTCCAGTATGTTTGAGAGGTGGTTCCTACCTTCCCGGCGGGAGATTCCGGAGCGTCCGCCATGTGATTCTGGCCTACCTGGCAGGGGATTTTGGCGTCTCTGGCTGGTGGTTCCGGCGAGTCGAACAGGAGGTTCCGGCGTGCTCGGCAGGTGCATCCGGTGTCTCTGGCACGTCATTCTGGCACGTTCGAGAGGTGGTTCCGGCATGCCTGTGACAGGTGATTCCGGAGTGTCCGACAAGGGGTTCTGGCACGTCTGAGAGGTGGTTCCGGCATACCCTGCAGGTGATTCTGGCTTGTCTGCCGAGTGGTGCTGGCGTAGCCATCAGGTGATTTTGGCGTGTCCAGCAGGTGGCTCCAGCGAGTAGAGCAGGTTGTTCCAGCGTACTCAGCAGGTGGTTCAGGCGGGTCTGGCAGGTGGTTCCGGTCTCTCTAGTAGGTGGTTCCGGCGTGTCCGGCACGTGCTTCTGGCACGTCTGAGAGCTGGTTCCGGCATGCCCGGCGGGTGATTCCATAGAGTCCGCCACGTGGTTCTGGCCTAGCTGACAGGTGATTTTGGCGTCCCCGGCAGGTGGTTACAGCGAGTTGAGCAGGAGGTTCCGGCATGCTCGGCAGTTGCATCCGGTGTCTCTGGCACGTGGTTCTGGCACGTCTGACATTTGGTTGCATCATGTCTGGCAGGTGATTCCGGAGTGTCCGGCAAGAGGTTCTGGTGTAGCCGGCAGGTGATTTTGGCATGTCCGGCAGGTGTTTCTGGCGAGCTGTTCAGGTGGTTCCGGTGTTCTTGGCAGGTGATTCTGGCGTGTCCGGCAGGTGGTTCCGGTCTGTCCGGTAATGGGTTCCGTCATGTGCCGCACGTGGTTCTGGCACGTCTGAGAGGTGGTTCCCGCATGCCCGGCAGGTGCTCCAGGAGAGTCCTACAAGTGGTTCTGGCCTAGCCCGCAGGTGATTTTGGCGTGTCCGGCAGGTGGTTCCGGCATGCTCGGCAGGTGGTTCAGGCATGTCTGGTAGGTGGTTCCGGTCTGTCCGCGAGGTGGTTCCGGCGTGTCAGGCACGTGGTTCCGGCATGTGTGACAGGTGGTTCTGGCATGTCCGGCAGGTGATTCTGGATTGTCCACCAAGTGGCTCTGGTGTAACCAGCAGGTGATTCCGGAGTGTACGGCAAGTGGTTCTGGCATAGCTGGCTGGTGATTTTGGGGTGTCCAGCAGGTGGCTCCAGCGAGTCGAGCAAGTTGTTCCGGTGTGCTCAGCAGGTGGTTCAGGCAGGTCCGGCAGGTGTTTCTGGTCTGTCCAGTACGTGGTGCCGGCATGTCCGGCACGTGCTTCCAGTATGTTTGAGAGGTGGTTCCTACCTTCCCGGCGGGAGATTCCGGAGCGTCCGCCATGTGATTCTGGCCTACCTGGCAGGGGATTTTGGCGTCTCTGGCTGGTGGTTCCGGCGAGTCGAACAGGAGGTTCCGGCGTGCTCGGCAGGTGCATCCGGTGTCTCTGGCACGTCATTCTGGCACGTTCGAGAGGTGGTTCCGGCATGCCTGTGACAGGTGATTCCGGAGTGTCCGACAAGGGGTTCTGGCACGTCTGAGAGGTGGTTCCGGCATACCCTGCAGGTGATTCTGGCTTGTCTGCCGAGTGGTGCTGGCGTAGCCATCAGGTGATTTTGGCGTGTCCAGCAGGTGGCTCCAGCGAGTAGAGCAGGTTGTTCCAGCGTACTCAGCAGGTGGTTCAGGCGGGTCTGGCAGGTGGTTCCGGTCTCTCTAGTAGGTGGTTCCGGCGTGTCCGGCACGTGCTTCTGGCACGTCTGAGAGCTGGTTCCGGCATGCCCGGCGGGTGATTCCATAGAGTCCGCCACGTGGTTCTGGCCTAGCTGACAGGTGATTTTGGCGTCCCCGGCAGGTGGTTACAGCGAGTTGAGCAGGAGGTTCCGGCATGCTCGGCAGTTGCATCCGGTGTCTCTGGCACGTGGTTCTGGCACGTCTGACATTTGGTTGCATCATGTCTGGCAGGTGATTCCGGAGTGTCCGGCAAGAGGTTCTGGTGTAGCCGGCAGGTGATTTTGGCATGTCCGGCAGGTGTTTCTGGCGAGCTGTTCAGGTGGTTCCGGTGTTCTTGGCAGGTGATTCTGGCGTGTCCGGCAGGTGGTTCCGGTCTGTCCGGTAATGGGTTCCGTCATGTGCCGCACGTGGTTCTGGCACGTCTGAGAGGTGGTTCCCGCATGCCCGGCAGGTGCTCCAGGAGAGTCCTACAAGTGGTTCTGGCCTAGCCCGCAGGTGATTTTGGCGTGTCCGGCAGGTGGTTCCGGCATGCTCGGCAGGTGGTTCAGGCATGTCTGGTAGGTGGTTCCGGTCTGTCCGCGAGGTGGTTCCGGCGTGTCAGGCACGTGGTTCCGGCATGTGTGACAGGTGGTTCTGGCATGTCCGGCAGGTGATTCTGGATTGTCCACCAAGTGGCTCTGGTGTAACCAGCAGGTGATTCCGGAGTGTACGGCAAGTGGTTCTGGCATAGCTGGCTGGTGATTTTGGGGTGTCCAGCAGGTGGCTCCAGCGAGTCGAGCAAGTTGTTCCGGTGTGCTCAGCAGGTGGTTCAGGCAGGTCCGGCAGGTGTTTCTGGTCTGTCCAGTACGTGGTGCCGGCATGTCCGGCACGTGCTTCCAGTATGTTTGAGAGGTGGTTCCTACCTTCCCGGCGGGAGATTCCGGAGCGTCCGCCATGTGATTCTGGCCTACCTGGCAGGGGATTTTGGCGTCTCTGGCTGGTGGTTCCGGCGAGTCGAACAGGAGGTTCCGGCGTGCTCGGCAGGTGCATCCGGTGTCTCTGGCACGTCATTCTGGCACGTTCGAGAGGTGGTTCCGGCATGCCTGTGACAGGTGATTCCGGAGTGTCCGACAAGGGGTTCTGGCACGTCTGAGAGGTGGTTCCGGCATACCCTGCAGGTGATTCTGGCTTGTCTGCCGAGTGGTGCTGGCGTAGCCATCAGGTGATTTTGGCGTGTCCAGCAGGTGGCTCCAGCGAGTAGAGCAGGTTGTTCCAGCGTACTCAGCAGGTGGTTCAGGCGGGTCTGGCAGGTGGTTCCGGTCTCTCTAGTAGGTGGTTCCGGCGTGTCCGGCACGTGCTTCTGGCACGTCTGAGAGCTGGTTCCGGCATGCCCGGCGGGTGATTCCATAGAGTCCGCCACGTGGTTCTGGCCTAGCTGACAGGTGATTTTGGCGTCCCCGGCAGGTGGTTACAGCGAGTTGAGCAGGAGGTTCCGGCATGCTCGGCAGTTGCATCCGGTGTCTCTGGCACGTGGTTCTGGCACGTCTGACATTTGGTTGCATCATGTCTGGCAGGTGATTCCGGAGTGTCCGGCAAGAGGTTCTGGTGTAGCCGGCAGGTGATTTTGGCATGTCCGGCAGGTGTTTCTGGCGAGCTGTTCAGGTGGTTCCGGTGTTCTTGGCAGGTGATTCTGGCGTGTCCGGCAGGTGGTTCCGGTCTGTCCGGTAATGGGTTCCGTCATGTGCCGCACGTGGTTCTGGCACGTCTGAGAGGTGGTTCCCGCATGCCCGGCAGGTGCTCCAGGAGAGTCCTACAAGTGGTTCTGGCCTAGCCCGCAGGTGATTTTGGCGTGTCCGGCAGGTGGTTAGGGCATGCTCGGCAGGTGGTTCAGGCATGTCTGGTAGGTGGTTCCGGTCTGTCCGCGAGGTGGTTCCGGCGTGTCAGGCACGTGGTTCCGGCATGTGTGACAGGTGGTTCTGGCATGTCCGGCAGGTGATTCTGGATTGTCCACCAAGTGGCTCTGGTGTAACCAGCAGGTGATTCCGGAGTGTACGGCAAGTGGTTCTGGCATAGCTGGCTGGTGATTTTGGGGTGTCCAGCAGGTGGCTCCAGCGAGTCGAGCAAGTTGTTCCGGTGTGCTCAGCAGGTGGTTCAGGCAGGTCCGGCAGGTGTTTCTGGTCTGTCCAGTACGTGGTGCCGGCATGTCCGGCACGTGCTTCCAGTATGTTTGAGAGGTGGTTCCTACCTTCCCGGCGGGAGATTCCGGAGCGTCCGCCATGTGATTCTGGCCTACCTGGCAGGGGATTTTGGCGTCTCTGGCTGGTGGTTCCGGCGAGTCGAACAGGAGGTTCCGGCGTGCTCGGCAGGTGCATCCGGTGTCTCTGGCACGTCATTCTGGCACGTTCGAGAGGTGGTTCCGGCATGCCTGTGACAGGTGATTCCGGAGTGTCCGACAAGGGGTTCTGGCACGTCTGAGAGGTGGTTCCGGCATACCCTGCAGGTGATTCTGGCTTGTCTGCCGAGTGGTGCTGGCGTAGCCATCAGGTGATTTTGGCGTGTCCAGCAGGTGGCTCCAGCGAGTAGAGCAGGTTGTTCCAGCGTACTCAGCAGGTGGTTCAGGCGGGTCTGGCAGGTGGTTCCGGTCTCTCTAGTAGGTGGTTCCGGCGTGTCCGGCACGTGCTTCTGGCACGTCTGAGAGCTGGTTCCGGCATGCCCGGCGGGTGATTCCATAGAGTCCGCCACGTGGTTCTGGCCTAGCTGACAGGTGATTTTGGCGTCCCCGGCAGGTGGTTACAGCGAGTTGAGCAGGAGGTTCCGGCATGCTCGGCAGTTGCATCCGGTGTCTCTGGCACGTGGTTCTGGCACGTCTGACATTTGGTTGCATCATGTCTGGCAGGTGATTCCGGAGTGTCCGGCAAGAGGTTCTGGTGTAGCCGGCAGGTGATTTTGGCATGTCCGGCAGGTGTTTCTGGCGAGCTGTTCAGGTGGTTCCGGTGTTCTTGGCAGGTGATTCTGGCGTGTCCGGCAGGTGGTTCCGGTCTGTCCGGTAATGGGTTCCGTCATGTGCCGCACGTGGTTCTGGCACGTCTGAGAGGTGGTTCCCGCATGCCCGGCAGGTGCTCCAGGAGAGTCCTACAAGTGGTTCTGGCCTAGCCCGCAGGTGATTTTGGCGTGTCCGGCAGGTGGTTCCGGCATGCTCGGCAGGTGGTTCAGGCATGTCTGGTAGGTGGTTCCGGTCTGTCCGCGAGGTGGTTCCGGCGTGTCAGGCACGTGGTTCCGGCATGTGTGACAGGTGGTTCTGGCATGTCCGGCAGGTGATTCTGGATTGTCCACCAAGTGGCTCTGGTGTAACCAGCAGGTGATTCCGGAGTGTACGGCAAGTGGTTCTGGCATAGCTGGCTGGTGATTTTGGGGTGTCCAGCAGGTGGCTCCAGCGAGTCGAGCAAGTTGTTCCGGTGTGCTCAGCAGGTGGTTCAGGCAGGTCCGGCAGGTGTTTCTGGTCTGTCCAGTACGTGGTGCCGGCATGTCCGGCACGTGCTTCCAGTATGTTTGAGAGGTGGTTCCTACCTTCCCGGCGGGAGATTCCGGAGCGTCCGCCATGTGATTCTGGCCTACCTGGCAGGGGATTTTGGCGTCTCTGGCTGGTGGTTCCGGCGAGTCGAACAGGAGGTTCCGGCGTGCTCGGCAGGTGCATCCGGTGTCTCTGGCACGTCATTCTGGCACGTTCGAGAGGTGGTTCCGGCATGCCTGTGACAGGTGATTCCGGAGTGTCCGACAAGGGGTTCTGGCACGTCTGAGAGGTGGTTCCGGCATACCCTGCAGGTGATTCTGGCTTGTCTGCCGAGTGGTGCTGGCGTAGCCATCAGGTGATTTTGGCGTGTCCAGCAGGTGGCTCCAGCGAGTAGAGCAGGTTGTTCCAGCGTACTCAGCAGGTGGTTCAGGCGGGTCTGGCAGGTGGTTCCGGTCTCTCTAGTAGGTGGTTCCGGCGTGTCCGGCACGTGCTTCTGGCACGTCTGAGAGCTGGTTCCGGCATGCCCGGCGGGTGATTCCATAGAGTCCGCCACGTGGTTCTGGCCTAGCTGACAGGTGATTTTGGCGTCCCCGGCAGGTGGTTACAGCGAGTTGAGCAGGAGGTTCCGGCATGCTCGGCAGTTGCATCCGGTGTCTCTGGCACGTGGTTCTGGCACGTCTGACATTTGGTTGCATCATGTCTGGCAGGTGATTCCGGAGTGTCCGGCAAGAGGTTCTGGTGTAGCCGGCAGGTGATTTTGGCATGTCCGGCAGGTGTTTCTGGCGAGCTGTTCAGGTGGTTCCGGTGTTCTTGGCAGGTGATTCTGGCGTGTCCGGCAGGTGGTTCCGGTCTGTCCGGTAATGGGTTCCGTCATGTGCCGCACGTGGTTCTGGCACGTCTGAGAGGTGGTTCCCGCATGCCCGGCAGGTGCTCCAGGAGAGTCCTACAAGTGGTTCTGGCCTAGCCCGCAGGTGATTTTGGCGTGTCCGGCAGGTGGTTCCGGCATGCTCGGCAGGTGGTTCAGGCATGTCTGGTAGGTGGTTCCGGTCTGTCCGCGAGGTGGTTCCGGCGTGTCCGGCAGGTGGTTCCGGCATGTGTGACAGGTGGTTCTGGCATGTCCGGCAGGTGATTCTGGATTGTCCACCAAGTGGCTCTGGTGTAACCAGCAGGTGATTCCGGAGTGTACGGCAAGTGGTTCTGGCATAGCTGGCTGGTGATTTCGGGGTGTCCAGCAGGTGGCTCCAGCGAGTCGAGCAAGTTGTTCCGGTGTGCTCAGCAGGTGGTTCAGGCAGGTCCGGCAGGTGTTTCTGGTCTGTCCAGTACGTGGTGCCGGCATGTCCGGCACGTGCTTCCAGTATGTTTGAGAGGTGGCTCCTACCTTCCCGGCGGGAGATTCCGGAGCGTCCGCCATGTGATTCTGGCCTACGTGGCAGGGGATTTTGGCGTCTCTGGCTGGTGGTTCCGGCGAGTCGAAGAGGAGGTTCCGGCGTGCTCGGCAGGTGCATCCGGTGTCTCTGGCACGTCATTCTGGCACGTTCGAGAGGTGGTTCCGGCATGCCTGTGACAGGTGATTCCGGAGTGTCCGACAAGGGGTTCTGGCACGTCTGAGAGGTGGTTCCGGCATACCCTGCAGGTGATTCTGGCTTGTCTGCCGAGTGGTGCTGGCGTAGCCATCAGGTGATTTTGGCGTGTCCAGCAGGTGGCTCCAGCGAGTAGAGCAGGTTGTTCCAGCGTACTCAGCAGGTGGTTCAGGCGGGTCTGGCAGGTGGTTCCGGTCTCTCTAGTAGGTGGTTCCGGCGTGTCCGGCACGTGCTTCTGGCACGTCTGAGAGCTGGTTCCGGCATGCCCGGCGGGTGATTCCATAGAGTCCGCCACGTGGTTCTGGCCTAGCTGACAGGTGATTTTGGCGTCCCCGGCAGGTGGTTACAGCGAGTTGAGCAGGAGGTTCCGGCATGCTCGGCAGTTGCATCCGGTGTCTCTGGCACGTGGTTCTGGCACGTCTGACATTTGGTTGCATCATGTCTGGCAGGTGATTCCGGAGTGTCCGGCAAGAGGTTCTGGTGTAGCCGGCAGGTGATTTTGGCATGTCCGGCAGGTGTTTCTGGCGAGCTGTTCAGGTGGTTCCGGTGTTCTTGGCAGGTGATTCTGGCGTGTCCGGCAGGTGGTTCCGGTCTGTCCGGTAATGGGTTCCGTCATGTGCCGCACGTGGTTCTGGCACGTCTGAGAGGTGGTTCCCGCATGCCCGGCAGGTGCTCCAGGAGAGTCCTACAAGTGGTTCTGGCCTAGCCCGCAGGTGATTTTGGCGTGTCCGGCAGGTGGTTCCGGCATGCTCGGCAGGTGGTTCAGGCATGTCTGGTAGGTGGTTCCGGTCTGTCCGCGAGGTGGTTCCGGCGTGTCAGGCACGTGGTTCCGGCATGTGTGACAGGTGGTTCTGGCATGTCCGGCAGGTGATTCTGGATTGTCCACCAAGTGGCTCTGGTGTAACCAGCAGGTGATTCCGGAGTGTACGGCAAGTGGTTCTGGCATAGCTGGCTGGTGATTTTGGGGTGTCCAGCAGGTGGCTCCAGCGAGTCGAGCAAGTTGTTCCGGTGTGCTCAGCAGGTGGTTCAGGCAGGTCCGGCAGGTGTTTCTGGTCTGTCCAGTACGTGGTGCCGGCATGTCCGGCACGTGCTTCCAGTATGTTTGAGAGGTGGCTCCTACCTTCCCGGCGGGAGATTCCGGAGCGTCCGCCATGTGATTCTGGCCTACCTGGCAGGGGATTTTGGCGTCTCTGGCTGGTGGTTCCGGCGAGTCGAACAGGAGGTTCCGGCGTGCTCGGCAGGTGCATCCGGTGTCTCTGGCACGTCATTCTGGCACGTTCGAGAGGTGGTTCCGGCATGCCTGTGACAGGTGATTCCGGAGTGTCCGACAAGGGGTTCTGGCACGTCTGAGAGGTGGTTCCGGCATACCCTGCAGGTGATTCTGGCTTGTCTGCCGAGTGGTGCTGGCGTAGCCATCAGGTGACTTTGGCGTGTCCAGCAGGTGGCTCCAGCGAGTAGAGCAGGTTGTTCCAGCGTACTCAGCAGGTGGTTCAGGCGGGTCTGGCAGGTGGTTCCGGTCTCTCTAGTAGGTGGTTCCGGCGTGTCCGGCACGTGCTTCTGGCACGTCTGAGAGCTGGTTCCGGCATGCCCGGCGGGTGATTCCATAGAGTCCGCCACGTGGTTCTGGCCTAGCTGACAGGTGATTTTGGCGTCCCCGGCAGGTGGTTACAGCGAGTTGAGCAGGAGGTTCCGGCATGCTCGGCAGTTGCATCCGGTGTCTCTGGCACGTGGTTCTGGCACGTCTGACATTTGGTTGCATCATGTCTGGCAGGTGATTCCGGAGTGTCCGGCAAGAGGTTCTGGTGTAGCCGGCAGGTGATTTTGGCATGTCCGGCAGGTGTTTCTGGCGAGCTGTTCAGGTGGTTCCGGTGTTCTTGGCAGGTGATTCTGGCGTGTCCGGCAGGTGGTTCCGGTCTGTCCGGTAATGGGTTCCGTCATGTGCCGCACGTGGTTCTGGCACGTCTGAGAGGTGGTTCCCGCATGCCCGGCAGGTGCTCCAGGAGAGTCCTACAAGTGGTTCTGGCCTAGCCCGCAGGTGATTTTGGCGTGTCCGGCAGGTGGTTCCGGCATGCTCGGCAGGTGGTTCAGGCATGTCTGGTAGGTGGTTCCGGTCTGTCCGCGAGGTGGTTCCGGCGTGTCAGGCACGTGGTTCCGGCATGTGTGACAGGTGGTTCTGGCATGTCCGGCAGGTGATTCTGGATTGTCCACCAAGTGGCTCTGGTGTAACCAGCAGGTGATTCCGGAGTGTACGGCAAGTGGTTCTGGCATAGCTGGCTGGTGATTTCGGGGTGTCCAGCAGGTGGCTCCAGCGAGTCGAGCAAGTTGTTCCGGTGTGCTCAGCAGGTGGTTCAGGCAGGTCCGGCAGGTGTTTCTGGTCTGTCCAGTACGTGGTGCCGGCATGTCCGGCACGTGCTTCCAGTATGTTTGAGAGGTGGCTCCTACCTTCCCGGCGGGAGATTCCGGAGCGTCCGCCATGTGATTCTGGCCTACGTGGCAGGGGATTTTGGCGTCTCTGGCTGGTGGTTCCGGCGAGTCGAAGAGGAGGTTCCGGCGTGCTCGGCAGGTGCATCCGGTGTCTCTGGCACGTCATTCTGGCACGTTCGAGAGGTGGTTCCGGCATGCCTGTGACAGGTGATTCCGGAGTGTCCGACAAGGGGTTCTGGCACGTCTGAGAGGTGGTTCCGGCATACCCTGCAGGTGATTCTGGCTTGTCTGCCGAGTGGTGCTGGCGTAGCCATCAGGTGATTTTGGCGTGTCCAGCAGGTGGCTCCAGCGAGTAGAGCAGGTTGTTCCAGCGTACTCAGCAGGTGGTTCAGGCGGGTCTGGCAGGTGGTTCCGGTCTCTCTAGTAGGTGGTTCCGGCGTGTCCGGCACGTGCTTCTGGCACGTCTGAGAGCTGGTTCCGGCATGCCCGGCGGGTGATTCCATAGAGTCCGCCACGTGGTTCTGGCCTAGCTGACAGGTGATTTTGGCGTCCCCGGCAGGTGGTTACAGCGAGTTGAGCAGGAGGTTCCGGCATGCTCGGCAGTTGCATCCGGTGTCTCTGGCACGTGGTTCTGGCACGTCTGACATTTGGTTGCATCATGTCTGGCAGGTGATTCCGGAGTGTCCGGCAAGAGGTTCTGGTGTAGCCGGCAGGTGATTTTGGCATGTCCGGCAGGTGTTTCTGGCGAGCTGTTCAGGTGGTTCCGGTGTTCTTGGCAGGTGATTCTGGCGTGTCCGGCAGGTGGTTCCGGTCTGTCCGGTAATGGGTTCCGTCATGTGCCGCACGTGGTTCTGGCACGTCTGAGAGGTGGTTCCCGCATGCCCGGCAGGTGCTCCAGGAGAGTCCTACAAGTGGTTCTGGCCTAGCCCGCAGGTGATTTTGGCGTGTCCGGCAGGTGGTTCCGGCATGCTCGGCAGGTGGTTCAGGCATGTCTGGTAGGTGGTTCCGGTCTGTCCGCGAGGTGGTTCCGGCGTGTCAGGCACGTGGTTCCGGCATGTGTGACAGGTGGTTCTGGCATGTCCGGCAGGTGATTCTGGATTGTCCACCAAGTGGCTCTGGTGTAACCAGCAGGTGATTCCGGAGTGTACGGCAAGTGGTTCTGGCATAGCTGGCTGGTGATTTTGGGGTGTCCAGCAGGTGGCTCCAGCGAGTCGAGCAAGTTGTTCCGGTGTGCTCAGCAGGTGGTTCAGGCAGGTCCGGCAGGTGTTTCTGGTCTGTCCAGTACGTGGTGCCGGCATGTCCGGCACGTGCTTCCAGTATGTTTGAGAGGTGGCTCCTACCTTCCCGGCGGGAGATTCCGGAGCGTCCGCCATGTGATTCTGGCCTACCTGGCAGGGGATTTTGGCGTCTCTGGCTGGTGGTTCCGGCGAGTCGAACAGGAGGTTCCGGCGTGCTCGGCAGGTGCATCCGGTGTCTCTGGCACGTCATTCTGGCACGTTCGAGAGGTGGTTCCGGCATGCCTGTGACAGGTGATTCCGGAGTGTCCGACAAGGGGTTCTGGCACGTCTGAGAGGTGGTTCCGGCATACCCTGCAGGTGATTCTGGCTTGTCTGCCGAGTGGTGCTGGCGTAGCCATCAGGTGACTTTGGCGTGTCCAGCAGGTGGCTCCAGCGAGTAGAGCAGGTTGTTCCAGCGTACTCAGCAGGTGGTTCAGGCGGGTCTGGCAGGTGGTTCCGGTCTCTCTAGTAGGTGGTTCCGGCGTGTCCGGCACGTGCTTCTGGCACGTCTGAGAGCTGGTTCCGGCATGCCCGGCGGGTGATTCCATAGAGTCCGCCACGTGGTTCTGGCCTAGCTGACAGGTGATTTTGGCGTCCCCGGCAGGTGGTTACAGCGAGTTGAGCAGGAGGTTCCGGCATGCTCGGCAGTTGCATCCGGTGTCTCTGGCACGTGGTTCTGGCACGTCTGACATTTGGTTGCATCATGTCTGGCAGGTGATTCCGGAGTGTCCGGCAAGAGGTTCTGGTGTAGCCGGCAGGTGATTTTGGCATGTCCGGCAGGTGTTTCTGGCGAGCTGTTCAGGTGGTTCCGGTGTTCTTGGCAGGTGATTCTGGCGTGTCCGGCAGGTGGTTCCGGTCTGTCCGGTAATGGGTTCCGTCATGTGCCGCACGTGGTTCTGGCACGTCTGAGAGGTGGTTCCCGCATGCCCGGCAGGTGCTCCAGGAGAGTCCTACAAGTGGTTCTGGCCTAGCCCGCAGGTGATTTTGGCGTGTCCGGCAGGTGGTTCCGGCATGCTCGGCAGGTGGTTCAGGCATGTCTGGTAGGTGGTTCCGGTCTGTCCGCGAGGTGGTTCCGGCGTGTCAGGCACGTGGTTCCGGCATGTGTGACAGGTGGTTCTGGCATGTCCGGCAGGTGATTCTGGATTGTCCACCAAGTGGCTCTGGTGTAACCAGCAGGTGATTCCGGAGTGTACGGCAAGTGGTTCTGGCATAGCTGGCTGGTGATTTCGGGGTGTCCAGCAGGTGGCTCCAGCGAGTCGAGCAAGTTGTTCCGGTGTGCTCAGCAGGTGGTTCAGGCAGGTCCGGCAGGTGTTTCTGGTCTGTCCAGTACGTGGTGCCGGCATGTCCGGCACGTGCTTCCAGTATGTTTGAGAGGTGGCTCCTACCTTCCCGGCGGGAGATTCCGGAGCGTCCGCCATGTGATTCTGGCCTACGTGGCAGGGGATTTTGGCGTCTCTGGCTGGTGGTTCCGGCGAGTCGAACAGGAGGTTCCGGCGTGCTCGGCAGGTGCATCCGGTGTCTCTGGCACGTCATTCTGGCACGTTCGAGAGGTGGTTCCGGCATGCCTGTGACAGGTGATTCCGGAGTGTCCGACAAGGGGTTCTGGCACGTCTGAGAGGTGGTTCCGGCATACCCTGCAGGTGATTCTGGCTTGTCTGCCGAGTGGTGCTGGCGTAGCCATCAGGTGACTTTGGCGTGTCCAGCAGGTGGCTCCAGCGAGTAGAGCAGGTTGTTCCAGCGTACTCAGCAGGTGGTTCAGGCGGGTCTGGCAGGTGGTTCCGGTCTCTCTAGTAGGTGGTTCCGGCGTGTCCGGCACGTGCTTCTGGCACGTCTGAGAGCTGGTTCCGGCATGCCCGGCGGGTGATTCCATAGAGTCCGCCACGTGGTTCTGGCCTAGCTGACAGGTGATTTTGGCGTCCCCGGCAGGTGGTTACAGCGAGTTGAGCAGGAGGTTCCGGCATGCTCGGCAGTTGCATCCGGTGTCTCTGGCACGTGGTTCTGGCACGTCTGACATTTGGTTGCATCATGTCTGGCAGGTGATTCCGGAGTGTCCGGCAAGAGGTTCTGGTGTAGCCGGCAGGTGATTTTGGCATGTCCGGCAGGTGTTTCTGGCGAGCTGTTCAGGTGGTTCCGGTGTTCTTGGCAGGTGATTCTGGCGTGTCCGGCAGGTGGTTCCGGTCTGTCCGGTAATGGGTTCCGTCATGTGCCGCACGTGGTTCTGGCACGTCTGAGAGGTGGTTCCCGCATGCCCGGCAGGTGCTCCAGGAGAGTCCTACAAGTGGTTCTGGCCTAGCCCGCAGGTGATTTTGGCGTGTCCGGCAGGTGGTTCCGGCATGCTCGGCAGGTGGTTCAGGCATGTCTGGTAGGTGGTTCCGGTCTGTCCGCGAGGTGGTTCCGGCGTGTCAGGCACGTGGTTCCGGCATGTGTGACAGGTGGTTCTGGCATGTCCGGCAGGTGATTCTGGATTGTCCACCAAGTGGCTCTGGTGTAACCAGCAGGTGATTCCGGAGTGTACGGCAAGTGGTTCTGGCATAGCTGGCTGGTGATTTCGGGGTGTCCAGCAGGTGGCTCCAGCGAGTCGAGCAAGTTGTTCCGGTGTGCTCAGCAGGTGGTTCAGGCAGGTCCGGCAGGTGTTTCTGGTCTGTCCAGTACGTGGTGCCGGCATGTCCGGCACGTGCTTCCAGTATGTTTGAGAGGTGTTTCCTACCTTCCCGGCGGGAGATTCCGGAGCGTCCGCCATGTGATTCTGGCCTACCTGGCAGGGGATTTTGGCGTCTCTGGCTGGTGGTTCCGGCGAGTCGAACAGGAGGTTCCGGCGTGCTCGGCAGGTGCATCCGGTGTCTCTGGCACGTCATTCTGGCACGTTCGAGAGGTGGTTCCGGCATGCCTGTGACAGGTGATTCCGGAGTGTCCGACAAGGGGTTCTGGCACGTCTGAGAGGTGGTTCCGGCATACCCTGCAGGTGATTCTGGCTTGTCTGCCGAGTGGTGCTGGCGTAGCCATCAGGTGACTTTGGCGTGTCCAGCAGGTGGCTCCAGCGAGTAGAGCAGGTTGTTCCAGCGTACTCAGCAGGTGGTTCAGGCGGGTCTGGCAGGTGGTTCCGGTCTCTCTAGTAGGTGGTTCCGGCGTGTCCGGCACGTGCTTCTGGCACGTCTGAGAGCTGGTTCCGGCATGCCCGGCGGGTGATTCCATAGAGTCCGCCACGTGGTTCTGGCCTAGCTGACAGGTGATTTTGGCGTCCCCGGCAGGTGGTTACAGCGAGTTGAGCAGGAGGTTCCGGCATGCTCGGCAGTTGCATCCGGTGTCTCTGGCACGTGGTTCTGGCACGTCTGACATTTGGTTGCATCATGTCTGGCAGGTGATTCCGGAGTGTCCGGCAAGAGGTTCTGGTGTAGCCGGCAGGTGATTTTGGCATGTCCGGCAGGTGTTTCTGGCGAGCTGTTCAGGTGGTTCCGGTGTTCTTGGCAGGTGATTCTGGCGTGTCCGGCAGGTGGTTCCGGTCTGTCCGGTAATGGGTTCCGTCATGTGCCGCACGTGGTTCTGGCACGTCTGAGAGGTGGTTCCCGCATGCCCGGCAGGTGCTCCAGGAGAGTCCTACAAGTGGTTCTGGCCTAGCCCGCAGGTGATTTTGGCGTGTCCGGCAGGTGGTTCCGGCATGCTCGGCAGGTGGTTCAGGCATGTCTGGTAGGTGGTTCCGGTCTGTCCGCGAGGTGGTTCCGGCGTGTCAGGCACGTGGTTCCGGCATGTGTGACAGGTGGTTCTGGCATGTCCGGCAGGTGATTCTGGATTGTCCACCAAGTGGCTCTGGTGTAACCAGCAGGTGATTCCGGAGTGTACGGCAAGTGGTTCTGGCATAGCTGGCTGGTGATTTTGGGGTGTCCAGCAGGTGGCTCCAGCGAGTCGAGCAAGTTGTTCCGGTGTGCTCAGCAGGTGGTTCAGGCAGGTCCGGCAGGTGTTTCTGGTCTGTCCAGTACGTGGTGCCGGCATGTCCGGCACGTGCTTCCAGTATGTTTGAGAGGTGGCTCCTACCTTCCCGGCGGGAGATTCCGGAGCGTCCGCCATGTGATTCTGGCCTACGTGGCAGGGGATTTTGGCGTCTCTGGCTGGTGGTTCCGGCGAGTCGAACAGGAGGTTCCGGCGTGCTCGGCAGGTGCATCCGGTGTCTCTGGCACGTCATTCTGGCACGTTCGAGAGGTGGTTCCGGCATGCCTGTGACAGGTGATTCCGGAGTGTCCGACAAGGGGTTCTGGCACGTCTGAGAGGTGGTTCCGGCATACCCTGCAGGTGATTCTGGCTTGTCTGCCGAGTGGTGCTGGCGTAGCCATCAGGTGACTTTGGCGTGTCCAGCAGGTGGCTCCAGCGAGTAGAGCAGGTTGTTCCAGCGTACTCAGCAGGTGGTTCAGGCGGGTCTGGCAGGTGGTTCCGGTCTCTCTAGTAGGTGGTTCCGGCGTGTCCGGCACGTGCTTCTGGCACGTCTGAGAGCTGGTTCCGGCATGCCCGGCGGGTGATTCCATAGAGTCCGCCACGTGGTTCTGGCCTAGCTGACAGGTGATTTTGGCGTCCCCGGCAGGTGGTTACAGCGAGTTGAGCAGGAGGTTCCGGCATGCTCGGCAGTTGCATCCGGTGTCTCTGGCACGTGGTTCTGGCACGTCTGACATTTGGTTGCATCATGTCTGGCAGGTGATTCCGGAGTGTCCGGCAAGAGGTTCTGGTGTAGCCGGCAGGTGATTTTGGCATGTCCGGCAGGTGTTTCTGGCGAGCTGTTCAGGTGGTTCCGGTGTTCTTGGCAGGTGATTCTGGCGTGTCCGGCAGGTGGTTCCGGTCTGTCCGGTAATGGGTTCCGTCATGTGCCGCACGTGGTTCTGGCACGTCTGAGAGGTGGTTCCCGCATGCCCGGCAGGTGCTCCAGGAGAGTCCTACAAGTGGTTCTGGCCTAGCCCGCAGGTGATTTTGGCGTGTCCGGCAGGTGGTTCCGGCATGCTCGGCAGGTGGTTCAGGCATGTCTGGTAGGTGGTTCCGGTCTGTCCGCGAGGTGGTTCCGGCGTGTCAGGCACGTGGTTCCGGCATGTGTGACAGGTGGTTCTGGCATGTCCGGCAGGTGATTCTGGATTGTCCACCAAGTGGCTCTGGTGTAACCAGCAGGTGATTCCGGAGTGTACGGCAAGTGGTTCTGGCATAGCTGGCTGGTGATTTTGGGGTGTCCAGCAGGTGGCTCCAGCGAGTCGAGCAAGTTGTTCCGGTGTGCTCAGCAGGTGGTTCAGGCAGGTCCGGCAGGTGTTTCTGGTCTGTCCAGTACGTGGTGCCGGCATGTCCGGCACGTGCTTCCAGTATGTTTGAGAGGTGGCTCCTACCTTCCCGGCGGGAGATTCCGGAGCGTCCGCCATGTGATTCTGGCCTACCTGGCAGGGGATTTTGGCGTCTCTGGCTGGTGGTTCCGGCGAGTCGAACAGGAGGTTCCGGCGTGCTCGGCAGGTGCATCCGGTGTCTCTGGCACGTCATTCTGGCACGTTCGAGAGGTGGTTCCGGCATACCCTGCAGGTGATTCTGGCTTGTCTGCCGAGTGGTGCTGGCGTAGCCATCAGGTGACTTTGGCGTGTCCAGCAGGTGGCTCCAGCGAGTAGAGCAGGTTGTTCCAGCGTACTCAGCAGGTGGTTCAGGCGGGTCTGGCAGGTGGTTCCGGTCTCTCTAGTAGGTGGTTCCGGCGTGTCCGGCACGTGCTTCTGGCACGTCTGAGAGCTGGTTCCGGCATGCCCGGCGGGTGATTCCATAGAGTCCGCCACGTGGTTCTGGCCTAGCTGACAGGTGATTTTGGCGTCCCCGGCAGGTGGTTACAGCGAGTTGAGCAGGAGGTTCCGGCATGCTCGGCAGTTGCATCCGGTGTCTCTGGCACGTGGTTCTGGCACGTCTGACATTTGGTTGCATCATGTCTGGCAGGTGATTCCGGAGTGTCCGGCAAGAGGTTCTGGTGTAGCCGGCAGGTGATTTTGGCATGTCCGGCAGGTGTTTCTGGCGAGCTGTTCAGGTGGTTCCGGTGTTCTTGGCAGGTGATTCTGGCGTGTCCGGCAGGTGGTTCCGGTCTGTCCGGTAATGGGTTCCGTCATGTGCCGCACGTGGTTCTGGCACGTCTGAGAGGTGGTTCCCGCATGCCCGGCAGGTGCTCCAGGAGAGTCCTACAAGTGGTTCTGGCCTAGCCCGCAGGTGATTTTGGCGTGTCCGGCAGGTGGTTCCGGCATGCTCGGCAGGTGGTTCAGGCATGTCTGGTAGGTGGTTCCGGTCTGTCCGCGAGGTGGTTCCGGCGTGTCAGGCACGTGGTTCCGGCATGTGTGACAGGTGGTTCTGGCATGTCCGGCAGGTGATTCTGGATTGTCCACCAAGTGGCTCTGGTGTAACCAGCAGGTGATTCCGGAGTGTACGGCAAGTGGTTCTGGCATAGCTGGCTGGTGATTTTGGGGTGTCCAGCAGGTGGCTCCAGCGAGTCGAGCAAGTTGTTCCGGTGTGCTCAGCAGGTGGTTCAGGCAGGTCCGGCAGGTGTTTCTGGTCTGTCCAGTACGTGGTGCCGGCATGTCCGGCACGTGCTTCCAGTATGTTTGAGAGGTGGCTCCTACCTTCCCGGCGGGAGATTCCGGAGCGTCCGCCATGTGATTCTGGCCTACCTGGCAGGGGATTTTGGCGTCTCTGGCTGGTGGTTCCGGCGAGTCGAACAGGAGGTTCCGGCGTGCTCGGCAGGTGCATCCGGTGTCTCTGGCACGTCATTCTGGCACGTTCGAGAGGTGGTTCCGGCATGCCTGTGACAGGTGATTCCGGAGTGTCCGACAAGGGGTTCTGGCACGTCTGAGAGGTGGTTCCGGCATACCCTGCAGGTGATTCTGGCTTGTCTGCCGAGTGGTGCTGGCGTAGCCATCAGGTGATTTTGGCGTGTCCAGCAGGTGGCTCCAGCGAGTAGAGCAGGTTGTTCCAGCGTACTCAGCAGGTGGTTCAGGCGGGTCTGGCAGGTGGTTCCGGTCTCTCTAGTAGGTGGTTCCGGCGTGTCCGGCACGTGCTTCTGGCACGTCTGAGAGCTGGTTCCGGCATGCCCGGCGGGTGATTCCATAGAGTCCGCCACGTGGTTCTGGCCTAGCTTACAGGTGATTTTGGCGTCCCCGGCAGGTGGTTACAGCGAGTTGAGCAGGAGGTTCCGGCATGCTCGGCAGTTGCATCCGGTGTCTCTGGCACGTGGTTCTGGCACGTCTGACATTTGGTTGCATCATGTCTGGCAGGTGATTCCGGAGTGTCCGGCAAGAGGTTCTGGTGTAGCCGGCAGGTGATTTTGGCATGTCCGGCAGGTGTTTCTGGCGAGCTGTTCAGGTGGTTCCGGTGTTCTTGGCAGGTGATTCTGGCGTGTCCGGCAGGTGGTTCCGGTCTGTCCGGTAATGGGTTCCGTCATGTGCCGCACGTGGTTCTGGCACGTCTGAGAGGTGGTTCCCGCATGCCCGGCAGGTGCTCCAGGAGAGTCCTACAAGTGGTTCTGGCCTAGCCCGCAGGTGATTTTGGCGTGTCCGGCAGGTGGTTCCGGCATGCTCGGCAGGTGGTTCAGGCATGTCTGGTAGGTGGTTCCGGTCTGTCCGCGAGGTGGTTCCGGCGTGTCAGGCACGTGGTTCCGGCATGTGTGACAGGTGGTTCTGGCATGTCCGGCAGGTGATTCTGGATTGTCCACCAAGTGGCTCTGGTGTAACCAGCAGGTGATTCCGGAGTGTACGGCAAGTGGTTCTGGCATAGCTGGCTGGTGATTTCGGGGTGTCCAGCAGGTGGCTCCAGCGAGTCGAGCAAGTTGTTCCGGTGTGCTCAGCAGGTGGTTCAGGCAGGTCCGGCAGGTGTTTCTGGTCTGTCCAGTACGTGGTGCCGGCATGTCCGGCACGTGCTTCCAGTATGTTTGAGAGGTGGTTCCTACCTTCCCGGCGGGAGATTCCGGAGCGTCCGCCATGTGATTCTGGCCTACGTGGCAGGGGATTTTGGCGTCTCTGGCTGGTGGTTCCGGCGAGTCGAACAGGAGGTTCCGGCGTGCTCGGCAGGTGCATCCGGTGTCTCTGGCACGTCATTCTGGCACGTTCGAGAGGTGGTTCCGGCATGCCTGTGACAGGTGATTCCGGAGTGTCCGACAAGGGGTTCTGGCACGTCTGAGAGGTGGTTCCGGCATACCCTGCAGGTGATTCTGGCTTGTCTGCCGAGTGGTGCTGGCGTAGCCATCAGGTGACTTTGGCGTGTCCAGCAGGTGGCTCCAGCGAGTAGAGCAGGTTGTTCCAGCGTACTCAGCAGGTGGTTCAGGCGGGTCTGGCAGGTGGTTCCGGTCTCTCTAGTAGGTGGTTCCGGCGTGTCCGGCACGTGCTTCTGGCACGTCTGAGAGCTGGTTCCGGCATGCCCGGCGGGTGATTCCATAGAGTCCGCCACGTGGTTCTGGCCTAGCTGACAGGTGATTTTGGCGTCCCCGGCAGGTGGTTACAGCGAGTTGAGCAGGAGGTTCCGGCATGCTCGGCAGTTGCATCCGGTGTCTCTGGCACGTGGTTCTGGCACGTCTGACATTTGGTTGCATCATGTCTGGCAGGTGATTCCGGAGTGTCCGGCAAGAGGTTCTGGTGTAGCCGGCAGGTGATTTTGGCATGTCCGGCAGGTGTTTCTGGCGAGCTGTTCAGGTGGTTCCGGTGTTCTTGGCAGGTGATTCTGGCGTGTCCGGCAGGTGGTTCCGGTCTGTCCGGTAATGGGTTCCGTCATGTGCCGCACGTGGTTCTGGCACGTCTGAGAGGTGGTTCCCGCATGCCCGGCAGGTGCTCCAGGAGAGTCCTACAAGTGGTTCTGGCCTAGCCCGCAGGTGATTTTGGCGTGTCCGGCAGGTGGTTCCGGCATGCTCGGCAGGTGGTTCAGGCATGTCTGGTAGGTGGTTCCGGTCTGTCCGCGAGGTGGTTCCGGCGTGTCAGGCACGTGGTTCCGGCATGTGTGACAGGTGGTTCTGGCATGTCCGGCAGGTGATTCTGGATTGTCCACCAAGTGGCTCTGGTGTAACCAGCAGGTGATTCCGGAGTGTACGGCAAGTGGTTCTGGCATAGCTGGCTGGTGATTTTGGGGTGTCCAGCAGGTGGCTCCAGCGAGTCGAGCAAGTTGTTCCGGTGTGCTCAGCAGGTGGTTCAGGCAGGTCCGGCAGGTGTTTCTGGTCTGTCCAGTACGTGGTGCCGGCATGTCCGGCACGTGCTTCCAGTATGTTTGAGAGGTGGCTCCTACCTTCCCGGCGGGAGATTCCGGAGCGTCCGCCATGTGATTCTGGCCTACGTGGCAGGGGATTTTGGCGTCTCTGGCTGGTGGTTCCGGCGAGTCGAACAGGAGGTTCCGGCGTGCTCGGCAGGTGCATCCGGTGTCTCTGGCACGTCATTCTGGCACGTTCGAGAGGTGGTTCCGGCATGCCTGTGACAGGTGATTCCGGAGTGTCCGACAAGGGGTTCTGGCACGTCTGAGAGGTGGTTCCGGCATACCCTGCAGGTGATTCTGGCTTGTCTGCCGAGTGGTGCTGGCGTAGCCATCAGGTGACTTTGGCGTGTCCAGCAGGTGGCTCCAGCGAGTAGAGCAGGTTGTTCCAGCGTACTCAGCAGGTGGTTCAGGCGGGTCTGGCAGGTGGTTCCGGTCTCTCTAGTAGGTGGTTCCGGCGTGTCCGGCACGTGCTTCTGGCACGTCTGAGAGCTGGTTCCGGCATGCCCGGCGGGTGATTCCATAGAGTCCGCCACGTGGTTCTGGCCTAGCTGACAGGTGATTTTGGCGTCCCCGGCAGGTGGTTACAGCGAGTTGAGCAGGAGGTTCCGGCATGCTCGGCAGTTGCATCCGGTGTCTCTGGCACGTGGTTCTGGCACGTCTGACATTTGGTTGCATCATGTCTGGCAGGTGATTCCGGAGTGTCCGGCAAGAGGTTCTGGTGTAGCCGGCAGGTGATTTTGGCATGTCCGGCAGGTGTTTCTGGCGAGCTGTTCAGGTGGTTCCGGTGTTCTTGGCAGGTGATTCTGGCGTGTCCGGCAGGTGGTTCCGGTCTGTCCGGTAATGGGTTCCGTCATGTGCCGCACGTGGTTCTGGCACGTCTGAGAGGTGGTTCCCGCATGCCCGGCAGGTGCTCCAGGAGAGTCCTACAAGTGGTTCTGGCCTAGCCCGCAGGTGATTTTGGCGTGTCCGGCAGGTGGTTCCGGCATGCTCGGCAGGTGGTTCAGGCATGTCTGGTAGGTGGTTCCGGTCTGTCCGCGAGGTGGTTCCGGCGTGTCAGGCACGTGGTTCCGGCATGTGTGACAGGTGGTTCTGGCATGTCCGGCAGGTGATTCTGGATTGTCCACCAAGTGGCTCTGGTGTAACCAGCAGGTGATTCCGGAGTGTACGGCAAGTGGTTCTGGCATAGCTGGCTGGTGATTTTGGGGTGTCCAGCAGGTGGCTCCAGCGAGTCGAGCAAGTTGTTCCGGTGTGCTCAGCAGGTGGTTCAGGCAGGTCCGGCAGGTGTTTCTGGTCTGTCCAGTACGTGGTGCCGGCATGTCCGGCACGTGCTTCCAGTATGTTTGAGAGGTGGTTCCTACCTTCCCGGCGGGAGATTCCGGAGCGTCCGCCATGTGATTCTGGCCTACCTGGCAGGGGATTTTGGCGTCTCTGGCTGGTGGTTCCGGCGAGTCGAACAGGAGGTTCCGGCGTGCTCGGCAGGTGCATCCGGTGTCTCTGGCACGTCATTCTGGCACGTTCGAGAGGTGGTTCCGGCATGCCTGTGACAGGTGATTCCGGAGTGTCCGACAAGGGGTTCTGGCACGTCTGAGAGGTGGTTCCGGCATACCCTGCAGGTGATTCTGGCTTGTCTGCCGAGTGGTGCTGGCGTAGCCATCAGGTGACTTTGGCGTGTCCAGCAGGTGGCTCCAGCGAGTAGAGCAGGTTGTTCCAGCGTACTCAGCAGGTGGTTCAGGCGGGTCTGGCAGGTGGTTCCGGTCTCTCTAGTAGGTGGTTCCGGCGTGTCCGGCACGTGCTTCTGGCACGTCTGAGAGCTGGTTCCGGCATGCCCGGCGGGTGATTCCATAGAGTCCGCCACGTGGTTCTGGCCTAGCTGACAGGTGATTTTGGCGTCCCCGGCAGGTGGTTACAGCGAGTTGAGCAGGAGGTTCCGGCATGCTCGGCAGTTGCATCCGGTGTCTCTGGCACGTGGTTCTGGCACGTCTGACATTTGGTTGCATCATGTCTGGCAGGTGATTCCGGAGTGTCCGGCAAGAGGTTCTGGTGTAGCCGGCAGGTGATTTTGGCATGTCCGGCAGGTGTTTCTGGCGAGCTGTTCAGGTGGTTCCGGTGTTCTTGGCAGGTGATTCTGGCGTGTCCGGCAGGTGGTTCCGGTCTGTCCGGTAATGGGTTCCGTCATGTGCCGCACGTGGTTCTGGCACGTCTGAGAGGTGGTTCCCGCATGCCCGGCAGGTGCTCCAGGAGAGTCCTACAAGTGGTTCTGGCCTAGCCCGCAGGTGATTTTGGCGTGTCCGGCAGGTGGTTCCGGCATGCTCGGCAGGTGGTTCAGGCATGTCTGGTAGGTGGTTCCGGTCTGTCCGCGAGGTGGTTCCGGCGTGTCAGGCACGTGGTTCCGGCATGTGTGACAGGTGGTTCTGGCATGTCCGGCAGGTGATTCTGGATTGTCCACCAAGTGGCTCTGGTGTAACCAGCAGGTGATTCCGGAGTGTACGGCAAGTGGTTCTGGCATAGCTGGCTGGTGATTTCGGGGTGTCCAGCAGGTGGCTCCAGCGAGTCGAGCAAGTTGTTCCGGTGTGCTCAGCAGGTGGTTCAGGCAGGTCCGGCAGGTGTTTCTGGTCTGTCCAGTACGTGGTGCCGGCATGTCCGGCACGTGCTTCCAGTATGTTTGAGAGGTGGCTCCTACCTTCCCGGCGGGAGATTCCGGAGCGTCCGCCATGTGATTCTGGCCTACCTGGCAGGGGATTTTGGCGTCTCTGGCTGGTGGTTCCGGCGAGTCGAACAGGAGGTTCCGGCGTGCTCGGCAGGTGCATCCGGTGTCTCTGGCACGTCATTCTGGCACGTTCGAGAGGTGGTTCCGGCATGCCTGTGACAGGTGATTCCGGAGTGTCCGACAAGGGGTTCTGGCACGTCTGAGAGGTGGTTCCGGCATACCCTGCAGGTGATTCTGGCTTGTCTGCCGAGTGGTGCTGGCGTAGCCATCAGGTGACTTTGGCGTGTCCAGCAGGTGGCTCCAGCGAGTAGAGCAGGTTGTTCCAGCGTACTCAGCAGGTGGTTCAGGCGGGTCTGGCAGGTGGTTCCGGTCTCTCTAGTAGGTGGTTCCGGCGTGTCCGGCACGTGCTTCTGGCACGTCTGAGAGCTGGTTCCGGCATGCCCGGCGGGTGATTCCATAGAGTCCGCCACGTGGTTCTGGCCTAGCTGACAGGTGATTTTGGCGTCCCCGGCAGGTGGTTACAGCGAGTTGAGCAGGAGGTTCCGGCATGCTCGGCAGTTGCATCCGGTGTCTCTGGCACGTGGTTCTGGCACGTCTGACATTTGGTTGCATCATGTCTGGCAGGTGATTCCGGAGTGTCCGGCAAGAGGTTCTGGTGTAGCCGGCAGGTGATTTTGGCATGTCCGGCAGGTGTTTCTGGCGAGCTGTTCAGGTGGTTCCGGTGTTCTTGGCAGGTGATTCTGGCGTGTCCGGCAGGTGGTTCCGGTCTGTCCGGTAATGGGTTCCGTCATGTGCCGCACGTGGTTCTGGCACGTCTGAGAGGTGGTTCCCGCATGCCCGGCAGGTGCTCCAGGAGAGTCCTACAAGTGGTTCTGGCCTAGCCCGCAGGTGATTTTGGCGTGTCCGGCAGGTGGTTCCGGCATGCTCGGCAGGTGGTTCAGGCATGTCTGGTAGGTGGTTCCGGTCTGTCCGCGAGGTGGTTCCGGCGTGTCAGGCACGTGGTTCCGGCATGTGTGACAGGTGGTTCTGGCATGTCCGGCAGGTGATTCTGGATTGTCCACCAAGTGGCTCTGGTGTAACCAGCAGGTGATTCCGGAGTGTACGGCAAGTGGTTCTGGCATAGCTGGCTGGTGATTTTGGGGTGTCCAGCAGGTGGCTCCAGCGAGTCGAGCAAGTTGTTCCGGTGTGCTCAGCAGGTGGTTCAGGCAGGTCCGGCAGGTGTTTCTGGTCTGTCCAGTACGTGGTGCCGGCATGTCCGGCACGTGCTTCCAGTATGTTTGAGAGGTGGCTCCTACCTTCCCGGCGGGAGATTCCGGAGCGTCCGCCATGTGATTCTGGCCTACCTGGCAGGGGATTTTGGCGTCTCTGGCTGGTGGTTCCGGCGAGTCGAACAGGAGGTTCCGGCGTGCTCGGCAGGTGCATCCGGTGTCTCTGGCACGTCATTCTGGCACGTTCGAGAGGTGGTTCCGGCATGCCTGTGACAGGTGATTCCGGAGTGTCCGACAAGGGGTTCTGGCACGTCTGAGAGGTGGTTCCGGCATACCCTGCAGGTGATTCTGGCTTGTCTGCCGAGTGGTGCTGGCGTAGCCATCAGGTGACTTTGGCGTGTCCAGCAGGTGGCTCCAGCGAGTAGAGCAGGTTGTTCCAGCGTACTCAGCAGGTGGTTCAGGCGGGTCTGGCAGGTGGTTCCGGTCTCTCTAGTAGGTGGTTCCGGCGTGTCCGGCACGTGCTTCTGGCACGTCTGAGAGCTGGTTCCGGCATGCCCGGCGGGTGATTCCATAGAGTCCGCCACGTGGTTCTGGCCTAGCTGACAGGTGATTTTGGCGTCCCCGGCAGGTGGTTACAGCGAGTTGAGCAGGAGGTTCCGGCATGCTCGGCAGTTGCATCCGGTGTCTCTGGCACGTGGTTCTGGCACGTCTGACATTTGGTTGCATCATGTCTGGCAGGTGATTCCGGAGTGTCCGGCAAGAGGTTCTGGTGTAGCCGGCAGGTGATTTTGGCATGTCCGGCAGGTGTTTCTGGCGAGCTGTTCAGGTGGTTCCGGTGTTCTTGGCAGGTGATTCTGGCGTGTCCGGCAGGTGGTTCCGGTCTGTCCGGTAATGGGTTCCGTCATGTGCCGCACGTGGTTCTGGCACGTCTGAGAGGTGGTTCCCGCATGCCCGGCAGGTGCTCCAGGAGAGTCCTACAAGTGGTTCTGGCCTAGCCCGCAGGTGATTTTGGCGTGTCCGGCAGGTGGTTCCGGCATGCTCGGCAGGTGGTTCAGGCATGTCTGGTAGGTGGTTCCGGTCTGTCCGCGAGGTGGTTCCGGCGTGTCAGGCACGTGGTTCCGGCATGTGTGACAGGTGGTTCTGGCATGTCCGGCAGGTGATTCTGGATTGTCCACCAAGTGGCTCTGGTGTAACCAGCAGGTGATTCCGGAGTGTACGGCAAGTGGTTCTGGCATAGCTGGCTGGTGATTTTGGGGTGTCCAGCAGGTGGCTCCAGCGAGTCGAGCAAGTTGTTCCGGTGTGCTCAGCAGGTGGTTCAGGCAGGTCCGGCAGGTGTTTCTGGTCTGTCCAGTACGTGGTGCCGGCATGTCCGGCACGTGCTTCCAGTATGTTTGAGAGGTGGTTCCTACCTTCCCGGCGGGAGATTCCGGAGCGTCCGCCATGTGATTCTGGCCTACCTGGCAGGGGATTTTGGCGTCTCTGGCTGGTGGTTCCGGCGAGTCGAACAGGAGGTTCCGGCGTGCTCGGCAGGTGCATCCGGTGTCTCTGGCACGTCATTCTGGCACGTTCGAGAGGTGGTTCCGGCATGCCTGTGACAGGTGATTCCGGAGTGTCCGACAAGGGGTTCTGGCACGTCTGAGAGGTGGTTCCGGCATACCCTGCAGGTGATTCTGGCTTGTCTGCCGAGTGGTGCTGGCGTAGCCATCAGGTGATTTTGGCGTGTCCAGCAGGTGGCTCCAGCTAGTAGAGCAGGTTGTTCCAGCGTACTCAGCAGGTGGTTCAGGCGGGTCTGGCAGGTGGTTCCGGTCTCTCTAGTAGGTGGTTCCGGCGTGTCCGGCACGTGCTTCTGGCACGTCTGAGAGCTGGTTCCGGCATGCCCGGCGGGTGATTCCATAGAGTCCGCCACGTGGTTCTGGCCTAGCTGACAGGTGATTTTGGCGTCCCCGGCAGGTGGTTACAGCGAGTTGAGAAGGAGGTTCCGGCATGCTCGGCAGTTGCATCCGGTGTCTCTGGCACGTGGTTCTGGCACGTCTGACATTTGGTTGCATCATGTCTGGCAGGTGATTCCGGAGTGTCCGGCAAGAGGTTCTGGTGTAGCCGGCAGGTGATTTTGGCATGTCCGGCAGGTGTTTCTGGCGAGCTGTTCAGGTGGTTCCGGTGTTCTTGGCAGGTGATTCTGGCGTGTCCGGCAGGTGGTTCCGGTCTGTCCGGTAATGGGTTCCGTCATGTGCCGCACGTGGTTCTGGCACGTCTGAGAGGTGGTTCCCGCATGCCCGGCAGGTGCTCCAGGAGAGTCCTACAAGTGGTTCTGGCCTAGCCCGCAGGTGATTTTGGCGTGTCCGGCAGGTGGTTCCGGCATGCTCGGCAGGTGGTTCAGGCATGTCTGGTAGGTGGTTCCGGTCTGTCCGCGAGGTGGTTCCGGCGTGTCAGGCACGTGGTTCCGGCATGTGTGACAGGTGGTTCTGGCATGTCCGGCAGGTGATTCTGGATTGTCCACCAAGTGGCTCTGGTGTAACCAGCAGGTGATTCCGGAGTGTCCGGCAAGTGGTTCTGTAATAGCCGGCTGGTGCTTTTGGCGTGTCCAGCAGGTGGCTCCAGCGAGTCGAGCAAGTTGTTCCGGTGTGCTCAGCAGGTGGTTCAGGCAGGTCCGGCAGGTGTTTCTGGTCTGTCCAGTACGTGGTGCCGGCATGTCCGGCACGTGCTTCCAGTATGTTTGAGAGGTGGCTCCTACCTTCCCGGCGGGAGATTCCGGAGCGTCCGCCATGTGATTCTGGCCTACCTGGCAGGGGATTTTGGCGTCTCTGGCTGGTGGTTCCGGCGAGTCGAACAGGAGGTTCCGGCGTGCTCGGCAGGTGCATCCGGTGTCTCTGGCACATCATTCTGGCACGTTCGAGAGGTGGTTCCGGCATGCCTGTGACAGGTGATTCCGGAGTGTCCGACAAGGGGTTCTGGCACGTCTGAGAGGTGGTTCCGGCATACCCTGCAGGTGATTCTGGCTTGTCTGCCGAGTGGTGCTGGCGTAGCCATCAGGTGACTTTGGCGTGTCCAGCAGGTGGCTCCAGCTAGTAGAGCAGGTTGTTCCAGCGTACTCAGCAGGTGGTTCAGGCGGGTCTGGCAGGTGGTTCCGGTCTCTCTAGTAGGTGGTTCCGGCGTGTCCGGCACGTGCTTCTGGCACGTCTGAGAGCTGGTTCCGGCATGCCCGGCGGGTGATTCCATAGAGTCCGCCACGTGGTTCTGGCCTAGCTGACAGGTGATTTTGGCGTCCCCGGCAGGTGGTTACAGCGAGTTGAGCAGGAGGTTCCGGCATGCTCGGCAGTTGCATCCGGTGTCTCTGGCACGTGGTTCTGGCACGTCTGACATTTGGTTGCATCATGTCTGGCAGGTGATTCCGGAGTGTCCGGCAAGAGGTTCTGGTGTAGCCGGCAGGTGATTTTGGCATGTCCGGCAGGTGTTTCTGGCGAGCTGTTCAGGTGGTTCCGGTGTTCTTGGCAGGTGATTCTGGCGTGTCCGGCAGGTGGTTCCGGTCTGTCCGGTAATGGGTTCCGTCATGTGCCGCACGTGGTTCTGGCACGTCTGAGAGGTGGTTCCCGCATGCCCGGCAGGTGCTCCAGGAGAGTCCTACAAGTGGTTCTGGCCTAGCCCGCAGGTGATTTTGGCGTGTCCGGCAGGTGGTTCCGGCATGCTCGGCAGGTGGTTCAGGCATGTCTGGTAGGTGGTTCCGGTCTGTCCGCGAGGTGGTTCCGGCGTGTCAGGCACGTGGTTCCGGCATGTGTGACAGGTGGTTCTGGCATGTCCGGCAGGTGATTCTGGATTGTCCACCAAGTGGCTCTGGTGTAACCAGCAGGTGATTCCGGAGTGTACGGCAAGTGGTTCTGGCATAGCTGGCTGGTGATTTCGGGGTGTCCAGCAGGTGGCTCCAGCGAGTCGAGCAAGTTGTTCCGGTGTGCTCAGCAGGTGGTTCAGGCAGGTCCGGCAGGTGTTTCTGGTCTGTCCAGTACGTGGTGCCGGCATGTCCGGCACGTGCTTCCAGTATGTTTGAGAGGTGGCTCCTACCTTCCCGGCGGGAGATTCCGGAGCGTCCGCCATGTGATTCTGGCCTACCTGGCAGGGGATTTTGGCGTCTCTGGCTGGTGGTTCCGGCGAGTCGAACAGGAGGTTCCGGCGTGCTCGGCAGGTGCATCCGGTGTCTCTGGCACGTCATTCTGGCACGTTCGAGAGGTGGTTCCGGCATGCCTGTGACAGGTGATTCCGGAGTGTCCGACAAGGGGTTCTGGCACGTCTGAGAGGTGGTTCCGGCATACCCTGCAGGTGATTCTGGCTTGTCTGCCGAGTGGTGCTGGCGTAGCCATCAGGTGACTTTGGCGTGTCCAGCAGGTGGCTCCAGCGAGTAGAGCAGGTTGTTCCAGCGTACTCAGCAGGTGGTTCAGGCGGGTCTGGCAGGTGGTTCCGGTCTCTCTAGTAGGTGGTTCCGGCGTGTCCGGCACGTGCTTCTGGCACGTCTGAGAGCTGGTTCCGGCATGCCCGGCGGGTGATTCCATAGAGTCCGCCACGTGGTTCTGGCCTAGCTGACAGGTGATTTTGGCGTCCCCGGCAGGTGGTTACAGCGAGTTGAGCAGGAGGTTCCGGCATGCTCGGCAGTTGCATCCGGTGTCTCTGGCACGTGGTTCTGGCACGTCTGACATTTGGTTGCATCATGTCTGGCAGGTGATTCCGGAGTGTCCGGCAAGAGGTTCTGGTGTAGCCGGCAGGTGATTTTGGCATGTCCGGCAGGTGTTTCTGGCGAGCTGTTCAGGTGGTTCCGGTGTTCTTGGCAGGTGATTCTGGCGTGTCCGGCAGGTGGTTCCGGTCTGTCCGGTAATGGGTTCCGTCATGTGCCGCACGTGGTTCTGGCACGTCTGAGAGGTGGTTCCCGCATGCCCGGCAGGTGCTCCAGGAGAGTCCTACAAGTGGTTCTGGCCTAGCCCGCAGGTGATTTTGGCGTGTCCGGCAGGTGGTTCCGGCATGCTCGGCAGGTGGTTCAGGCATGTCTGGTAGGTGGTTCCGGTCTGTCCGCGAGGTGGTTCCGGCGTGTCAGGCACGTGGTTCCGGCATGTGTGACAGGTGGTTCTGGCATGTCCGGCAGGTGATTCTGGATTGTCCACCAAGTGGCTCTGGTGTAAGCAGCAGGTGATTCCGGAGTGTACGGCAAGTGGTTCTGGCATAGCTGGCTGGTGATTTTGGGGTGTCCAGCAGGTGGCTCCAGCGAGTCGAGCAAGTTGTTCCGGTGTGCTCAGCAGGTGGTTCAGGCAGGTCCGGCAGGTGTTTCTGGTCTGTCCAGTACGTGGTGCCGGCATGTCCGGCACGTGCTTCCAGTATGTTTGAGAGGTGGCTCCTACCTTCCCGGCGGGAGATTCCGGAGCGTCCGCCATGTGATTCTGGCCTACGTGGCAGGGGATTTTGGCGTCTCTGGCTGGTGGTTCCGGCGAGTCGAACAGGAGGTTCCGGCGTGCTCGGCAGGTGCATCCGGTGTCTCTGGCACGTCATTCTGGCACGTTCGAGAGGTGGTTCCGGCATGCCTGTGACAGGTGATTCCGGAGTGTCCGACAAGGGGTTCTGGCACGTCTGAGAGGTGGTTCCGGCATACCCTGCAGGTGATTCTGGCTTGTCTGCCGAGTGGTGCTGGCGTAGCCATCAGGTGATTTTGGCGTGTCCAGCAGGTGGCTCCAGCGAGTAGAGCAGGTTGTTCCAGCGTACTCAGCAGGTGGTTCAGGCGGGTCTGGCAGGTGGTTCCGGTCTCTCTAGTAGGTGGTTCCGGCGTGTCCGGCACGTGCTTCTGGCACGTCTGAGAGCTGGTTCCGGCATGCCCGGCGGGTGATTCCATAGAGTCCGCCACGTGGTTCTGGCCTAGCTGACAGGTGATTTTGGCGTCCCCGGCAGGTGGTTACAGCGAGTTGAGCAGGAGGTTCCGGCATGCTCGGCAGTTGCATCCGGTGTCTCTGGCACGTGGTTCTGGCACGTCTGACATTTGGTTGCATCATGTCTGGCAGGTGATTCCGGAGTGTCCGGCAAGAGGTTCTGGTGTAGCCGGCAGGTGATTTTGGCATGTCCGGCAGGTGTTTCTGGCGAGCTGTTCAGGTGGTTCCGGTGTTCTTGGCAGGTGATTCTGGCGTGTCCGGCAGGTGGTTCCGGTCTGTCCGGTAATGGGTTCCGTCATGTGCCGCACGTGGTTCTGGCACGTCTGAGAGGTGGTTCCCGCATGCCCGGCAGGTGCTCCAGGAGAGTCCTACAAGTGGTTCTGGCCTAGCCCGCAGGTGATTTTGGCGTGTCCGGCAGGTGGTTCCGGCATGCTCGGCAGGTGGTTCAGGCATGTCTGGTAGGTGGTTCCGGTCTGTCCGCGAGGTGGTTCCGGCGTGTCCGGCAGGTGGTTCCGGCATGTGTGACAGGTGGTTCTGGCATGTCCGGCAGGTGATTCTGGATTGTCCACCAAGTGGCTCTGGTGTAACCAGCAGGTGATTCCGGAGTGTACGGCAAGTGGTTCTGGCATAGCTGGCTGGTGATTTTGGGGTGTCCAGCAGGTGGCTCCAGCGAGTCGAGCAAGTTGTTCCGGTGTGCTCAGCAGGTGGTTCAGGCAGGTCCGGCAGGTGTTTCTGGTCTGTCCAGTACGTGGTGCCGGCATGTCCGGCACGTGCTTCCAGTATGTTTGAGAGGTGGTTCCTACCTTCCCGGCGGGAGATTCCGGAGCGTCCGCCATGTGATTCTGGCCTACCTGGCAGGGGATTTTGGCGTCTCTGGCTGGTGGTTCCGGCGAGTCGAACAGGAGGTTCCGGCGTGCTCGGCAGGTGCATCCGGTGTCTCTGGCACGTCATTCTGGCACGTTCGAGAGGTGGTTCCGGCATGCCTGTGACAGGTGATTCCGGAGTGTCCGACAAGGGGTTCTGGCACGTCTGAGAGGTGGTTCCGGCATACCCTGCAGGTGATTCTGGCTTGTCTGCCGAGTGGTGCTGGCGTAGCCATCAGGTGATTTTGGCGTGTCCAGCAGGTGGCTCCAGCGAGTAGAGCAGGTTGTTCCAGCGTACTCAGCAGGTGGTTCAGGCGGGTCTGGCAGGTGGTTCCGGTCTCTCTAGTAGGTGGTTCCGGCGTGTCCGGCACGTGCTTCTGGCACGTCTGAGAGCTGGTTCCGGCATGCCCGGCGGGTGATTCCATAGAGTCCGCCACGTGGTTCTGGCCTAGCTGACAGGTGATTTTGGCGTCCCCGGCAGGTGGTTACAGCGAGTTGAGCAGGAGGTTCCGGCATGCTCGGCAGTTGCATCCGGTGTCTCTGGCACGTGGTTCTGGCACGTCTGACATTTGGTTGCATCATGTCTGGCAGGTGATTCCGGAGTGTCCGGCAAGAGGTTCTGGTGTAGCCGGCAGGTGATTTTGGCATGTCCGGCAGGTGTTTCTGGCGAGCTGTTCAGGTGGTTCCGGTGTTCTTGGCAGGTGATTCTGGCGTGTCCGGCAGGTGGTTCCGGTCTGTCCGGTAATGGGTTCCGTCATGTGCCGCACGTGGTTCTGGCACGTCTGAGAGGTGGTTCCCGCATGCCCGGCAGGTGCTCCAGGAGAGTCCTACAAGTGGTTCTGGCCTAGCCCGCAGGTGATTTTGGCGTGTCCGGCAGTTGGTTCCGGCATGCTCGGCAGGTGGTTCAGGCATGTCTGGTAGGTGGTTCCGGTCTGTCCGCGAGGTGGTTCCGGCGTGTCAGGCACGTGGTTCCGGCATGTGTGACAGGTGGTTCTGGCATGTCCGGCAGGTGATTCTGGATTGTCCACCAAGTGGCTCTGGTGTAAGCAGCAGGTGATTCCGGAGTGTACGGCAAGTGGTTCTGGCATAGCTGGCTGGTGATTTTGGGGTGTCCAGCAGGTGGCTCCAGCGAGTCGAGCAAGTTGTTCCGGTGTGCTCAGCAGGTGGTTCAGGCAGGTCCGGCAGGTGTTTCTGGTCTGTCCAGTACGTGGTGCCGGCATGTCCGGCACGTGCTTCCAGTATGTTTGAGAGGTGGCTCCTACCTTCCCGGCGGGAGATTCCGGAGCGTCCGCCATGTGATTCTGGCCTACGTGGCAGGGGATTTTGGCGTCTCTGGCTGGTGGTTCCGGCGAGTCGAACAGGAGGTTCCGGCGTGCTCGGCAGGTGCATCCGGTGTCTCTGGCACGTCATTCTGGCACGTTCGAGAGGTGGTTCCGGCATGCCTGTGACAGGTGATTCCGGAGTGTCCGACAAGGGGTTCTGGCACGTCTGAGAGGTGGTTCCGGCATACCCTGCAGGTGATTCTGGCTTGTCTGCCGAGTGGTGCTGGCGTAGCCATCAGGTGATTTTGGCGTGTCCAGCAGGTGGCTCCAGCGAGTAGAGCAGGTTGTTCCAGCGTACTCAGCAGGTGGTTCAGGCGGGTCTGGCAGGTGGTTCCGGTCTCTCTAGTAGGTGGTTCCGGCGTGTCCGGCACGTGCTTCTGGCACGTCTGAGAGCTGGTTCCGGCATGCCCGGCGGGTGATTCCATAGAGTCCGCCACGTGGTTCTGGCCTAGCTGACAGGTGATTTTGGTGTCCCCGGCAGGTGGTTACAGCGAGTTGAGCAGGAGGTTCCGGCATGCTCGGCAGTTGCATCCGGTGTCTCTGGCACGTGGTTCTGGCACGTCTGACATTTGGTTGCATCATGTCTGGCAGGTGATTCCGGAGTGTCCGGCAAGAGGTTCTGGTGTAGCCGGCAGGTGATTTTGACATGTCCGGCAGGTGTTTCTGGCGAGCTGTTCAGGTGGTTCCGGTGTTCTTGGCAGGTGATTCTGGCGTGTCCGGCAGGTGGTTCCGGTCTGTCCGGTAATGGGTTCCGTCATGTGCCGCACGTGGTTCTGGCACGTCTGAGAGGTGGTTCCCGCATGCCCGGCAGGTGCTCCAGGAGAGTCCTACAAGTGGTTCTGGCCTAGCCCGCAGGTGATTTTGGCGTGTCCGGCAGTTGGTTCCGGCATGCTCGGCAGGTGGTTCAGGCATGTCTGGTAGGTGGTTCCGGTCTGTCCGCGAGGTGGTTCCGGCGTGTCAGGCACGTGGTTCCGGCATGTGTGACAGGTGGTTCTGGCATGTCCGGCAGGTGATTCTGGATTGTCCACCAAGTGGCTCTGGTGTAACCAGCAGGTGATTCCGGAGTGTACGGCAAGTGGTTCTGGCATAGCTGGCTGGTGATTTTGGGGTGTCCAGCAGGTGGCTCCAGCGAGTCGAGCAAGTTGTTCCGGTGTGCTCAGCAGGTGGTTCAGGCAGGTCCGGCAGGTGTTTCTGGTCTGTCCAGTACGTGGTGCCGGCATGTCCGGCACGTGCTTCCAGTATGTTTGAGAGGTGGCTCCTACCTTCCCGGCGGGAGATTCCGGAGCGTCCGCCATGTGATTCTGGCCTACGTGGCAGGGGATTTTGGCGTCTCTGGCTGGTGGTTCCGGCGAGTCGAACAGGAGGTTCCGGCGTGCTCGGCAGGTGCATCCGGTGTCTCTGGCACGTCATTCTGGCACGTTCGAGAGGTGGTTCCGGCATGCCTGTGACAGGTGATTCCGGAGTGTCCGACAAGGGGTTCTGGCACGTCTGAGAGGTGGTTCCGGCATACCCTGCAGGTGATTCTGGCTTGTCTGCCGAGTGGTGCTGGCGTAGCCATCAGGTGATTTTGGCGTGTCCAGCAGGTGGCTCCAGCGAGTAGAGCAGGTTGTTCCAGCGTACTCAGCAGGTGGTTCAGGCGGGTCTGGCAGGTGGTTCCGGTCTCTCTAGTAGGTGGTTCCGGCGTGTCCGGCACGTGCTTCTGGCACGTCTGAGAGCTGGTTCCGGCATGCCCGGAGGGTGATTCCATAGAGTCCGCCACGTGGTTCTGGCCTAGCTGACAGGTGATTTTGGCGTCCCCGGCAGGTGGTTACAGCGAGTTGAGCAGGAGGTTCCGGCATGCTCGGCAGTTGCATCCGGTGTCTCTGGCACGTGGTTCTGGCACGTCTGACATTTGGTTGCATCATGTCTGGCAGGTGATTCCGGAGTGTCCGGCAAGAGGTTCTGGTGTAGCCGGCAGGTGATTTTGGCATGTCCGGCAGGTGTTTCTGGCGAGCTGTTCAGGTGGTTCCGGTGTTCTTGGCAGGTGATTCTGGCGTGTCCGGCAGGTGGTTCCGGTCTGTCCGGTAATGGGTTCCGTCATGTGCCGCACGTGGTTCTGGCACGTCTGAGAGGTGGTTCCCGCATGCCCGGCAGGTGCTCCAGGAGAGTCCTACAAGTGGTTCTGGCCTAGCCCGCAGGTGATTTTGGCGTGTCCGGCAGGTGGTTCCGGCATGCTCGGCAGGTGGTTCAGGCATGTCTGGTAGGTGGTTCCGGTCTGTCCGCGAGGTGGTTCCGGCGTGTCAGGCACGTGGTTCCGGCATGTGTGACAGGTGGTTCTGGCATGTCCGGCAGGTGATTCTGGATTGTCCACCAAGTGGCTCTGGTGTAACCAGCAGGTGATTCCGGAGTGTACGGCAAGTGGTTCTGGCATAGCTGGCTGGTGATTTTGGGGTGTCCAGCAGGTGGCTCCAGCGAGTCGAGCAAGTTGTTCCGGTGTGCTCAGCAGGTGGTTCAGGCAGGTCCGGCAGGTGTTTCTGGTCTGTCCAGTACGTGGTGCCGGCATGTCCGGCACGTGCTTCCAGTATGTTTGAGAGGTGGTTCCTACCTTCCCGGCGGGAGATTCCGGAGCGTCCGCCATGTGATTCTGGCCTACCTGGCAGGGGATTTTGGCGTCTCTGGCTGGTGGTTCCGGCGAGTCGAACAGGAGGTTCCGGCGTGCTCGGCAGGTGCATCCGGTGTCTCTGGCACGTCATTCTGGCACGTTCGAGAGGTGGTTCCGGCATGCCTGTGACAGGTGATTCCGGAGTGTCCGACAAGGGGTTCTGGCACGTCTGAGAGGTGGTTCCGGCATACCCTGCAGGTGATTCTGGCTTGTCTGCCGAGTGGTGCTGGCGTAGCCATCAGGTGATTTTGGCGTGTCCAGCAGGTGGCTCCAGCGAGTAGAGCAGGTTGTTCCAGCGTACTCAGCAGGTGGTTCAGGCGGGTCTGGCAGGTGGTTCCGGTCTCTCTAGTAGGTGGTTCCGGCGTGTCCGGCACGTGCTTCTGGCACGTCTGAGAGCTGGTTCCGGCATGCCCGGCGGGTGATTCCATAGAGTCCGCCACGTGGTTCTGGCCTAGCTGACAGGTGATTTTGGCGTCCCCGGCAGGTGGTTACAGCGAGTTGAGCAGGAGGTTCCGGCATGCTCGGCAGTTGCATCCGGTGTCTCTGGCACGTGGTTCTGGCACGTCTGACATTTGGTTGCATCATGTCTGGCAGGTGATTCCGGAGTGTCCGGCAAGAGGTTCTGGTGTAGCCGGCAGGTGATTTTGGCATGTCCGGCAGGTGTTTCTGGCGAGCTGTTCAGGTGGTTCCGGTGTTCTTGGCAGGTGATTCTGGCGTGTCCGGCAGGTGGTTCCGGTCTGTCCGGTAATGGGTTCCGTCATGTGCCGCACGTGGTTCTGGCACGTCTGAGAGGTGGTTCCCGCATGCCCGGCAGGTGCTCCAGGAGAGTCCTACAAGTGGTTCTGGCCTAGCCCGCAGGTGATTTTGGCGTGTCCGGCAGTTGGTTCCGGCATGCTCGGCAGGTGGTTCAGGCATGTCTGGTAGGTGGTTCCGGTCTGTCCGCGAGGTGGTTCCGGCGTGTCAGGCACGTGGTTCCGGCATGTGTGACAGGTGGTTCTGGCATGTCCGGCAGGTGATTCTGGATTGTCCACCAAGTGGCTCTGGTGTAAGCAGCAGGTGATTCCGGAGTGTACGGCAAGTGGTTCTGGCATAGCTGGCTGGTGATTTTGGGGTGTCCAGCAGGTGGCTCCAGCGAGTCGAGCAAGTTGTTCCGGTGTGCTCAGCAGGTGGTTCAGGCAGGTCCGGCAGGTGTTTCTGGTCTGTCCAGTACGTGGTGCCGGCATGTCCGGCACGTGCTTCCAGTATGTTTGAGAGGTGGCTCCTACCTTCCCGGCGGGAGATTCCGGAGCGTCCGCCATGTGATTCTGGCCTACGTGGCAGGGGATTTTGGCGTCTCTGGCTGGTGGTTCCGGCGAGTCGAACAGGAGGTTCCGGCGTGCTCGGCAGGTGCATCCGGTGTCTCTGGCACGTCATTCTGGCACGTTCGAGAGGTGGTTCCGGCATGCCTGTGACAGGTGATTCCGGAGTGTCCGACAAGGGGTTCTGGCACGTCTGAGAGGTGGTTCCGGCATACCCTGCAGGTGATTCTGGCTTGTCTGCCGAGTGGTGCTGGCGTAGCCATCAGGTGATTTTGGCGTGTCCAGCAGGTGGCTCCAGCGAGTAGAGCAGGTTGTTCCAGCGTACTCAGCAGGTGGTTCAGGCGGGTCTGGCAGGTGGTTCCGGTCTCTCTAGAAGGTGGTTCCGGCGTGTCCGGCACGTGCTTCTGGCACGTCTGAGAGCTGGTTCCGGCATGCCCGGCGGGTGATTCCATAGAGTCCGCCACGTGGTTCTGGCCTAGCTGACAGGTGATTTTGGTGTCCCCGGCAGGTGGTTACAGCGAGTTGAGCAGGAGGTTCCGGCATGCTCGGCAGTTGCATCCGGTGTCTCTGGCACGTGGTTCTGGCACGTCTGACATTTGGTTGCATCATGTCTGGCAGGTGATTCCGGAGTGTCCGGCAAGAGGTTCTGGTGTAGCCGGCAGGTGATTTTGGCATGTCCGGCAGGTGTTTCTGGCGAGCTGTTCAGGTGGTTCCGGTGTTCTTGGCAGGTGATTCTGGCGTGTCCGGCAGGTGGTTCCGGTCTGTCCGGTAATGGGTTCCGTCATGTGCCGCACGTGGTTCTGGCACGTCTGAGAGGTGGTTCCCGCATGCCCGGCAGGTGCTCCAGGAGAGTCCTACAAGTGGTTCTGGCCTAGCCCGCAGGTGATTTTGGCGTGTCCGGCAGGTGGTTCCGGCATGCTCGGCAGGTGGTTCAGGCATGTCTGGTAGGTGGTTCCGGTCTGTCCGCGAGGTGGTTCCGGCGTGTCCGGCAGGTGGTTCCGGCATGTGTGACAGGTGGTTCTGGCATGTCCGGCAGGTGATTCTGGATTGTCCACCAAGTGGCTCTGGTGTAACCAGCAGGTGATTCCGGAGTGTACGGCAAGTGGTTCTGGCATAGCTGGCTGGTGATTTTGGGGTGTCCAGCAGGTGGCTCCAGCGAGTCGAGCAAGTTGTTCCGGTGTGCTCAGCAGGTGGTTCAGGCAGGTCCGGCAGGTGTTTCTGGTCTGTCCAGTACGTGGTGCCGGCATGTCCGGCACGTGCTTCCAGTATGTTTGAGAGGTGGTTCCTACCTTCCCGGCGGGAGATTCCGGAGCGTCCGCCATGTGATTCTGGCCTACCTGGCAGGGGATTTTGGCGTCTCTGGCTGGTGGTTCCGGCGAGTCGAACAGGAGGTTCCGGCGTGCTCGGCAGGTGCATCCGGTGTCTCTGGCACGTCATTCTGGCACGTTCGAGAGGTGGTTCCGGCATGCCTGTGACAGGTGATTCCGGAGTGTCCGACAAGGGGTTCTGGCACGTCTGAGAGGTGGTTCCGGCATACCCTGCAGGTGATTCTGGCTTGTCTGCCGAGTGGTGCTGGCGTAGCCATCAGGTGATTTTGGCGTGTCCAGCAGGTGGCTCCAGCGAGTAGAGCAGGTTGTTCCAGCGTACTCAGCAGGTGGTTCAGGCGGGTCTGGCAGGTGGTTCCGGTCTCTCTAGTAGGTGGTTCCGGCGTGTCCGGCACGTGCTTCTGGCACGTCTGAGAGCTGGTTCCGGCATGCCCGGCGGGTGATTCCATAGAGTCCGCCACGTGGTTCTGGCCTAGCTGACAGGTGATTTTGGCGTCCCCGGCAGGTGGTTACAGCGAGTTGAGCAGGAGGTTCCGGCATGCTCGGCAGTTGCATCCGGTGTCTCTGGCACGTGGTTCTGGCACGTCTGACATTTGGTTGCATCATGTCTGGCAGGTGATTCCGGAGTGTCCGGCAAGAGGTTCTGGTGTAGCCGGCAGGTGATTTTGGCATGTCCGGCAGGTGTTTCTGGCGAGCTGTTCAGGTGGTTCCGGTGTTCTTGGCAGGTGATTCTGGCGTGTCCGGCAGGTGGTTCCGGTCTGTCCGGTAATGGGTTCCGTCATGTGCCGCACGTGGTTCTGGCACGTCTGAGAGGTGGTTCCCGCATGCCCGGCAGGTGCTCCAGGAGAGTCCTACAAGTGGTTCTGGCCTAGCCCGCAGGTGATTTTGGCGTGTCCGGCAGTTGGTTCCGGCATGCTCGGCAGGTGGTTCAGGCATGTCTGGTAGGTGGTTCCGGTCTGTCCGCGAGGTGGTTCCGGCGTGTCAGGCACGTGGTTCCGGCATGTGTGACAGGTGGTTCTGGCATGTCCGGCAGGTGATTCTGGATTGTCCACCAAGTGGCTCTGGTGTAAGCAGCAGGTGATTCCGGAGTGTACGGCAAGTGGTTCTGGCATAGCTGGCTGGTGATTTTGGGGTGTCCAGCAGGTGGCTCCAGCGAGTCGAGCAAGTTGTTCCGGTGTGCTCAGCAGGTGGTTCAGGCAGGTCCGGCAGGTGTTTCTGGTCTGTCCAGTACGTGGTGCCGGCATGTCCGGCACGTGCTTCCAGTATGTTTGAGAGGTGGCTCCTACCTTCCCGGCGGGAGATTCCGGAGCGTCCGCCATGTGATTCTGGCCTACGTGGCAGGGGATTTTGGCGTCTCTGGCTGGTGGTTCCGGCGAGTCGAACAGGAGGTTCCGGCGTGCTCGGCAGGTGCATCCGGTGTCTCTGGCACGTCATTCTGGCACGTTCGAGAGGTGGTTCCGGCATGCCTGTGACAGGTGATTCCGGAGTGTCCGACAAGGGGTTCTGGCACGTCTGAGAGGTGGTTCCGGCATACCCTGCAGGTGATTCTGGCTTGTCTGCCGAGTGGTGCTGGCGTAGCCATCAGGTGATTTTGGCGTGTCCAGCAGGTGGCTCCAGCGAGTAGAGCAGGTTGTTCCAGCGTACTCAGCAGGTGGTTCAGGCGGGTCTGGCAGGTGGTTCCGGTCTCTCTAGTAGGTGGTTCCGGCGTGTCCGGCACGTGCTTCTGGCACGTCTGAGAGCTGGTTCCGGCATGCCCGGCGGGTGATTCCATAGAGTCCGCCACGTGGTTCTGGCCTAGCTGACAGGTGATTTTGGCGTCCCCGGCAGGTGGTTACAGCGAGTTGAGCAGGAGGTTCCGGCATGCTCGGCAGTTGCATCCGGTGTCTCTGGCACGTGGTTCTGGCACGTCTGACATTTGGTTGCATCATGTCTGGCAGGTGATTCCGGAGTGTCCGGCAAGAGGTTCTGGTGTAGCCGGCAGGTGATTTTGGCATGTCCGGCAGGTGTTTCTGGCGAGCTGTTCAGGTGGTTCCGGTGTTCTTGGCAGGTGATTCTGGCGTGTCCGGCAGGTGGTTCCGGTCTGTCCGGTAATGGGTTCCGTCATGTGCCGCACGTGGTTCTGGCACGTCTGAGAGGTGGTTCCCGCATGCCCGGCAGGTGCTCCAGGAGAGTCCTACAAGTGGTTCTGGCCTAGCCCGCAGGTGATTTTGGCGTGTCCGGCAGGTGGTTCCGGCATGCTCGGCAGGTGGTTCAGGCATGTCTGGTAGGTGGTTCCGGTCTGTCCGCGAGGTGGTTCCGGCGTGTCCGGCAGGTGGTTCCGGCATGTGTGACAGGTGGTTCTGGCATGTCCGGCAGGTGATTCTGGATTGTCCACCAAGTGGCTCTGGTGTAACCAGCAGGTGATTCCGGAGTGTACGGCAAGTGGTTCTGGCATAGCTGGCTGGTGATTTTGGGGTGTCCAGCAGGTGGCTCCAGCGAGTCGAGCAAGTTGTTCCGGTGTGCTCAGCAGGTGGTTCAGGCAGGTCCGGCAGGTGTTTCTGGTCTGTCCAGTACGTGGTGCCGGCATGTCCGGCACGTGCTTCCAGTATGTTTGAGAGGTGGTTCCTACCTTCCCGGCGGGAGATTCCGGAGCGTCCGCCATGTGATTCTGGCCTACCTGGCAGGGGATTTTGGCGTCTCTGGCTGGTGGTTCCGGCGAGTCGAACAGGAGGTTCCGGCGTGCTCGGCAGGTGCATCCGGTGTCTCTGGCACGTCATTCTGGCACGTTCGAGAGGTGGTTCTGGCATGCCTGTGACAGGTGATTCCGGAGTGTCCGACAAGGGGTTCTGGCACGTCTGAGAGGTGGTTCCGGCATACCCTGCAGGTGATTCTGGCTTGTCTGCCGAGTGGTGCTGGCGTAGCCATCAGGTGATTTTGGCGTGTCCAGCAGGTGGCTCCAGCGAGTAGAGCAGGTTGTTCCAGCGTACTCAGCAGGTGGTTCAGGCGGGTCTGGCAGGTGGTTCCGGTCTCTCTAGTAGGTGGTTCCGGCGTGTCCGGCACGTGCTTCTGGCACGTCTGAGAGCTGGTTCCGGCATGCCCGGCGGGTGATTCCATAGAGTCCGCCACGTGGTTCTGGCCTAGCTGACAGGTGATTTTGGCGTCCCCGGCAGGTGGTTACAGCGAGTTGAGCAGGAGGTTCCGGCATGCTCGGCAGTTGCATCCGGTGTCTCTGGCACGTGGTTCTGGCACGTCTGACATTTGGTTGCATCATGTCTGGCAGGTGATTCCGGAGTGTCCGGCAAGAGGTTCTGGTGTAGCCGGCAGGTGATTTTGGCATGTCCGGCAGGTGTTTCTGGCGAGCTGTTCAGGTGGTTCCGGTGTTCTTGGCAGGTGATTCTGGCGTGTCCGGCAGGTGGTTCCGGTCTGTCCGGTAATGGGTTCCGTCATGTGCCGCACGTGGTTCTGGCACGTCTGAGAGGTGGTTCCCGCATGCCCGGCAGGTGCTCCAGGAGAGTCCTACAAGTGGTTCTGGCCTAGCCCGCAGGTGATTTTGGCGTGTCCGGCAGGTGGTTCCGGCATGCTCGGCAGGTGGTTCAGGCATGTCTGGTAGGTGGTTCCGGTCTGTCCGCGAGGTGGTTCCGGCGTGTCCGGCACGTGGTTCCGGCATGTGTGACAGGTGGTTCTGGCATGTCCGGCAGGTGATTCTGGATTGTCCACCAAGTGGCTCTGGTGTAACCAGCAGGTGATTCCGGAGTGTACGGCAAGTGGTTCTGGCATAGCTGGCTGGTGATTTTGGGGTGTCCAGCAGGTGGCTCCAGCGAGTCGAGCAAGTTGTTCCGGTGTGCTCAGCAGGTGGTTCAGGCAGGTCCGGCAGGTGTTTCTGGTCTGTCCAGTACGTGGTGCCGGCATGTCCGGCACGTGCTTCCAGTATGTTTGAGAGGTGGTTCCTACCTTCCCGGCGGGAGATTCCGGAGCGTCCGCCATGTGATTCTGGCCTACCTGGCAGGGGATTTTGGCGTCTCTGGCTGGTGGTTCCGGCGAGTCGAACAGGAGGTTCCGGCGTGCTCGGCAGGTGCATCCGGTGTCTCTGGCACGTCATTCTGGCACGTTCGAGAGGTGGTTCCGGCATGCCTGTGACAGGTGATTCCGGAGTGTCCGACAAGGGGTTCTGGCACGTCTGAGAGGTGGTTCCGGCATACCCTGCAGGTGATTCTGGCTTGTCTGCCGAGTGGTGCTGGCGTAGCCATCAGGTGATTTTGGCGTGTCCAGCAGGTGGCTCCAGCGAGTAGAGCAGGTTGTTCCAGCGTACTCAGCAGGTGGTTCAGGCGGGTCTGGCAGGTGGTTCCGGTCTCTCTAGTAGGTGGTTCCGGCGTGTCCGGCACGTGCTTCTGGCACGTCTGAGAGCTGGTTCCGGCATGCCCGGCGGGTGATTCCATAGAGTCCGCCACGTGGTTCTGGCCTAGCTGACAGGTGATTTTGGCGTCCCCGGCAGGTGGTTACAGCGAGTTGAGCAGGAGGTTCCGGCATGCTCGGCAGTTGCATCCGGTGTCTCTGGCACGTGGTTCTGGCACGTCTGACATTTGGTTGCATCATGTCTGGCAGGTGATTCCGGAGTGTCCGGCAAGAGGTTCTGGTGTAGCCGGCAGGTGATTTTGGCATGTCCGGCAGGTGTTTCTGGCGAGCTGTTCAGGTGGTTCCGGTGTTCTTGGCAGGTGATTCTGGCGTGTCCGGCAGGTGGTTCCGGTCTGTCCGGTAATGGGTTCCGTCATGTGCCGCACGTGGTTCTGGCACGTCTGAGAGGTGGTTCCCGCATGCCCGGCAGGTGCTCCAGGAGAGTCCTACAAGTGGTTCTGGCCTAGCCCGCAGGTGATTTTGGCGTGTCCGGCAGGTGGTTCCGGCATGCTCGGCAGGTGGTTCAGGCATGTCTGGTAGGTGGTTCCGGTCTGTCCGCGAGGTGGTTCCGGCGTGTCAGGCACGTGGTTCCGGCATGTGTGACAGGTGGTTCTGGCATGTCCGGCAGGTGATTCTGGATTGTCCACCAAGTGGCTCTGGTGTAAGCAGCAGGTGATTCCGGAGTGTACGGCAAGTGGTTCTGGCATAGCTGGCTGGTGATTTTGGGGTGTCCAGCAGGTGGCTCCAGCGAGTCGAGCAAGTTGTTCCGGTGTGCTCAGCAGGTGGTTCAGGCAGGTCCGGCAGGTGTTTCTGGTCTGTCCAGTACGTGGTGCCGGCATGTCCAGCACGTGCTTCCAGTATGTTTGAGAGGTGGCTCCTACCTTCCCGGCGGGAGATTCCGGAGCGTCCGCCATGTGATTCTGGCCTACGTGGCAGGGGATTTTGGCGTCTCTGGCTGGTGGTTCCGGCGAGTCGAACAGGAGGTTCCGGCGTGCTCGGCAGGTGCATCCGGTGTCTCTGGCACGTCATTCTGGCACGTTCGAGAGGTGGTTCCGGCATGCCTGTGACAGGTGATTCCGGAGTGTCCGACAAGGGGTTCTGGCACGTCTGAGAGGTGGTTCCGGCATACCCTGCAGGTGATTCTGGCTTGTCTGCCGAGTGGTGCTGGCGTAGCCATCAGGTGATTTTGGCGTGTCCAGCAGGTGGCTCCAGCGAGTAGAGCAGGTTGTTCCAGCGTACTCAGCAGGTGGTTCAGGCGGGTCTGGCAGGTGGTTCCGGTCTCTCTAGTAGGTGGTTCCGGCGTGTCCGGCACGTGCTTCTGGCACGTCTGAGAGCTGGTTCCGGCATGCCCGGCGGGTGATTCCATAGAGTCCGCCACGTGGTTCTGGCCTAGCTGACAGGTGATTTTGGCGTCCCCGGCAGGTGGTTACAGCGAGTTGAGCAGGAGGTTCCGGCATGCTCGGCAGTTGCATCCGGTGTCTCTGGCACGTGGTTCTGGCACGTCTGACATTTGGTTGCATCATGTCTGGCAGGTGATTCCGGAGTGTCCGGCAAGAGGTTCTGGTGTAGCCGGCAGGTGATTTTGGCATGTCCGGCAGGTGTTTCTGGCGAGCTGTTCAGGTGGTTCCGGTGTTCTTGGCAGGTGATTCTGGCGTGTCCGGCAGGTGGTTCCGGTCTGTCCGGTAATGGGTTCCGTCATGTGCCGCACGTGGTTCTGGCACGTCTGAGAGGTGGTTCCCGCATGCCCGGCAGGTGCTCCAGGAGAGTCCTACAAGTGGTTCTGGCCTAGCCCGCAGGTGATTTTGGCGTGTCCGGCAGGTGGTTCCGGCATGCTCGGCAGGTGGTTCAGGCATGTCTGGTAGGTGGTTCCGGTCTGTCCGCGAGGTGGTTCCGGCGTGTCCGGCAGGTGGTTCCGGCATGTGTGACAGGTGGTTCTGGCATGTCCGGCAGGTGATTCTGGATTGTCCACCAAGTGGCTCTGGTGTAACCAGCAGGTGATTCCGGAGTGTACGGCAAGTGGTTCTGGCATAGCTGGCTGGTGATTTTGGGGTGTCCAGCAGGTGGCTCCAGCGAGTCGAGCAAGTTGTTCCGGTGTGCTCAGCAGGTGGTTCAGGCAGGTCCGGCAGGTGTTTCTGGTCTGTCCAGTACGTGGTGCCGGCATGTCCGGCACGTGCTTCCAGTATGTTTGAGAGGTGGTTCCTACCTTCCCGGCGGGAGATTCCGGAGCGTCCGCCATGTGATTCTGGCCTACCTGGCAGGGGATTTTGGCGTCTCTGGCTGGTGGTTCCGGCGAGTCGAACAGGAGGTTCCGGCGTGCTCGGCAGGTGCATCCGGTGTCTCTGGCACGTCATTCTGGCACGTTCGAGAGGTGGTTCCGGCATGCCTGTGACAGGTGATTCCGGAGTGTCCGACAAGGGGTTCTGGCACGTCTGAGAGGTGGTTCCGGCATACCCTGCAGGTGATTCTGGCTTGTCTGCCGAGTGGTGCTGGCGTAGCCATCAGGTGATTTTGGCGTGTCCAGCAGGTGGCTCCAGCGAGTAGAGCAGGTTGTTCCAGCGTACTCAGCAGGTGGTTCAGGCGGGTCTGGCAGGTGGTTCCGGTCTCTCTAGTAGGTGGTTCCGGCGTGTCCGGCACGTGCTTCTGGCACGTCTGAGAGCTGGTTCCGGCATGCCCGGCGGGTGATTCCATAGAGTCCGCCACGTGGTTCTGGCCTAGCTGACAGGTGATTTTGGCGTCCCCGGCAGGTGGTTACAGCGAGTTGAGCAGGAGGTTCCGGCATGCTCGGCAGTTGCATCCGGTGTCTCTGGCACGTGGTTCTGGCACGTCTGACATTTGGTTGCATCATGTCTGGCAGGTGATTCCGGAGTGTCCGGCAAGAGGTTCTGGTGTAGCCGGCAGGTGATTTTGGCATGTCCGGCAGGTGTTTCTGGCGAGCTGTTCAGGTGGTTCCGGTGTTCTTGGCAGGTGATTCTGGCGTGTCCGGCAGGTGGTTCCGGTCTGTCCGGTAATGGGTTCCGTCATGTGCCGCACGTGGTTCTGGCACGTCTGAGAGGTGGTTCCCGCATGCCCGGCAGGTGCTCCAGGAGAGTCCTACAAGTGGTTCTGGCCTAGCCCGCAGGTGATTTTGGCGTGTCCGGCAGGTGGTTCCGGCATGCTCGGCAGGTGGTTCAGGCATGTCTGGTAGGTGGTTCCGGTCTGTCCGCGAGGTGGTTCCGGCGTGTCCGGCACGTGGTTCCGGCATGTGTGACAGGTGGTTCTGGCATGTCCGGCAGGTGATTCTGGATTGTCCACCAAGTGGCTCTGGTGTAACCAGCAGGTGATTCCGGAGTGTACGGCAAGTGGTTCTGGCATAGCTGGCTGGTGATTTCGGGGTGTCCAGCAGGTGGCTCCAGCGAGTCGAGCAAGTTGTTCCGGTGTGCTCAGCAGGTGGTTCAGGCAGGTCCGGCAGGTGTTTCTGGTCTGTCCAGTACGTGGTGCCGGCATGTCCGGCACGTGCTTCCAGTATGTTTGAGAGGTGGTTCCTACCTTCCCGGCGGGAGATTCCGGAGCGTCCGCCATGTGATTCTGGCCTACCTGGCAGGGGATTTTGGCGTCTCTGGCTGGTGGTTCCGGCGAGTCGAACAGGAGGTTCCGGCGTGCTCGGCAGGTGCATCCGGTGTCTCTGGCACGTCATTCTGGCACGTTCGAGAGGTGGTTCCGGCATGCCTGTGACAGGTGATTCCGGAGTGTCCGACAAGGGGTTCTGGCACGTCTGAGAGGTGGTTCCGGCATACCCTGCAGGTGATTCTGGCTTGTCTGCCGAGTGGTGCTGGCGTAGCCATCAGGTGATTTTGGCGTGTCCAGCAGGTGGCTCCAGCGAGTAGAGCAGGTTGTTCCAGCGTACTCAGCAGGTGGTTCAGGCGGGTCTGGCAGGTGGTTCCGGTCTCTCTAGTAGGTGGTTCCGGCGTGTCCGGCACGTGCTTCTGGCACGTCTGAGAGCTGGTTCCGGCATGCCCGGCGGGTGATTCCATAGAGTCCGCCACGTGGTTCTGGCCTAGCTGACAGGTGATTTTGGCGTCCCCGGCAGGTGGTTACAGCGAGTTGAGCAGGAGGTTCCGGCATGCTCGGCAGTTGCATCCGGTGTCTCTGGCACGTGGTTCTGGCACGTCTGACATTTGGTTGCATCATGTCTGGCAGGTGATTCCGGAGTGTCCGGCAAGAGGTTCTGGTGTAGCCGGCAGGTGATTTTGGCATGTCCGGCAGGTGTTTCTGGCGAGCTGTTCAGGTGGTTCCGGTGTTCTTGGCAGGTGATTCTGGCGTGTCCGGCAGGTGGTTCCGGTCTGTCCGGTAATGGGTTCCGTCATGTGCCGCACGTGGTTCTGGCACGTCTGAGAGGTGGTTCCCGCATGCCCGGCAGGTGCTCCAGGAGAGTCCTACAAGTGGTTCTGGCCTAGCCCGCAGGTGATTTTGGCGTGTCCGGCAGGTGGTTCCGGCATGCTCGGCAGGTGGTTCAGGCATGTCTGGTAGGTGGTTCCGGTCTGTCCGCGAGGTGGTTCCGGCGTGTCCGGCACGTGGTTCCGGCATGTGTGACAGGTGGTTCTGGCATGTCCGGCAGGTGATTCTGGATTGTCCACCAAGTGGCTCTGGTGTAACCAGCAGGTGATTCCGGAGTGTACGGCAAGTGGTTCTGGCATAGCTGGCTGGTGATTTCGGGGTGTCCAGCAGGTGGCTCCAGCGAGTCGAGCAAGTTGTTCCGGTGTGCTCAGCAGGTGGTTCAGGCAGGTCCGGCAGGTGTTTCTGGTCTGTCCAGTACGTGGTGCCGGCATGTCCGGCACGTGCTTCCAGTATGTTTGAGAGGTGGTTCCTACCTTCCCGGCGGGAGATTCCGGAGCGTCCGCCATGTGATTCTGGCCTACCTGGCAGGGGATTTTGGCGTCTCTGGCTGGTGGTTCCGGCGAGTCGAACAGGAGGTTCCGGCGTGCTCGGCAGGTGCATCCGGTGTCTCTGGCACGTCATTCTGGCACGTTCGAGAGGTGGTTCCGGCATGCCTGTGACAGGTGATTCCGGAGTGTCCGACAAGGGGTTCTGGCACGTCTGAGAGGTGGTTCCGGCATACCCTGCAGGTGATTCTGGCTTGTCTGCCGAGTGGTGCTGGCGTAGCCATCAGGTGACTTTGGCGTGTCCAGCAGGTGGCTCCAGCGAGTAGAGCAGGTTGTTCCAGCGTACTCAGCAGGTGGTTCAGGCGGGTCTGGCAGGTGGTTCCGGTCTCTCTAGTAGGTGGTTCCGGCGTGTCCGGCACGTGCTTCTGGCACGTCTGAGAGCTGGTTCCGGCATGCCCGGCGGGTGATTCCATAGAGTCCGCCACGTGGTTCTGGCCTAGCTGACAGGTGATTTTGGCGTCCCCGGCAGGTGGTTACAGCGAGTTGAGCAGGAGGTTCCGGCATGCTCGGCAGTTGCATCCGGTGTCTCTGGCACGTGGTTCTGGCACGTCTGACATTTGGTTGCATCATGTCTGGCAGGTGATTCCGGAGTGTCCGGCAAGAGGTTCTGGTGTAGCCGGCAGGTGATTTTGGCATGTCCGGCAGGTGTTTCTGGCGAGCTGTTCAGGTGGTTCCGGTGTTCTTGGCAGGTGATTCTGGCGTGTCCGGCAGGTGGTTCCGGTCTGTCCGGTAATGGGTTCCGTCATGTGCCGCACGTGGTTCTGGCACGTCTGAGAGGTGGTTCCCGCATGCCCGGCAGGTGCTCCAGGAGAGTCCTACAAGTGGTTCTGGCCTAGCCCGCAGGTGATTTTGGCGTGTCCGGCAGTTGGTTCCGGCATGCTCGGCAGGTGGTTCAGGCATGTCTGGTAGGTGGTTCCGGTCTGTCCGCGAGGTGGTTCCGGCGTGTCAGGCACGTGGTTCCGGCATGTGTGACAGGTGGTTCTGGCATGTCCGGCAGGTGATTCTGGATTGTCCACCAAGTGGCTCTGGTGTAAGCAGCAGGTGATTCCGGAGTGTACGGCAAGTGGTTCTGGCATAGCTGGCTGGTGATTTTGGGGTGTCCAGCAGGTGGCTCCAGCGAGTCGAGCAAGTTGTTCCGGTGTGCTCAGCAGGTGGTTCAGGCAGGTCCGGCAGGTGTTTCTGGTCTGTCCAGTACGTGGTGCCGGCATGTCCGGCACGTGCTTCCAGTATGTTTGAGAGGTGGCTCCTACCTTCCCGGCGGGAGATTCCGGAGCGTCCGCCATGTGATTCTGGCCTACGTGGCAGGGGATTTTGGCGTCTCTGGCTGGTGGTTCCGGCGAGTCGAACAGGAGGTTCCGGCGTGCTCGGCAGGTGCATCCGGTGTCTCTGGCACGTCATTCTGGCACGTTCGAGAGGTGGTTCCGGCATGCCTGTGACAGGTGATTCCGGAGTGTCCGACAAGGGGTTCTGGCACGTCTGAGAGGTGGTTCCGGCATACCCTGCAGGTGATTCTGGCTTGTCTGCCGAGTGGTGCTGGCGTAGCCATCAGGTGATTTTGGCGTGTCCAGCAGGTGGCTCCAGCGAGTAGAGCAGGTTGTTCCAGCGTACTCAGCAGGTGGTTCAGGCGGGTCTGGCAGGTGGTTCCGGTCTCTCTAGTAGGTGGTTCCGGCGTGTCCGGCACGTGCTTCTGGCACGTCTGAGAGCTGGTTCCGGCATGCCCGGCGGGTGATTCCATAGAGTCCGCCACGTGGTTCTGGCCTAGCTGACAGGTGATTTTGGCGTCCCCGGCAGGTGGTTACAGCGAGTTGAGCAGGAGGTTCCGGCATGCTCGGCAGTTGCATCCGGTGTCTCTGGCACGTGGTTCTGGCACGTCTGACATTTGGTTGCATCATGTCTGGCAGGTGATTCCGGAGTGTCCGGCAAGAGGTTCTGGTGTAGCCGGCAGGTGATTTTGGCATGTCCGGCAGGTGTTTCTGGCGAGCTGTTCAGGTGGTTCCGGTGTTCTTGGCAGGTGATTCTGGCGTGTCCGGCAGGTGGTTCCGGTCTGTCCGGTAATGGGTTCCGTCATGTGCCGCACGTGGTTCTGGCACGTCTGAGAGGTGGTTCCCGCATGCCCGGCAGGTGCTCCAGGAGAGTCCTACAAGTGGTTCTGGCCTAGCCCGCAGGTGATTTTGGCGTGTCCGGCAGGTGGTTCCGGCATGCTCGGCAGGTGGTTCAGGCATGTCTGGTAGGTGGTTCCGGTCTGTCCGCGAGGTGGTTCCGGCGTGTCCGGCACGTGGTTCCGGCATGTGTGACAGGTGGTTCTGGCATGTCCGGCAGGTGATTCTGGATTGTCCACCAAGTGGCTCTGGTGTAACCAGCAGGTGATTCCGGAGTGTACGGCAAGTGGTTCTGGCATAGCTGGCTGGTGATTTTGGGGTGTCCAGCAGGTGGCTCCAGCGAGTCGAGCAAGTTGTTCCGGTGTGCTCAGCAGGTGGTTCAGGCAGGTCCGGCAGGTGTTTCTGGTCTGTCCAGTACGTGGTGCCGGCATGTCCGGCACGTGCTTCCAGTATGTTTGAGAGGTGGTTCCTACCTTCCCGGCGGGAGATTCCGGAGCGTCCGCCATGTGATTCTGGCCTACCTGGCAGGGGATTTTGGCGTCTCTGGCTGGTGGTTCCGGCGAGTCGAACAGGAGGTTCCGGCGTGCTCGGCAGGTGCATCCGGTGTCTCTGGCACGTCATTCTGGCACGTTCGAGAGGTGGTTCCGGCATGCCTGTGACAGGTGATTCCGGAGTGTCCGACAAGGGGTTCTGGCACGTCTGAGAGGTGGTTCCGGCATACCCTGCAGGTGATTCTGGCTTGTCTGCCGAGTGGTGCTGGCGTAGCCATCAGGTGATTTTGGCGTGTCCAGCAGGTGGCTCCAGCGAGTAGAGCAGGTTGTTCCAGCGTACTCAGCAGGTGGTTCAGGCGGGTCTGGCAGGTGGTTCCGGTCTCTCTAGTAGGTGGTTCCGGCGTGTCCGGCACGTGCTTCTGGCACGTCTGAGAGCTGGTTCCGGCATGCCCGGCGGGTGATTCCATAGAGTCCGCCACGTGGTTCTGGCCTAGCTGACAGGTGATTTTGGCGTCCCCGGCAGGTGGTTACAGCGAGTTGAGCAGGAGGTTCCGGCATGCTCGGCAGTTGCATCCGGTGTCTCTGGCACGTGGTTCTGGCACGTCTGACATTTGGTTGCATCATGTCTGGCAGGTGATTCCGGAGTGTCCGGCAAGAGGTTCTGGTGTAGCCGGCAGGTGATTTTGGCATGTCCGGCAGGTGTTTCTGGCGAGCTGTTCAGGTGGTTCCGGTGTTCTTGGCAGGTGATTCTGGCGTGTCCGGCAGGTGGTTCCGGTCTGTCCGGTAATGGGTTCCGTCATGTGCCGCACGTGGTTCTGGCACGTCTGAGAGGTGGTTCCCGCATGCCCGGCAGGTGCTCCAGGAGAGTCCTACAAGTGGTTCTGGCCTAGCCCGCAGGTGATTTTGGCGTGTCCGGCAGGTGGTTCCGGCATGCTCGGCAGGTGGTTCAGGCATGTCTGGTAGGTGGTTCCGGTCTGTCCGCGAGGTGGTTCCGGCGTGTCCGGCACGTGGTTCCGGCATGTGTGACAGGTGGTTCTGGCATGTCCGGCAGGTGATTCTGGATTGTCCACCAAGTGGCTCTGGTGTAACCAGCAGGTGATTCCGGAGTGTACGGCAAGTGGTTCTGGCATAGCTGGCTGGTGATTTTGGGGTGTCCAGCAGGTGGCTCCAGCGAGTCGAGCAAGTTGTTCCGGTGTGCTCAGCAGGTGGTTCAGGCAGGTCCGGCAGGTGTTTCTGGTCTGTCCAGTACGTGGTGCCGGCATGTCCGGCACGTGCTTCCAGTATGTTTGAGAGGTGGTTCCTACCTTCCCGGCGGGAGATTCCGGAGCGTCCGCCATGTGATTCTGGCCTACCTGGCAGGGGATTTTGGCGTCTCTGGCTGGTGGTTCCGGCGAGTCGAACAGGAGGTTCCGGCGTGCTCGGCAGGTGCATCCGGTGTCTCTGGCACGTCATTCTGGCACGTTCGAGAGGTGGTTCCGGCATGCCTGTGACAGGTGATTCCGGAGTGTCCGACAAGGGGTTCTGGCACGTCTGAGAGGTGGTTCCGGCATACCCTGCAGGTGATTCTGGCTTGTCTGCCGAGTGGTGCTGGCGTAGCCATCAGGTGATTTTGGCGTGTCCAGCAGGTGGCTCCAGCGAGTAGAGCAGGTTGTTCCAGCGTACTCAGCAGGTGGTTCAGGCGGGTCTGGCAGGTGGTTCCGGTCTCTCTAGTAGGTGGTTCCGGCGTGTCCGGCACGTGCTTCTGGCACGTCTGAGAGCTGGTTCCGGCATGCCCGGCGGGTGATTCCATAGAGTCCGCCACGTGGTTCTGGCCTAGCTGACAGGTGATTTTGGCGTCCCCGGCAGGTGGTTACAGCGAGTTGAGCAGGAGGTTCCGGCATGCTCGGCAGTTGCATCCGGTGTCTCTGGCACGTGGTTCTGGCACGTCTGACATTTGGTTGCATCATGTCTGGCAGGTGATTCCGGAGTGTCCGGCAAGAGGTTCTGGTGTAGCCGGCAGGTGATTTTGGCATGTCCGGCAGGTGTTTCTGGCGAGCTGTTCAGGTGGTTCCGGTGTTCTTGGCAGGTGATTCTGGCGTGTCCGGCAGGTGGTTCCGGTCTGTCCGGTAATGGGTTCCGTCATGTGCCGCACGTGGTTCTGGCACGTCTGAGAGGTGGTTCCCGCATGCCCGGCAGGTGCTCCAGGAGAGTCCTACAAGTGGTTCTGGCCTAGCCCGCAGGTGATTTTGGCGTGTCCGGCAGGTGGTTCCGGCATGCTCGGCAGGTGGTTCAGGCATGTCTGGTAGGTGGTTCCGGTCTGTCCGCGAGGTGGTTCCGGCGTGTCAGGCACGTGGTTCCGGCATGTGTGACAGGTGGTTCTGGCATGTCCGGCAGGTGATTCTGGATTGTCCACCAAGTGGCTCTGGTGTAACCAGCAGGTGATTCCGGAGTGTACGGCAAGTGGTTCTGGCATAGCTGGCTGGTGATTTTGGGGTGTCCAGCAGGTGGCTCCAGCGAGTCGAGCAAGTTGTTCCGGTGTGCTCAGCAGGTGGTTCAGGCAGGTCCGGCAGGTGTTTCTGGTCTGTCCAGTACGTGGTGCCGGCATGTCCGGCACGTGCTTCCAGTATGTTTGAGAGGTGGCTCCTACCTTCCCGGCGGGAGATTCCGGAGCGTCCGCCATGTGATTCTGGCCTACCTGGCAGGGGATTTTGGCGTCTCTGGCTGGTGGTTCCGGCGAGTCGAACAGGAGGTTCCGGCGTGCTCGGCAGGTGCATCCGGTGTCTCTGGCACGTCATTCTGGCACGTTCGAGAGGTGGTTCCGGCATGCCTGTGACAGGTGATTCCGGAGTGTCCGACAAGGGGTTCTGGCACGTCTGAGAGGTGGTTCCGGCATACCCTGCAGGTGATTCTGGCTTGTCTGCCGAGTGGTGCTGGCGTAGCCATCAGGTGACTTTGGCGTGTCCAGCAGGTGGCTCCAGCGAGTAGAGCAGGTTGTTCCAGCGTACTCAGCAGGTGGTTCAGGCGGGTCTGGCAGGTGGTTCCGGTCTCTCTAGTAGGTGGTTCCGGCGTGTCCGGCACGTGCTTCTGGCACGTCTGAGAGCTGGTTCCGGCATGCCCGGCGGGTGATTCCATAGAGTCCGCCACGTGGTTCTGGCCTAGCTGACAGGTGATTTTGGCGTCCCCGGCAGGTGGTTACAGCGAGTTGAGCAGGAGGTTCCGGCATGCTCGGCAGTTGCATCCGGTGTCTCTGGCACGTGGTTCTGGCACGTCTGACATTTGGTTGCATCATGTCTGGCAGGTGATTCCGGAGTGTCCGGCAAGAGGTTCTGGTGTAGCCGGCAGGTGATTTTGGCATGTCCGGCAGGTGTTTCTGGCGAGCTGTTCAGGTGGTTCCGGTGTTCTTGGCAGGTGATTCTGGCGTGTCCGGCAGGTGGTTCCGGTCTGTCCGGTAATGGGTTCCGTCATGTGCCGCACGTGGTTCTGGCACGTCTGAGAGGTGGTTCCCGCATGCCCGGCAGGTGCTCCAGGAGAGTCCTACAAGTGGTTCTGGCCTAGCCCGCAGGTGATTTTGGCGTGTCCGGCAGGTGGTTCCGGCATGCTCGGCAGGTGGTTCAGGCATGTCTGGTAGGTGGTTCCGGTCTGTCCGCGAGGTGGTTCCGGCGTGTCAGGCACGTGGTTCCGGCATGTGTGACAGGTGGTTCTGGCATGTCCGGCAGGTGATTCTGGATTGTCCACCAAGTGGCTCTGGTGTAACCAGCAGGTGATTCCGGAGTGTACGGCAAGTGGTTCTGGCATAGCTGGCTGGTGATTTTGGGGTGTCCAGCAGGTGGCTCCAGCGAGTCGAGCAAGTTGTTCCGGTGTGCTCAGCAGGTGGTTCAGGCAGGTCCGGCAGGTGTTTCTGGTCTGTCCAGTACGTGGTGCCGGCATGTCCGGCACGTGCTTCCAGTATGTTTGAGAGGTGGTTCCTACCTTCCCGGCGGGAGATTCCGGAGCGTCCGCCATGTGATTCTGGCCTACCTGGCAGGGGATTTTGGCGTCTCTGGCTGGTGGTTCCGGCGAGTCGAACAGGAGGTTCCGGCGTGCTCGGCAGGTGCATCCGGTGTCTCTGGCACGTCATTCTGGCACGTTCGAGAGGTGGTTCCGGCATGCCTGTGACAGGTGATTCCGGAGTGTCCGACAAGGGGTTCTGGCACGTCTGAGAGGTGGTTCCGGCATACCCTGCAGGTGATTCTGGCTTGTCTGCCGAGTGGTGCTGGCGTAGCCATCAGGTGACTTTGGCGTGTCCAGCAGGTGGCTCCAGCGAGTAGAGCAGGTTGTTCCAGCGTACTCAGCAGGTGGTTCAGGCGGGTCTGGCAGGTGGTTCCGGTCTCTCTAGTAGGTGGTTCCGGCGTGTCCGGCACGTGCTTCTGGCACGTCTGAGAGCTGGTTCCGGCATGCCCGGCGGGTGATTCCATAGAGTCCGCCACGTGGTTCTGGCCTAGCTGACAGGTGATTTTGGCGTCCCCGGCAGGTGGTTACAGCGAGTTGAGCAGGAGGTTCCGGCATGCTCGGCAGTTGCATCCGGTGTCTCTGGCACGTGGTTCTGGCACGTCTGACATTTGGTTGCATCATGTCTGGCAGGTGATTCCGGAGTGTCCGGCAAGAGGTTCTGGTGTAGCCGGCAGGTGATTTTGGCATGTCCGGCAGGTGTTTCTGGCGAGCTGTTCAGGTGGTTCCGGTGTTCTTGGCAGGTGATTCTGGCGTGTCCGGCAGGTGGTTCCGGTCTGTCCGGTAATGGGTTCCGTCATGTGCCGCACGTGGTTCTGGCACGTCTGAGAGGTGGTTCCCGCATGCCCGGCAGGTGCTCCAGGAGAGTCCTACAAGTGGTTCTGGCCTAGCCCGCAGGTGATTTTGGCGTGTCCGGCAGGTGGTTCCGGCATGCTCGGCAGGTGGTTCAGGCATGTCTGGTAGGTGGTTCCGGTCTGTCCGCGAGGTGGTTCCGGCGTGTCCGGCACGTGGTTCCGGCATGTGTGACAGGTGGTTCTGGCATGTCCGGCAGGTGATTCTGGATTGTCCACCAAGTGGCTCTGGTGTAACCAGCAGGTGATTCCGGAGTGTACGGCAAGTGGTTCTGGCATAGCTGGCTGGTGATTTTGGGGTGTCCAGCAGGTGGCTCCAGCGAGTCGAGCAAGTTGTTCCGGTGTGCTCAGCAGGTGGTTCAGGCAGGTCCGGCAGGTGTTTCTGGTCTGTCCAGTACGTGGTGCCGGCATGTCCGGCACGTGCTTCCAGTATGTTTGAGAGGTGGCTCCTACCTTCCCGGCGGGAGATTCCGGAGCGTCCGCCATGTGATTCTGGCCTACCTGGCAGGGGATTTTGGCGTCTCTGGCTGGTGGTTCCGGCGAGTCGAACAGGAGGTTCCGGCGTGCTCGGCAGGTGCATCCGGTGTCTCTGGCACGTCATTCTGGCACGTTCGAGAGGTGGTTCCGGCATGCCTGTGACAGGTGATTCCGGAGTGTCCGACAAGGGGTTCTGGCACGTCTGAGAGGTGGTTCCGGCATACCCTGCAGGTGATTCTGGCTTGTCTGCCGAGTGGTGCTGGCGTAGCCATCAGGTGACTTTGGCGTGTCCAGCAGGTGGCTCCAGCGAGTAGAGCAGGTTGTTCCAGCGTACTCAGCAGGTGGTTCAGGCGGGTCTGGCAGGTGGTTCCGGTCTCTCTAGTAGGTGGTTCCGGCGTGTCCGGCACGTGCTTCTGGCACGTCTGAGAGCTGGTTCCGGCATGCCCGGCGGGTGATTCCATAGAGTCCGCCACGTGGTTCTGGCCTAGCTGACAGGTGATTTTGGCGTCCCCGGCAGGTGGTTACAGCGAGTTGAGCAGGAGGTTCCGGCATGCTCGGCAGTTGCATCCGGTGTCTCTGGCACGTGGTTCTGGCACGTCTGACATTTGGTTGCATCATGTCTGGCAGGTGATTCCGGAGTGTCCGGCAAGAGGTTCTGGTGTAGCCGGCAGGTGATTTTGGCATGTCCGGCAGGTGTTTCTGGCGAGCTGTTCAGGTGGTTCCGGTGTTCTTGGCAGGTGATTCTGGCGTGTCCGGCAGGTGGTTCCGGTCTGTCCGGTAATGGGTTCCGTCATGTGCCGCACGTGGTTCTGGCACGTCTGAGAGGTGGTTCCCGCATGCCCGGCAGGTGCTCCAGGAGAGTCCTACAAGTGGTTCTGGCCTAGCCCGCAGGTGATTTTGGCGTGTCCGGCAGGTGGTTCCGGCATGCTCGGCAGGTGGTTCAGGCATGTCTGGTAGGTGGTTCCGGTCTGTCCGCGAGGTGGTTCCGGCGTGTCAGGCACGTGGTTCCGGCATGTGTGACAGGTGGTTCTGGCATGTCCGGCAGGTGATTCTGGATTGTCCACCAAGTGGCTCTGGTGTAACCAGCAGGTGATTCCGGAGTGTACGGCAAGTGGTTCTGGCATAGCTGGCTGGTGATTTCGGGGTGTCCAGCAGGTGGCTCCAGCGAGTCGAGCAAGTTGTTCCGGTGTGCTCAGCAGGTGGTTCAGGCAGGTCCGGCAGGTGTTTCTGGTCTGTCCAGTACGTGGTGCCGGCATGTCCGGCACGTGCTTCCAGTATGTTTGAGAGGTGGCTCCTACCTTCCCGGCGGGAGATTCCGGAGCGTCCGCCATGTGATTCTGGCCTACCTGGCAGGGGATTTTGGCGTCTCTGGCTGGTGGTTCCGGCGAGTCGAACAGGAGGTTCCGGCGTGCTCGGCAGGTGCATCCGGTGTCTCTGGCACGTCATTCTGGCACGTTCGAGAGGTGGTTCCGGCATGCCTGTGACAGGTGATTCCGGAGTGTCCGACAAGGGGTTCTGGCACGTCTGAGAGGTGGTTCCGGCATACCCTGCAGGTGATTCTGGCTTGTCTGCCGAGTGGTGCTGGCGTAGCCATCAGGTGACTTTGGCGTGTCCAGCAGGTGGCTCCAGCGAGTAGAGCAGGTTGTTCCAGCGTACTCAGCAGGTGGTTCAGGCGGGTCTGGCAGGTGGTTCCGGTCTCTCTAGTAGGTGGTTCCGGCGTGTCCGGCACGTGCTTCTGGCACGTCTGAGAGCTGGTTCCGGCATGCCCGGCGGGTGATTCCATAGAGTCCGCCACGTGGTTCTGGCCTAGCTGACAGGTGATTTTGGCGTCCCCGGCAGGTGGTTACAGCGAGTTGAGCAGGAGGTTCCGGCATGCTCGGCAGTTGCATCCGGTGTCTCTGGCACGTGGTTCTGGCACGTCTGACATTTGGTTGCATCATGTCTGGCAGGTGATTCCGGAGTGTCCGGCAAGAGGTTCTGGTGTAGCCGGCAGGTGATTTTGGCATGTCCGGCAGGTGTTTCTGGCGAGCTGTTCAGGTGGTTCCGGTGTTCTTGGCAGGTGATTCTGGCGTGTCCGGCAGGTGGTTCCGGTCTGTCCGGTAATGGGTTCCGTCATGTGCCGCACGTGGTTCTGGCACGTCTGAGAGGTGGTTCCCGCATGCCCGGCAGGTGCTCCAGGAGAGTCCTACAAGTGGTTCTGGCCTAGCCCGCAGGTGATTTTGGCGTGTCCGGCAGGTGGTTCCGGCATGCTCGGCAGGTGGTTCAGGCATGTCTGGTAGGTGGTTCCGGTCTGTCCGCGAGGTGGTTCCGGCGTGTCAGGCACGTGGTTCCGGCATGTGTGACAGGTGGTTCTGGCATGTCCGGCAGGTGATTCTGGATTGTCCACCAAGTGGCTCTGGTGTAACCAGCAGGTGATTCCGGAGTGTACGGCAAGTGGTTCTGGCATAGCTGGCTGGTGATTTCGGGGTGTCCAGCAGGTGGCTCCAGCGAGTCGAGCAAGTTGTTCCGGTGTGCTCAGCAGGTGGTTCAGGCAGGTCCGGCAGGTGTTTCTGGTCTGTCCAGTACGTGGTGCCGGCATGTCCGGCACGTGCTTCCAGTATGTTTGAGAGGTGGCTCCTACCTTCCCGGCGGGAGATTCCGGAGCGTCCGCCATGTGATTCTGGCCTACCTGGCAGGGGATTTTGGCGTCTCTGGCTGGTGGTTCCGGCGAGTCGAACAGGAGGTTCCGGCGTGCTCGGCAGGTGCATCCGGTGTCTCTGGCACGTCATTCTGGCACGTTCGAGAGGTGGTTCCGGCATGCCTGTGACAGGTGATTCCGGAGTGTCCGACAAGGGGTTCTGGCACGTCTGAGAGGTGGTTCCGGCATACCCTGCAGGTGATTCTGGCTTGTCTGCCGAGTGGTGCTGGCGTAGCCATCAGGTGACTTTGGCGTGTCCAGCAGGTGGCTCCAGCGAGTAGAGCAGGTTGTTCCAGCGTACTCAGCAGGTGGTTCAGGCGGGTCTGGCAGGTGGTTCCGGTCTCTCTAGTAGGTGGTTCCGGCGTGTCCGGCACGTGCTTCTGGCACGTCTGAGAGCTGGTTCCGGCATGCCCGGCGGGTGATTCCATAGAGTCCGCCACGTGGTTCTGGCCTAGCTGACAGGTGATTTTGGCGTCCCCGGCAGGTGGTTACAGCGAGTTGAGCAGGAGGTTCCGGCATGCTCGGCAGTTGCATCCGGTGTCTCTGGCACGTGGTTCTGGCACGTCTGACATTTGGTTGCATCATGTCTGGCAGGTGATTCCGGAGTGTCCGGCAAGAGGTTCTGGTGTAGCCGGCAGGTGATTTTGGCATGTCCGGCAGGTGTTTCTGGCGAGCTGTTCAGGTGGTTCCGGTGTTCTTGGCAGGTGATTCTGGCGTGTCCGGCAGGTGGTTCCGGTCTGTCCGGTAATGGGTTCCGTCATGTGCCGCACGTGGTTCTGGCACGTCTGAGAGGTGGTTCCCGCATGCCCGGCAGGTGCTCCAGGAGAGTCCTACAAGTGGTTCTGGCCTAGCCCGCAGGTGATTTTGGCGTGTCCGGCAGGTGGTTCCGGCATGCTCGGCAGGTGGTTCAGGCATGTCTGGTAGGTGGTTCCGGTCTGTCCGCGAGGTGGTTCCGGCGTGTCAGGCACGTGGTTCCGGCATGTGTGACAGGTGGTTCTGGCATGTCCGGCAGGTGATTCTGGATTGTCCACCAAGTGGCTCTGGTGTAACCAGCAGGTGATTCCGGAGTGTACGGCAAGTGGTTCTGGCATAGCTGGCTGGTGATTTTGGGGTGTCCAGCAGGTGGCTCCAGCGAGTCGAGCAAGTTGTTCCGGTGTGCTCAGCAGGTGGTTCAGGCAGGTCCGGCAGGTGTTTCTGGTCTGTCCAGTACGTGGTGCCGGCATGTCCGGCACGTGCTTCCAGTATGTTTGAGAGGTGGTTCCTACCTTCCCGGCGGGAGATTCCGGAGCGTCCGCCATGTGATTCTGGCCTACCTGGCAGGGGATTTTGGCGTCTCTGGCTGGTGGTTCCGGCGAGTCGAACAGGAGGTTCCGGCGTGCTCGGCAGGTGCATCCGGTGTCTCTGGCACGTCATTCTGGCACGTTCGAGAGGTGGTTCCGGCATGCCTGTGACAGGTGATTCCGGAGTGTCCGACAAGGGGTTCTGGCACGTCTGAGAGGTGGTTCCGGCATACCCTGCAGGTGATTCTGGCTTGTCTGCCGAGTGGTGCTGGCGTAGCCATCAGGTGACTTTGGCGTGTCCAGCAGGTGGCTCCAGCGAGTAGAGCAGGTTGTTCCAGCGTACTCAGCAGGTGGTTCAGGCGGGTCTGGCAGGTGGTTCCGGTCTCTCTAGTAGGTGGTTCCGGCGTGTCCGGCACGTGCTTCTGGCACGTCTGAGAGCTGGTTCCGGCATGCCCGGCGGGTGATTCCATAGAGTCCGCCACGTGGTTCTGGCCTAGCTGACAGGTGATTTTGGCGTCCCCGGCAGGTGGTTACAGCGAGTTGAGCAGGAGGTTCCGGCATGCTCGGCAGTTGCATCCGGTGTCTCTGGCACGTGGTTCTGGCACGTCTGACATTTGGTTGCATCATGTCTGGCAGGTGATTCCGGAGTGTCCGGCAAGAGGTTCTGGTGTAGCCGGCAGGTGATTTTGGCATGTCCGGCAGGTGTTTCTGGCGAGCTGTTCAGGTGGTTCCGGTGTTCTTGGCAGGTGATTCTGGCGTGTCCGGCAGGTGGTTCCGGTCTGTCCGGTAATGGGTTCCGTCATGTGCCGCACGTGGTTCTGGCACGTCTGAGAGGTGGTTCCCGCATGCCCGGCAGGTGCTCCAGGAGAGTCCTACAAGTGGTTCTGGCCTAGCCCGCAGGTGATTTTGGCGTGTCCGGCAGGTGGTTCCGGCATGCTCGGCAGGTGGTTCAGGCATGTCTGGTAGGTGGTTCCGGTCTGTCCGCGAGGTGGTTCCGGCGTGTCAGGCACGTGGTTCCGGCATGTGTGACAGGTGGTTCTGGCATGTCCGGCAGGTGATTCTGGATTGTCCACCAAGTGGCTCTGGTGTAACCAGCAGGTGATTCCGGAGTGTACGGCAAGTGGTTCTGGCATAGCTGGCTGGTGATTTTGGGGTGTCCAGCAGGTGGCTCCAGCGAGTCGAGCAAGTTGTTCCGGTGTGCTCAGCAGGTGGTTCAGGCAGGTCCGGCAGGTGTTTCTGGTCTGTCCAGTACGTGGTGCCGGCATGTCCGGCACGTGCTTCCAGTATGTTTGAGAGGTGGTTCCTACCTTCCCGGCGGGAGATTCCGGAGCGTCCGCCATGTGATTCTGGCCTACCTGGCAGGGGATTTTGGCGTCTCTGGCTGGTGGTTCCGGCGAGTCGAACAGGAGGTTCCGGCGTGCTCGGCAGGTGCATCCGGTGTCTCTGGCACGTCATTCTGGCACGTTCGAGAGGTGGTTCCGGCATGCCTGTGACAGGTGATTCCGGAGTGTCCGACAAGGGGTTCTGGCACGTCTGAGAGGTGGTTCCGGCATACCCTGCAGGTGATTCTGGCTTGTCTGCCGAGTGGTGCTGGCGTAGCCATCAGGTGACTTTGGCGTGTCCAGCAGGTGGCTCCAGCGAGTAGAGCAGGTTGTTCCAGCGTACTCAGCAGGTGGTTCAGGCGGGTCTGGCAGGTGGTTCCGGTCTCTCTAGTAGGTGGTTCCGGCGTGTCCGGCACGTGCTTCTGGCACGTCTGAGAGCTGGTTCCGGCATGCCCGGCGGGTGATTCCATAGAGTCCGCCACGTGGTTCTGGCCTAGCTGACAGGTGATTTTGGCGTCCCCGGCAGGTGGTTACAGCGAGTTGAGCAGGAGGTTCCGGCATGCTCGGCAGTTGCATCCGGTGTCTCTGGCACGTGGTTCTGGCACGTCTGACATTTGGTTGCATCATGTCTGGCAGGTGATTCCGGAGTGTCCGGCAAGAGGTTCTGGTGTAGCCGGCAGGTGATTTTGGCATGTCCGGCAGGTGTTTCTGGCGAGCTGTTCAGGTGGTTCCGGTGTTCTTGGCAGGTGATTCTGGCGTGTCCGGCAGGTGGTTCCGGTCTGTCCGGTAATGGGTTCCGTCATGTGCCGCACGTGGTTCTGGCACGTCTGAGAGGTGGTTCCCGCATGCCCGGCAGGTGCTCCAGGAGAGTCCTACAAGTGGTTCTGGCCTAGCCCGCAGGTGATTTTGGCGTGTCCGGCAGTTGGTTCCGGCATGCTTGGCAGGTGGTTCAGGCATGTCTGGTAGGTGGTTCCGGTCTGTCCGCGAGGTGGTTCCGGCATGTCAGGCACGTGGTTCCGGCATGTGTGACAGGTGGTTCTGGCATGTCCGGCAGGTGATTCTGGATTGTCCACCAAGTGGCTCTGGTGTAAGCAGCAGGTGATTCCGGAGTGTACGGCAAGTGGTTCTGGCATAGCTGGCTGGTGATTTTGGGGTGTCCAGCAGGTGGCTCCAGCGAGTCGAGCAAGTTGTTCCGGTGTGCTCAGCAGGTGGTTCAGGCAGGTCCGGCAGGTGTTTCTGGTCTGTCCAGTACGTGGTGCCGGCATGTCCGGCACGTGCTTCCAGTATGTTTGAGAGGTGGCTCCTACCTTCCCGGCGGGAGATTCCGGAGCGTCCGCCATGTGATTCTGGCCTACGTGGCAGGGGATTTTGGCGTCTCTGGCTGGTGGTTCCGGCGAGTCGAACAGGAGGTTCCGGCGTGCTCGGCAGGTGCATCCGGTGTCTCTGGCACGTCATTCTGGCACGTTCGAGAGGTGGTTCCGGCATGCCTGTGACAGGTGATTCCGGAGTGTCCGACAAGGGGTTCTGGCACGTCTGAGAGGTGGTTCCGGCATACCCTGCAGGTGATTCTGGCTTGTCTGCCGAGTGGTGCTGGCGTAGCCATCAGGTGATTTTGGCGTGTCCAGCAGGTGGCTCCAGCGAGTAGAGCAGGTTGTTCCAGCGTACTCAGCAGGTGGTTCAGGCGGGTCTGGCAGGTGGTTCCGGTCTCTCTAGTAGGTGGTTCCGGCGTGTCCGGCACGTGCTTCTGGCACGTCTGAGAGCTGGTTCCGGCATGCCCGGCGGGTGATTCCATAGAGTCCGCCACGTGGTTCTGGCCTAGCTGACAGGTGATTTTGGCGTCCCCGGCAGGTGGTTACAGCGAGTTGAGCAGGAGGTTCCGGCATGCTCGGCAGTTGCATCCGGTGTCTCTGGCACGTGGTTCTGGCACGTCTGACATTTGGTTGCATCATGTCTGGCAGGTGATTCCGGAGTGTCCGGCAAGAGGTTCTGGTGTAGCCGGCAGGTGATTTTGGCATGTCCGGCAGGTGTTTCTGGCGAGCTGTTCAGGTGGTTCCGGTGTTCTTGGCAGGTGATTCTGGCGTGTCCGGCAGGTGGTTCCGGTCTGTCCGGTAATGGGTTCCGTCATGTGCCGCACGTGGTTCTGGCACGTCTGAGAGGTGGTTCCCGCATGCCCGGCAGGTGCTCCAGGAGAGTCCTACAAGTGGTTCTGGCCTAGCCCGCAGGTGATTTTGGCGTGTCCGGCAGGTGGTTCCGGCATGCTCGGCAGGTGGTTCAGGCATGTCTGGTAGGTGGTTCCGGTCTGTCCGCGAGGTGGTTCCGGCGTGTCAGGCACGTGGTTCCGGCATGTGTGACAGGTGGTTCTGGCATGTCCGGCAGGTGATTCTGGATTGTCCACCAAGTGGCTCTGGTGTAACCAGCAGGTGATTCCGGAGTGTACGGCAAGTGGTTCTGGCATAGCTGGCTGGTGATTTTGGGGTGTCCAGCAGGTGGCTCCAGCGAGTCGAGCAAGTTGTTCCGGTGTGCTCAGCAGGTGGTTCAGGCAGGTCCGGCAGGTGTTTCTGGTCTGTCCAGTACGTGGTGCCGGCATGTCCGGCACGTGCTTCCAGTATGTTTGAGAGGTGGTTCCTACCTTCCCGGCGGGAGATTCTGGAGCGTCCGCCATGTGATTCTGGCCTACCTGGCAGGGGATTTTGGCGTCTCTGGCTGGTGGTTCCGGCGAGTCGAACAGGAGGTTCCGGCGTGCTCGGCAGGTGCATCCGGTGTCTCTGGCACGTCATTCTGGCACGTTCGAGAGGTGGTTCCGGCATGCCTGTGACAGGTGATTCCGGAGTGTCCGACAAGGGGTTCTGGCACGTCTGAGAGGTGGTTCCGGCATACCCTGCAGGTGATTCTGGCTTGTCTGCCGAGTGGTGCTGGCGTAGCCATCAGGTGATTTTGGCGTGTCCAGCAGGTGGCTCCAGCGAGTAGAGCAGGTTGTTCCAGCGTACTCAGCAGGTGGTTCAGGCGGGTCTGGCAGGTGGTTCCGGTCTCTCTAGTAGGTGGTTCCGGCGTGTCCGGCACGTGCTTCTGGCACGTCTGAGAGCTGGTTCCGGCATGCCCGGCGGGTGATTCCATAGAGTCCGCCACGTGGTTCTGGCCTAGCTGACAGGTGATTTTGGCGTCCCCGGCAGGTGGTTACAGCGAGTTGAGCAGGAGGTTCCGGCATGCTCGGCAGTTGCATCCGGTGTCTCTGGCACGTGGTTCTGGCACGTCTGACATTTGGTTGCATCATGTCTGGCAGGTGATTCCGGAGTGTCCGGCAAGAGGTTCTGGTGTAGCCGGCAGGTGATTTTGGCATGTCCGGCAGGTGTTTCTGGCGAGCTGTTCAGGTGGTTCCGGTGTTCTTGGCAGGTGATTCTGGCGTGTCCGGCAGGTGGTTCCGGTCTGTCCGGTAATGGGTTCCGTCATGTGCCGCACGTGGTTCTGGCACGTCTGAGAGGTGGTTCCCGCATGCCCGGCAGGTGCTCCAGGAGAGTCCTACAAGTGGTTCTGGCCTAGCCCGCAGGTGATTTTGGCGTGTCCGGCAGGTGGTTCCGGCATGCTCGGCAGGTGGTTCAGGCATGTCTGGTAGGTGGTTCCGGTCTGTCCGCGAGGTGGTTCCGGCGTGTCCGGCAGGTGGTTCCGGCATGTGTGACAGGTGGTTCTGGCATGTCCGGCAGGTGATTCTGGATTGTCCACCAAGTGGCTCTGGTGTAACCAGCAGGTGATTCCGGAGTGTACGGCAAGTGGTTCTGGCATAGCTGGCTGGTGATTTTGGGGTGTCCAGCAGGTGGCTCCAGCGAGTCGAGCAAGTTGTTCCGGTGTGCTCAGCAGGTGGTTCAGGCAGGTCCGGCAGGTGTTTCTGGTCTGTCCAGTACGTGGTGCCGGCATGTCCGGCACGTGCTTCCAGTATGTTTGAGAGGTGGTTCCTACCTTCCCGGCGGGAGATTCCGGAGCGTCCGCCATGTGATTCTGGCCTACCTGGCAGGGGATTTTGGCGTCTCTGGCTGGTGGTTCCGGCGAGTCGAACAGGAGGTTCCGGCGTGCTCGGCAGGTGCATCCGGTGTCTCTGGCACGTCATTCTGGCACGTTCGAGAGGTGGTTCCGGCATGCCTGTGACAGGTGATTCCGGAGTGTCCGACAAGGGGTTCTGGCACGTCTGAGAGGTGGTTCCGGCATACCCTGCAGGTGATTCTGGCTTGTCTGCCGAGTGGTGCTGGCGTAGCCATCAGGTGATTTTGGCGTGTCCAGCAGGTGGCTCCAGCGAGTAGAGCAGGTTGTTCCAGCGTACTCAGCAGGTGGTTCAGGCGGGTCTGGCAGGTGGTTCCGGTCTCTCTAGTAGGTGGTTCCGGCGTGTCCGGCACGTGCTTCTGGCACGTCTGAGAGCTGGTTCCGGCATGCCCGGCGGGTGATTCCATAGAGTCCGCCACGTGGTTCTGGCCTAGCTGACAGGTGATTTTGGCGTCCCCGGCAGGTGGTTACAGCGAGTTGAGCAGGAGGTTCCGGCATGCTCGGCAGTTGCATCCGGTGTCTCTGGCACGTGGTTCTGGCACGTCTGACATTTGGTTGCATCATGTCTGGCAGGTGATTCCGGAGTGTCCGGCAAGAGGTTCTGGTGTAGCCGGCAGGTGATTTTGGCATGTCCGGCAGGTGTTTCTGGCGAGCTGTTCAGGTGGTTCCGGTGTTCTTGGCAGGTGATTCTGGCGTGTCCGGCAGGTGGTTCCGGTCTGTCCGGTAATGGGTTCCGTCATGTGCCGCACGTGGTTCTGGCACGTCTGAGAGGTGGTTCCCGCATGCCCGGCAGGTGCTCCAGGAGAGTCCTACAAGTGGTTCTGGCCTAGCCCGCAGGTGATTTTGGCGTGTCCGGCAGTTGGTTCCGGCATGCTCGGCAGGTGGTTCAGGCATGTCTGGTAGGTGGTTCCGGTCTGTCCGCGAGGTGGTTCCGGCGTGTCAGGCACGTGGTTCCGGCATGTGTGACAGGTGGTTCTGGCATGTCCGGCAGGTGATTCTGGATTGTCCACCAAGTGGCTCTGGTGTAAGCAGCAGGTGATTCCGGAGTGTACGGCAAGTGGTTCTGGCATAGCTGGCTGGTGATTTTGGGGTGTCCAGCAGGTGGCTCCAGCGAGTCGAGCAAGTTGTTCCGGTGTGCTCAGCAGGTGGTTCAGGCAGGTCCGGCAGGTGTTTCTGGTCTGTCCAGTACGTGGTGCCGGCATGTCCGGCACGTGCTTCCAGTATGTTTGAGAGGTGGCTCCTACCTTCCCGGCGGGAGATTCCGGAGCGTCCGCCATGTGATTCTGGCCTACGTGGCAGGGGATTTTGGCGTCTCTGGCTGGTGGTTCCGGCGAGTCGAACAGGAGGTTCCGGCGTGCTCGGCAGGTGCATCCGGTGTCTCTGGCACGTCATTCTGGCACGTTCGAGAGGTGGTTCCGGCATGCCTGTGACAGGTGATTCCGGAGTGTCCGACAAGGGGTTCTGGCACGTCTGAGAGGTGGTTCCGGCATACCCTGCAGGTGATTCTGGCTTGTCTGCCGAGTGGTGCTGGCGTAGCCATCAGGTGATTTTGGCGTGTCCAGCAGGTGGCTCCAGCGAGTAGAGCAGGTTGTTCCAGCGTACTCAGCAGGTGGTTCAGGCGGGTCTGGCAGGTGGTTCCGGTCTCTCTAGTAGGTGGTTCCGGCGTGTCCGGCACGTGCTTCTGGCACGTCTGAGAGCTGGTTCCGGCATGCCCGGCGGGTGATTCCATAGAGTCCGCCACGTGGTTCTGGCCTAGCTGACAGGTGATTTTGGCGTCCCCGGCAGGTGGTTACAGCGAGTTGAGCAGGAGGTTCCGGCATGCTCGGCAGTTGCATCCGGTGTCTCTGGCACGTGGTTCTGGCACGTCTGACATTTGGTTGCATCATGTCTGGCAGGTGATTCCGGAGTGTCCGGCAAGAGGTTCTGGTGTAGCCGGCAGGTGATTTTGGCATGTCCGGCAGGTGTTTCTGGCGAGCTGTTCAGGTGGTTCCGGTGTTCTTGGCAGGTGATTCTGGCGTGTCCGGCAGGTGGTTCCGGTCTGTCCGGTAATGGGTTCCGTCATGTGCCGCACGTGGTTCTGGCACGTCTGAGAGGTGGTTCCCGCATGCCCGGCAGGTGCTCCAGGAGAGTCCTACAAGTGGTTCTGGCCTAGCCCGCAGGTGATTTTGGCGTGTCCGGCAGGTGGTTCCGGCATGCTCGGCAGGTGGTTCAGGCATGTCTGGTAGGTGGTTCCGGTCTGTCCGCGAGGTGGTTCCGGCGTGTCCGGCAGGTGGTTCCGGCATGTGTGACAGGTGGTTCTGGCATGTCCGGCAGGTGATTCTGGATTGTCCACCAAGTGGCTCTGGTGTAACCAGCAGGTGATTCCGGAGTGTACGGCAAGTGGTTCTGGCATAGCTGGCTGGTGATTTTGGGGTGTCCAGCAGGTGGCTCCAGCGAGTCGAGCAAGTTGTTCCGGTGTGCTCAGCAGGTGGTTCAGGCAGGTCCGGCAGGTGTTTCTGGTCTGTCCAGTACGTGGTGCCGGCATGTCCGGCACGTGCTTCCAGTATGTTTGAGAGGTGGTTCCTACCTTCCCGGCGGGAGATTCCGGAGCGTCCGCCATGTGATTCTGGCCTACCTGGCAGGGGATTTTGGCGTCTCTGGCTGGTGGTTCCGGCGAGTCGAACAGGAGGTTCCGGCGTGCTCGGCAGGTGCATCCGGTGTCTCTGGCACGTCATTCTGGCACGTTCGAGAGGTGGTTCTGGCATGCCTGTGACAGGTGATTCCGGAGTGTCCGACAAGGGGTTCTGGCACGTCTGAGAGGTGGTTCCGGCATACCCTGCAGGTGATTCTGGCTTGTCTGCCGAGTGGTGCTGGCGTAGCCATCAGGTGATTTTGGCGTGTCCAGCAGGTGGCTCCAGCGAGTAGAGCAGGTTGTTCCAGCGTACTCAGCAGGTGGTTCAGGCGGGTCTGGCAGGTGGTTCCGGTCTCTCTAGTAGGTGGTTCCGGCGTGTCCGGCACGTGCTTCTGGCACGTCTGAGAGCTGGTTCCGGCATGCCCGGCGGGTGATTCCATAGAGTCCGCCACGTGGTTCTGGCCTAGCTGACAGGTGATTTTGGCGTCCCCGGCAGGTGGTTACAGCGAGTTGAGCAGGAGGTTCCGGCATGCTCGGCAGTTGCATCCGGTGTCTCTGGCACGTGGTTCTGGCACGTCTGACATTTGGTTGCATCATGTCTGGCAGGTGATTCCGGAGTGTCCGGCAAGAGGTTCTGGTGTAGCCGGCAGGTGATTTTGGCATGTCCGGCAGGTGTTTCTGGCGAGCTGTTCAGGTGGTTCCGGTGTTCTTGGCAGGTGATTCTGGCGTGTCCGGCAGGTGGTTCCGGTCTGTCCGGTAATGGGTTCCGTCATGTGCCGCACGTGGTTCTGGCACGTCTGAGAGGTGGTTCCCGCATGCCCGGCAGGTGCTCCAGGAGAGTCCTACAAGTGGTTCTGGCCTAGCCCGCAGGTGATTTTGGCGTGTCCGGCAGGTGGTTCCGGCATGCTCGGCAGGTGGTTCAGGCATGTCTGGTAGGTGGTTCCGGTCTGTCCGCGAGGTGGTTCCGGCGTGTCCGGCACGTGGTTCCGGCATGTGTGACAGGTGGTTCTGGCATGTCCGGCAGGTGATTCTGGATTGTCCACCAAGTGGCTCTGGTGTAACCAGCAGGTGATTCCGGAGTGTACGGCAAGTGGTTCTGGCATAGCTGGCTGGTGATTTTGGGGTGTCCAGCAGGTGGCTCCAGCGAGTCGAGCAAGTTGTTCCGGTGTGCTCAGCAGGTGGTTCAGGCAGGTCCGGCAGGTGTTTCTGGTCTGTCCAGTACGTGGTGCCGGCATGTCCGGCACGTGCTTCCAGTATGTTTGAGAGGTGGTTCCTACCTTCCCGGCGGGAGATTCCGGAGCGTCCGCCATGTGATTCTGGCCTACCTGGCAGGGGATTTTGGCGTCTCTGGCTGGTGGTTCCGGCGAGTCGAACAGGAGGTTCCGGCGTGCTCGGCAGGTGCATCCGGTGTCTCTGGCACGTCATTCTGGCACGTTCGAGAGGTGGTTCCGGCATGCCTGTGACAGGTGATTCCGGAGTGTCCGACAAGGGGTTCTGGCACGTCTGAGAGGTGGTTCCGGCATACCCTGCAGGTGATTCTGGCTTGTCTGCCGAGTGGTGCTGGCGTAGCCATCAGGTGATTTTGGCGTGTCCAGCAGGTGGCTCCAGCGAGTAGAGCAGGTTGTTCCAGCGTACTCAGCAGGTGGTTCAGGCGGGTCTGGCAGGTGGTTCCGGTCTCTCTAGTAGGTGGTTCCGGCGTGTCCGGCACGTGCTTCTGGCACGTCTGAGAGCTGGTTCCGGCATGCCCGGCGGGTGATTCCATAGAGTCCGCCACGTGGTTCTGGCCTAGCTGACAGGTGATTTTGGCGTCCCCGGCAGGTGGTTACAGCGAGTTGAGCAGGAGGTTCCGGCATGCTCGGCAGTTGCATCCGGTGTCTCTGGCACGTGGTTCTGGCACGTCTGACATTTGGTTGCATCATGTCTGGCAGGTGATTCCGGAGTGTCCGGCAAGAGGTTCTGGTGTAGCCGGCAGGTGATTTTGGCATGTCCGGCAGGTGTTTCTGGCGAGCTGTTCAGGTGGTTCCGGTGTTCTTGGCAGGTGATTCTGGCGTGTCCGGCAGGTGGTTCCGGTCTGTCCGGTAATGGGTTCCGTCATGTGCCGCACGTGGTTCTGGCACGTCTGAGAGGTGGTTCCCGCATGCCCGGCAGGTGCTCCAGGAGAGTCCTACAAGTGGTTCTGGCCTAGCCCGCAGGTGATTTTGGCGTGTCCGGCAGGTGGTTCCGGCATGCTCGGCAGGTGGTTCAGGCATGTCTGGTAGGTGGTTCCGGTCTGTCCGCGAGGTGGTTCCGGCGTGTCCGGCAGGTGGTTCCGGCATGTGTGACAGGTGGTTCTGGCATGTCCGGCAGGTGATTCTGGATTGTCCACCAAGTGGCTCTGGTGTAACCAGCAGGTGATTCCGGAGTGTACGGCAAGTGGTTCTGGCATAGCTGGCTGGTGATTTTGGGGTGTCCAGCAGGTGGCTCCAGCGAGTCGAGCAAGTTGTTCCGGTGTGCTCAGCAGGTGGTTCAGGCAGGTCCGGCAGGTGTTTCTGGTCTGTCCAGTACGTGGTGCCGGCATGTCCGGCACGTGCTTCCAGTATGTTTGAGAGGTGGTTCCTACCTTCCCGGCGGGAGATTCCGGAGCGTCCGCCATGTGATTCTGGCCTACCTGGCAGGGGATTTTGGCGTCTCTGGCTGGTGGTTCCGGCGAGTCGAACAGGAGGTTCCGGCGTGCTCGGCAGGTGCATCCGGTGTCTCTGGCACGTCATTCTGGCACGTTCGAGAGGTGGTTCCGGCATGCCTGTGACAGGTGATTCCGGAGTGTCCGACAAGGGGTTCTGGCACGTCTGAGAGGTGGTTCCGGCATACCCTGCAGGTGATTCTGGCTTGTCTGCCGAGTGGTGCTGGCGTAGCCATCAGGTGATTTTGGCGTGTCCAGCAGGTGGCTCCAGCGAGTAGAGCAGGTTGTTCCAGCGTACTCAGCAGGTGGTTCAGGCGGGTCTGGCAGGTGGTTCCGGTCTCTCTAGTAGGTGGTTCCGGCGTGTCCGGCACGTGCTTCTGGCACGTCTGAGAGCTGGTTCCGGCATGCCCGGCGGGTGATTCCATAGAGTCCGCCACGTGGTTCTGGCCTAGCTGACAGGTGATTTTGGCGTCCCCGGCAGGTGGTTACAGCGAGTTGAGCAGGAGGTTCCGGCATGCTCGGCAGTTGCATCCGGTGTCTCTGGCACGTGGTTCTGGCACGTCTGACATTTGGTTGCATCATGTCTGGCAGGTGATTCCGGAGTGTCCGGCAAGAGGTTCTGGTGTAGCCGGCAGGTGATTTTGGCATGTCCGGCAGGTGTTTCTGGCGAGCTGTTCAGGTGGTTCCGGTGTTCTTGGCAGGTGATTCTGGCGTGTCCGGCAGGTGGTTCCGGTCTGTCCGGTAATGGGTTCCGTCATGTGCCGCACGTGGTTCTGGCACGTCTGAGAGGTGGTTCCCGCATGCCCGGCAGGTGCTCCAGGAGAGTCCTACAAGTGGTTCTGGCCTAGCCCGCAGGTGATTTTGGCGTGTCCGGCAGGTGGTTCCGGCATGCTCGGCAGGTGGTTCAGGCATGTCTGGTAGGTGGTTCCGGTCTGTCCGCGAGGTGGTTCCGGCGTGTCAGGCACGTGGTTCCGGCATGTGTGACAGGTGGTTCTGGCATGTCCGGCAGGTGATTCTGGATTGTCCACCAAGTGGCTCTGGTGTAACCAGCAGGTGATTCCGGAGTGTACGGCAAGTGGTTCTGGCATAGCTGGCTGGTGATTTTGGGGTGTCCAGCAGGTGGCTCCAGCGAGTCGAGCAAGTTGTTCCGGTGTGCTCAGCAGGTGGTTCAGGCAGGTCCGGCAGGTGTTTCTGGTCTGTCCAGTACGTGGTGCCGGCATGTCCGGCACGTGCTTCCAGTATGTTTGAGAGGTGGCTCCTACCTTCCCGGCGGGAGATTCCGGAGCGTCCGCCATGTGATTCTGGCCTACCTGGCAGGGGATTTTGGCGTCTCTGGCTGGTGGTTCCGGCGAGTCGAACAGGAGGTTCCGGCGTGCTCGGCAGGTGCATCCGGTGTCTCTGGCACGTCATTCTGGCACGTTCGAGAGGTGGTTCCGGCATGCCTGTGACAGGTGATTCCGGAGTGTCCGACAAGGGGTTCTGGCACGTCTGAGAGGTGGTTCCGGCATACCCTGCAGGTGATTCTGGCTTGTCTGCCGAGTGGTGCTGGCGTAGCCATCAGGTGACTTTGGCGTGTCCAGCAGGTGGCTCCAGCGAGTAGAGCAGGTTGTTCCAGCGTACTCAGCAGGTGGTTCAGGCGGGTCTGGCAGGTGGTTCCGGTCTCTCTAGTAGGTGGTTCCGGCGTGTCCGGCACGTGCTTCTGGCACGTCTGAGAGCTGGTTCCGGCATGCCCGGCGGGTGATTCCATAGAGTCCGCCACGTGGTTCTGGCCTAGCTGACAGGTGATTTTGGCGTCCCCGGCAGGTGGTTACAGCGAGTTGAGCAGGAGGTTCCGGCATGCTCGGCAGTTGCATCCGGTGTCTCTGGCACGTGGTTCTGGCACGTCTGACATTTGGTTGCATCATGTCTGGCAGGTGATTCCGGAGTGTCCGGCAAGAGGTTCTGGTGTAGCCGGCAGGTGATTTTGGCATGTCCGGCAGGTGTTTCTGGCGAGCTGTTCAGGTGGTTCCGGTGTTCTTGGCAGGTGATTCTGGCGTGTCCGGCAGGTGGTTCCGGTCTGTCCGGTAATGGGTTCCGTCATGTGCCGCACGTGGTTCTGGCACGTCTGAGAGGTGGTTCCCGCATGCCCGGCAGGTGCTCCAGGAGAGTCCTACAAGTGGTTCTGGCCTAGCCCGCAGGTGATTTTGGCGTGTCCGGCAGGTGGTTCCGGCATGCTCGGCAGGTGGTTCAGGCATGTCTGGTAGGTGGTTCCGGTCTGTCCGCGAGGTGGTTCCGGCGTGTCCGGCAGGTGGTTCCGGCATGTGTGACAGGTGGTTCTGGCATGTCCGGCAGGTGATTCTGGATTGTCCACCAAGTGGCTCTGGTGTAACCAGCAGGTGATTCCGGAGTGTACGGCAAGTGGTTCTGGCATAGCTGGCTGGTGATTTTGGGGTGTCCAGCAGGTGGCTCCAGCGAGTCGAGCAAGTTGTTCCGGTGTGCTCAGCAGGTGGTTCAGGCAGGTCCGGCAGGTGTTTCTGGTCTGTCCAGTACGTGGTGCCGGCATGTCCGGCACGTGCTTCCAGTATGTTTGAGAGGTGGCTCCTACCTTCCCGGCGGGAGATTCCGGAGCGTCCGCCATGTGATTCTGGCCTACCTGGCAGGGGATTTTGGCGTCTCTGGCTGGTGGTTCCGGCGAGTCGAACAGGAGGTTCCGGCGTGCTCGGCAGGTGCATCCGGTGTCTCTGGCACGTCATTCTGGCACGTTCGAGAGGTGGTTCCGGCATGCCTGTGACAGGTGATTCCGGAGTGTCCGACAAGGGGTTCTGGCACGTCTGAGAGGTGGTTCCGGCATACCCTGCAGGTGATTCTGGCTTGTCTGCCGAGTGGTGCTGGCGTAGCCATCAGGTGACTTTGGCGTGTCCAGCAGGTGGCTCCAGCGAGTAGAGCAGGTTGTTCCAGCGTACTCAGCAGGTGGTTCAGGCGGGTCTGGCAGGTGGTTCCGGTCTCTCTAGTAGGTGGTTCCGGCGTGTCCGGCACGTGCTTCTGGCACGTCTGAGAGCTGGTTCCGGCATGCCCGGCGGGTGATTCCATAGAGTCCGCCACGTGGTTCTGGCCTAGCTGACAGGTGATTTTGGCGTCCCCGGCAGGTGGTTACAGCGAGTTGAGCAGGAGGTTCCGGCATGCTCGGCAGTTGCATCCGGTGTCTCTGGCACGTGGTTCTGGCACGTCTGACATTTGGTTGCATCATGTCTGGCAGGTGATTCCGGAGTGTCCGGCAAGAGGTTCTGGTGTAGCCGGCAGGTGATTTTGGCATGTCCGGCAGGTGTTTCTGGCGAGCTGTTCAGGTGGTTCCGGTGTTCTTGGCAGGTGATTCTGGCGTGTCCGGCAGGTGGTTCCGGTCTGTCCGGTAATGGGTTCCGTCATGTGCCGCACGTGGTTCTGGCACGTCTGAGAGGTGGTTCCCGCATGCCCGGCAGGTGCTCCAGGAGAGTCCTACAAGTGGTTCTGGCCTAGCCCGCAGGTGATTTTGGCGTGTCCGGCAGGTGGTTCCGGCATGCTCGGCAGGTGGTTCAGGCATGTCTGGTAGGTGGTTCCGGTCTGTCCGCGAGGTGGTTCCGGCGTGTCAGGCACGTGGTTCCGGCATGTGTGACAGGTGGTTCTGGCATGTCCGGCAGGTGATTCTGGATTGTCCACCAAGTGGCTCTGGTGTAACCAGCAGGTGATTCCGGAGTGTACGGCAAGTGGTTCTGGCATAGCTGGCTGGTGATTTTGGGGTGTCCAGCAGGTGGCTCCAGCGAGTCGAGCAAGTTGTTCCGGTGTGCTCAGCAGGTGGTTCAGGCAGGTCCGGCAGGTGTTTCTGGTCTGTCCAGTACGTGGTGCCGGCATGTCCGGCACGTGCTTCCAGTATGTTTGAGAGGTGGCTCCTACCTTCCCGGCGGGAGATTCCGGAGCGTCCGCCATGTGATTCTGGCCTACGTGGCAGGGGATTTTGGCGTCTCTGGCTGGTGGTTCCGGCGAGTCGAACAGGAGGTTCCGGCGTGCTCGGCAGGTGCATCCGGTGTCTCTGGCACGTCATTCTGGCACGTTCGAGAGGTGGTTCCGGCATGCCTGTGACAGGTGATTCCGGAGTGTCCGACAAGGGGTTCTGGCACGTCTGAGAGGTGGTTCCGGCATACCCTGCAGGTGATTCTGGCTTGTCTGCCGAGTGGTGCTGGCGTAGCCATCAGGTGACTTTGGCGTGTCCAGCAGGTGGCTCCAGCGAGTAGAGCAGGTTGTTCCAGCGTACTCAGCAGGTGGTTCAGGCGGGTCTGGCAGGTGGTTCCGGTCTCTCTAGTAGGTGGTTCCGGCGTGTCCGGCACGTGCTTCTGGCACGTCTGAGAGCTGGTTCCGGCATGCCCGGCGGGTGATTCCATAGAGTCCGCCACGTGGTTCTGGCCTAGCTGACAGGTGATTTTGGCGTCCCCGGCAGGTGGTTACAGCGAGTTGAGCAGGAGGTTCCGGCATGCTCGGCAGTTGCATCCGGTGTCTCTGGCACGTGGTTCTGGCACGTCTGACATTTGGTTGCATCATGTCTGGCAGGTGATTCCGGAGTGTCCGGCAAGAGGTTCTGGTGTAGCCGGCAGGTGATTTTGGCATGTCCGGCAGGTGTTTCTGGCGAGCTGTTCAGGTGGTTCCGGTGTTCTTGGCAGGTGATTCTGGCGTGTCCGGCAGGTGGTTCCGGTCTGTCCGGTAATGGGTTCCGTCATGTGCCGCACGTGGTTCTGGCACGTCTGAGAGGTGGTTCCCGCATGCCCGGCAGGTGCTCCAGGAGAGTCCTACAAGTGGTTCTGGCCTAGCCCGCAGGTGATTTTGGCGTGTCCGGCAGGTGGTTCCGGCATGCTCGGCAGGTGGTTCAGGCATGTCTGGTAGGTGGTTCCGGTCTGTCCGCGAGGTGGTTCCGGCGTGTCCGGCAGGTGGTTCCGGCATGTGTGACAGGTGGTTCTGGCATGTCCGGCAGGTGATTCTGGATTGTCCACCAAGTGGCTCTGGTGTAACCAGCAGGTGATTCCGGAGTGTACGGCAAGTGGTTCTGGCATAGCTGGCTGGTGATTTTGGGGTGTCCAGCAGGTGGCTCCAGCGAGTCGAGCAAGTTGTTCCGGTGTGCTCAGCAGGTGGTTCAGGCAGGTCCGGCAGGTGTTTCTGGTCTGTCCAGTACGTGGTGCCGGCATGTCCGGCACATGCTTCCAGTATGTTTGAGAGGTGCCTCCTACCTTCCCGGCGGGAGATTCCGGAGCGTCCGCCATGTGATTCTGGCCTACCTGGCAGGGGATTTTGGCGTCTCTGGCTGGTGGTTCCGGCGAGTCGAACAGGAGGTTCCGGCGTGCTCGGCAGGTGCATCCGGTGTCTCTGGCACGTCATTCTGGCACGTTCGAGAGGTGGTTCCGGCATGCCTGTGACAGGTGATTCCGGAGTGTCCGACAAGGGGTTCTGGCACGTCTGAGAGGTGGTTCCGGCATACCCTGCAGGTGATTCTGGCTTGTCTGCCGAGTGGTGCTGGCGTAGCCATCAGGTGACTTTGGCGTGTCCAGCAGGTGGCTCCAGCGAGTAGAGCAGGTTGTTCCAGCGTACTCAGCAGGTGGTTCAGGCGGGTCTGGCAGGTGGTTCCGGTCTCTCTAGTAGGTGGTTCCGGCGTGTCCGGCACGTGCTTCTGGCACGTCTGAGAGCTGGTTCCGGCATGCCCGGCGGGTGATTCCATAGAGTCCGCCACGTGGTTCTGGCCTAGCTGACAGGTGATTTTGGCGTCCCCGGCAGGTGGTTACAGCGAGTTGAGCAGGAGGTTCCGGCATGCTCGGCAGTTGCATCCGGTGTCTCTGGCACGTGGTTCTGGCACGTCTGACATTTGGTTGCATCATGTCTGGCAGGTGATTCCGGAGTGTCCGGCAAGAGGTTCTGGTGTAGCCGGCAGGTGATTTTGGCATGTCCGGCAGGTGTTTCTGGCGAGCTGTTCAGGTGGTTCCGGTGTTCTTGGCAGGTGATTCTGGCGTGTCCGGCAGGTGGTTCCGGTCTGTCCGGTAATGGGTTCCGTCATGTGCCGCACGTGGTTCTGGCACGTCTGAGAGGTGGTTCCCGCATGCCCGGCAGGTGCTCCAGGAGAGTCCTCCAAGTGGTTCTGGCCTAGCCCGCAGGTGATTTTGGCGTGTCCGGCAGGTGGTTCCGGCATGCTCGGCAGGTGGTTCAGGCATGTCTGGTAGGTGGTTCCGGTCTGTCCGCGAGGTGGTTCCGGCGTGTCAGGCACGTGGTTCCGGCATGTGTGACAGGTGGTTCTGGCATGTCCGGCAGGTGATTCTGGATTGTCCACCAAGTGGCTCTGGTGTAACCAGCAGGTGATTCCGGAGTGTACGGCAAGTGGTTCTGGCATAGCTGGCTGGTGATTTTGGGGTGTCCAGCAGGTGGCTCCAGCGAGTCGAGCAAGTTGTTCCGGTGTGCTCAGCAGGTGGTTCAGGCAGGTCCGGCAGGTGTTTCTGGTCTGTCCAGTACGTGGTGCCGGCATGTCCGGCACGTGCTTCCAGTATGTTTGAGAGGTGGTTCCTACCTTCCCGGCGGGAGATTCCGGAGCGTCCGCCATGTGATTCTGGCCTACGTGGCAGGGGATTTTGGCGTCTCTGGCTGGTGGTTCCGGCGAGTCGAACAGGAGGTTCCGGCGTGCTCGGCAGGTGCATCCGGTGTCTCTGGCACGTCATTCTGGCACGTTCGAGAGGTGGTTCCGGCATGCCTGTGACAGGTGATTCCGGAGTGTCCGACAAGGGGTTCTGGCACGTCTGAGAGGTGGTTCCGGCATACCCTGCAGGTGATTCTGGCTTGTCTGCCGAGTGGTGCTGGCGTAGCCATCAGGTGACTTTGGCGTGTCCAGCAGGTGGCTCCAGCGAGTAGAGCAGGTTGTTCCAGCGTACTCAGCAGGTGGTTCAGGCGGGTCTGGCAGGTGGTTCCGGTCTCTCTAGTAGGTGGTTCCGGCGTGTCCGGCACGTGCTTCTGGCACGTCTGAGAGCTGGTTCCGGCATGCCCGGCGGGTGATTCCATAGAGTCCGCCACGTGGTTCTGGCCTAGCTGACAGGTGATTTTGGCGTCCCCGGCAGGTGGTTACAGCGAGTTGAGCAGGAGGTTCCGGCATGCTCGGCAGTTGCATCCGGTGTCTCTGGCACGTGGTTCTGGCACGTCTGACATTTGGTTGCATCATGTCTGGCAGGTGATTCCGGAGTGTCCGGCAAGAGGTTCTGGTGTAGCCGGCAGGTGATTTTGGCATGTCCGGCAGGTGTTTCTGGCGAGCTGTTCAGGTGGTTCCGGTGTTCTTGGCAGGTGATTCTGGCGTGTCCGGCAGGTGGTTCCGGTCTGTCCGGTAATGGGTTCCGTCATGTGCCGCACGTGGTTCTGGCACGTCTGAGAGGTGGTTCCCGCATGCCCGGCAGGTGCTCCAGGAGAGTCCTACAAGTGGTTCTGGCCTAGCCCGCAGGTGATTTTGGCGTGTCCGGCAGGTGGTTCCGGCATGCTCGGCAGGTGGTTCAGGCATGTCTGGTAGGTGGTTCCGGTCTGTCCGCGAGGTGGTTCCGGCGTGTCAGGCACGTGGTTCCGGCATGTGTGACAGGTGGTTCTGGCATGTCCGGCAGGTGATTCTGGATTGTCCACCAAGTGGCTCTGGTGTAACCAGCAGGTGATTCCGGAGTGTACGGCAAGTGGTTCTGGCATAGCTGGCTGGTGATTTTGGGGTGTCCAGCAGGTGGCTCCAGCGAGTCGAGCAAGTTGTTCCGGTGTGCTCAGCAGGTGGTTCAGGCAGGTCCGGCAGGTGTTTCTGGTCTGTCCAGTACGTGGTGCCGGCATGTCCGGCACGTGCTTCCAGTATGTTTGAGAGGTGGCTCCTACCTTCCCGGCGGGAGATTCCGGAGCGTCCGCCATGTGATTCTGGCCTACCTGGCAGGGGATTTTGGCGTCTCTGGCTGGTGGTTCCGGCGAGTCGAACAGGAGGTTCCGGCGTGCTCGGCAGGTGCATCCGGTGTCTCTGGCACGTCATTCTGGCACGTTCGAGAGGTGGTTCCGGCATGCCTGTGACAGGTGATTCCGGAGTGTCCGACAAGGGGTTCTGGCACGTCTGAGAGGTGGTTCCGGCATACCCTGCAGGTGATTCTGGCTTGTCTGCCGAGTGGTGCTGGCGTAGCCATCAGGTGACTTTGGCGTGTCCAGCAGGTGGCTCCAGCGAGTAGAGCAGGTTGTTCCAGCGTACTCAGCAGGTGGTTCAGGCGGGTCTGGCAGGTGGTTCCGGTCTCTCTAGTAGGTGGTTCCGGCGTGTCCGGCACGTGCTTCTGGCACGTCTGAGAGCTGGTTCCGGCATGCCCGGCGGGTGATTCCATAGAGTCCGCCACGTGGTTCTGGCCTAGCTGACAGGTGATTTTGGCGTCCCCGGCAGGTGGTTACAGCGAGTTGAGCAGGAGGTTCCGGCATGCTCGGCAGTTGCATCCGGTGTCTCTGGCACGTGGTTCTGGCACGTCTGACATTTGGTTGCATCATGTCTGGCAGGTGATTCCGGAGTGTCCGGCAAGAGGTTCTGGTGTAGCCGGCAGGTGATTTTGGCATGTCCGGCAGGTGTTTCTGGCGAGCTGTTCAGGTGGTTCCGGTGTTCTTGGCAGGTGATTCTGGCGTGTCCGGCAGGTGGTTCCGGTCTGTCCGGTAATGGGTTCCGTCATGTGCCGCACGTGGTTCTGGCACGTCTGAGAGGTGGTTCCCGCATGCCCGGCAGGTGCTCCAGGAGAGTCCTACAAGTGGTTCTGGCCTAGCCCGCAGGTGATTTTGGCGTGTCCGGCAGGTGGTTCCGGCATGCTCGGCAGGTGGTTCAGGCATGTCTGGTAGGTGGTTCCGGTCTGTCCGCGAGGTGGTTCCGGCGTGTCAGGCACGTGGTTCCGGCATGTGTGACAGGTGGTTCTGGCATGTCCGGCAGGTGATTCTGGATTGTCCACCAAGTGGCTCTGGTGTAACCAGCAGGTGATTCCGGAGTGTACGGCAAGTGGTTCTGGCATAGCTGGCTGGTGATTTTGGGGTGTCCAGCAGGTGGCTCCAGCGAGTCGAGCAAGTTGTTCCGGTGTGCTCAGCAGGTGGTTCAGGCAGGTCCGGCAGGTGTTTCTGGTCTGTCCAGTACGTGGTGCCGGCATGTCCGGCACGTGCTTCCAGTATGTTTGAGAGGTGGCTCCTACCTTCCCGGCGGGAGATTCCGGAGCGTCCGCCATGTGATTCTGGCCTACGTGGCAGGGGATTTTGGCGTCTCTGGCTGGTGGTTCCGGCGAGTCGAACAGGAGGTTCCGGCGTGCTCGGCAGGTGCATCCGGTGTCTCTGGCACGTCATTCTGGCACGTTCGAGAGGTGGTTCCGGCATGCCTGTGACAGGTGATTCCGGAGTGTCCGACAAGGGGTTCTGGCACGTCTGAGAGGTGGTTCCGGCATACCCTGCTGGTGATTCTGGCTTGTCTGCCGAGTGGTGCTGGCGTAGCCATCAGGTGACTTTGGCGTGTCCAGCAGGTGGCTCCAGCGAGTAGAGTAGGTTGTTCCAGCGTACTCAGCAGGTGGTTCAGGCGGGTCTGGCAGGTGGTTCCGGTCTCTCTAGTAGGTGGTTCCGGCGTGTCCGGCACGTGCTTCTGGCACGTCTGAGAGCTGGTTCCGGCATGCCCGGCGGGTGATTCCATAGAGTCCGCCACGTGGTTCTGGCCTAGCTGACAGGTGATTTTGGCGTCCCCGGCAGGTGGTTACAGCGAGTTGAGCAGGAGGTTCCGGCATGCTCGGCAGTTGCATCCGGTGTCTCTGGCACGTGGTTCTGGCACGTCTGACATTTGGTTGCATCATGTCTGGCAGGTGATTCCGGAGTGTCCGGCAAGAGGTTCTGGTGTAGCCGGCAGGTGATTTTGGCATGTCCGGCAGGTGTTTCTGGCGAGCTGTTCAGGTGGTTCCGGTGTTCTTGGCAGGTGATTCTGGCGTGTCCGGCAGGTGGTTCCGGTCTGTCCGGTAATGGGTTCCGTCATGTGCCGCACGTGGTTCTGGCACGTCTGAGAGGTGGTTCCCGCATGCCCGGCAGGTGCTCCAGGAGAGTCCTACAAGTGGTTCTGGCCTAGCCCGCAGGTGATTTTGGCGTGTCCGGCAGGTGGTTCCGGCATGCTCGGCAGGTGGTTCAGGCATGTCTGGTAGGTGGTTCCGGTCTGTCCGCGAGGTGGTTCCGGCGTGTCAGGCACGTGGTTCCGGCATGTGTGACAGGTGGTTCTGGCATGTCCGGCAGGTGATTCTGGATTGTCCACCAAGTGGCTCTGGTGTAACCAGCAGGTGATTCCGGAGTGTACGGCAAGTGGTTCTGGCATAGCTGGCTGGTGATTTTGGGGTGTCCAGCAGGTGGCTCCAGCGAGTCGAGCAAGTTGTTCCGGTGTGCTCAGCAGGTGGTTCAGGCAGGTCCGGCAGGTGTTTCTGGTCTGTCCAGTACGTGGTGCCGGCATGTCCGGCACGTGCTTCCAGTATGTTTGAGAGGTGGTTCCTACCTTCCCGGCGGGAGATTCCGGAGCGTCCGCCATGTGATTCTGGCCTACGTGGCAGGGGATTTTGGCGTCTCTGGCTGGTGGTTCCGGCGAGTCGAACAGGAGGTTCCGGCGTGCTCGGCAGGTGCATCCGGTGTCTCTGGCACGTCATTCTGGCACGTTCGAGAGGTGGTTCCGGCATGCCTGTGACAGGTGATTCCGGAGTGTCCGACAAGGGGTTCTGGCACGTCTGAGAGGTGGTTCCGGCATACCCTGCAGGTGATTCTGGCTTGTCTGCCGAGTGGTGCTGGCGTAGCCATCAGGTGACTTTGGCGTGTCCAGCAGGTGGCTCCAGCGAGTAGAGCAGGTTGTTCCAGCGTACTCAGCAGGTGGTTCAGGCGGGTCTGGCAGGTGGTTCCGGTCTCTCTAGTAGGTGGTTCCGGCGTGTCCGGCACGTGCTTCTGGCACGTCTGAGAGCTGGTTCCGGCATGCCCGGCGGGTGATTCCATAGAGTCCGCCACGTGGTTCTGGCCTAGCTGACAGGTGATTTTGGCGTCCCCGGCAGGTGGTTACAGCGAGTTGAGCAGGAGGTTCCGGCATGCTCGGCAGTTGCATCCGGTGTCTCTGGCACGTGGTTCTGGCACGTCTGACATTTGGTTGCATCATGTCTGGCAGGTGATTCCGGAGTGTCCGGCAAGAGGTTCTGGTGTAGCCGGCAGGTGATTTTGGCATGTCCGGCAGGTGTTTCTGGCGAGCTGTTCAGGTGGTTCCGGTGTTCTTGGCAGGTGATTCTGGCGTGTCCGGCAGGTGGTTCCGGTCTGTCCGGTAATGGGTTCCGTCATGTGCCGCACGTGGTTCTGGCACGTCTGAGAGGTGGTTCCCGCATGCCCGGCAGGTGCTCCAGGAGAGTCCTACAAGTGGTTCTGGCCTAGCCCGCAGGTGATTTTGGCGTGTCCGGCAGGTGGTTCCGGCATGCTCGGCAGGTGGTTCAGGCATGTCTGGTAGGTGGTTCCGGTCTGTCCGCGAGGTGGTTCCGGCGTGTCAGGCACGTGGTTCCGGCATGTGTGACAGGTGGTTCTGGCATGTCCGGCAGGTGATTCTGGATTGTCCACCAAGTGGCTCTGGTGTAACCAGCAGGTGATTCCGGAGTGTACGGCAAGTGGTTCTGGCATAGCTGGCTGGTGATTTTGGGGTGTCCAGCAGGTGGCTCCAGCGAGTCGAGCAAGTTGTTCCGGTGTGCTCAGCAGGTGGTTCAGGCAGGTCCGGCAGGTGTTTCTGGTCTGTCCAGTACGTGGTGCCGGCATGTCCGGCACGTGCTTCCAGTATGTTTGAGAGGTGGCTCCTACCTTCCCGGCGGGAGATTCCGGAGCGTCCGCCATGTGATTCTGGCCTACCTGGCAGGGGATTTTGGCGTCTCTGGCTGGTGGTTCCGGCGAGTCGAACAGGAGGTTCCGGCGTGCTCGGCAGGTGCATCCGGTGTCTCTGGCACGTCATTCTGGCACGTTCGAGAGGTGGTTCCGGCATGCCTGTGACAGGTGATTCCGGAGTGTCCGACAAGGGGTTCTGGCACGTCTGAGAGGTGGTTCCGGCATACCCTGCAGGTGATTCTGGCTTGTCTGCCGAGTGGTGCTGGCGTAGCCATCAGGTGACTTTGGCGTGTCCAGCAGGTGGCTCCAGCGAGTAGAGCAGGTTGTTCCAGCGTACTCAGCAGGTGGTTCAGGCGGGTCTGGCAGGTGGTTCCGGTCTCTCTAGTAGGTGGTTCCGGCGTGTCCGGCACGTGCTTCTGGCACGTCTGAGAGCTGGTTCCGGCATGCCCGGCGGGTGATTCCATAGAGTCCGCCACGTGGTTCTGGCCTAGCTGACAGGTGATTTTGGCGTCCCCGGCAGGTGGTTACAGCGAGTTGAGCAGGAGGTTCCGGCATGCTCGGCAGTTGCATCCGGTGTCTCTGGCACGTGGTTCTGGCACGTCTGACATTTGGTTGCATCATGTCTGGCAGGTGATTCCGGAGTGTCCGGCAAGAGGTTCTGGTGTAGCCGGCAGGTGATTTTGGCATGTCCGGCAGGTGTTTCTGGCGAGCTGTTCAGGTGGTTCCGGTGTTCTTGGCAGGTGATTCTGGCGTGTCCGGCAGGTGGTTCCGGTCTGTCCGGTAATGGGTTCCGTCATGTGCCGCACGTGGTTCTGGCACGTCTGAGAGGTGGTTCCCGCATGCCCGGCAGGTGCTCCAGGAGAGTCCTACAAGTGGTTCTGGCCTAGCCCGCAGGTGATTTTGGCGTGTCCGGCAGGTGGTTCCGGCATGCTCGGCAGGTGGTTCAGGCATGTCTGGTAGGTGGTTCCGGTCTGTCCGCGAGGTGGTTCCGGCGTGTCAGGCACGTGGTTCCGGCATGTGTGACAGGTGGTTCTGGCATGTCCGGCAGGTGATTCTGGATTGTCCACCAAGTGGCTCTGGTGTAACCAGCAGGTGATTCCGGAGTGTACGGCAAGTGGTTCTGGCATAGCTGGCTGGTGATTTTGGGGTGTCCAGCAGGTGGCTCCAGCGAGTCGAGCAAGTTGTTCCGGTGTGCTCAGCAGGTGGTTCAGGCAGGTCCGGCAGGTGTTTCTGGTCTGTCCAGTACGTGGTGCCGGCATGTCCGGCACGTGCTTCCAGTATGTTTGAGAGGTGGTTCCTACCTTCCCGGCGGGAGATTCCGGAGCGTCCGCCATGTGATTCTGGCCTACCTGGCAGGGGATTTTGGCGTCTCTGGCTGGTGGTTCCGGCGAGTCGAACAGGAGGTTCCGGCGTGCTCGGCAGGTGCATCCGGTGTCTCTGGCACGTCATTCTGGCACGTTCGAGAGGTGGTTCCGGCATGCCTGTGACAGGTGATTCCGGAGTGTCCGACAAGGGGTTCTGGCACGTCTGAGAGGTGGTTCCGGCATACCCTGCAGGTGATTCTGGCTTGTCTGCCGAGTGGTGCTGGCGTAGCCATCAGGTGATTTTGGCGTGTCCAGCAGGTGGCTCCAGCGAGTAGAGCAGGTTGTTCCAGCGTACTCAGCAGGTGGTTCAGGCGGGTCTGGCAGGTGGTTCCGGTCTCTCTAGTAGGTGGTTCCGGCGTGTCCGGCACGTGCTTCTGGCACGTCTGAGAGCTGGTTCCGGCATGCCCGGCGGGTGATTCCATAGAGTCCGCCACGTGGTTCTGGCCTAGCTGACAGGTGATTTTGGCGTCCCCGGCAGGTGGTTACAGCGAGTTGAGCAGGAGGTTCCGGCATGCTCGGCAGTTGCATCCGGTGTCTCTGGCACGTGGTTCTGGCACGTCTGACATTTGGTTGCATCATGTCTGGCAGGTGATTCCGGAGTGTCCGGCAAGAGGTTCTGGTGTAGCCGGCAGGTGATTTTGGCATGTCCGGCAGGTGTTTCTGGCGAGCTGTTCAGGTGGTTCCGGTGTTCTTGGCAGGTGATTCTGGCGTGTCCGGCAGGTGGTTCCGGTCTGTCCGGTAATGGGTTCCGTCATGTGCCGCACGTGGTTCTGGCACGTCTGAGAGGTGGTTCCCGCATGCCCGGCAGGTGCTCCAGGAGAGTCCTACAAGTGGTTCTGGCCTAGCCCGCAGGTGATTTTGGCGTGTCCGGCAGGTGGTTCCGGCATGCTCGGCAGGTGGTTCAGGCATGTCTGGTAGGTGGTTCCGGTCTGTCCGCGAGGTGGTTCCGGCGTGTCAGGCACGTGGTTCCGGCATGTGTGACAGGTGGTTCTGGCATGTCCGGCAGGTGATTCTGGATTGTCCACCAAGTGGCTCTGGTGTAACCAGCAGGTGATTCCGGAGTGTACGGCAAGTGGTTCTGGCATAGCTGGCTGGTGATTTTGGGGTGTCCAGCAGGTGGCTCCAGCGAGTCGAGCAAGTTGTTCCGGTGTGCTCAGCAGGTGGTTCAGGCAGGTCCGGCAGGTGTTTCTGGTCTGTCCAGTACGTGGTGCCGGCATGTCCGGCACGTGCTTCCAGTATGTTTGAGAGGTGGCTCCTACCTTCCCGGCGGGAGATTCCGGAGCGTCCGCCATGTGATTCTGGCCTACGTGGCAGGGGATTTTGGCGTCTCTGGCTGGTGGTTCCGGCGAGTCGAACAGGAGGTTCCGGCGTGCTCGGCAGGTGCATCCGGTGTCTCTGGCACGTCATTCTGGCACGTTCGAGAGGTGGTTCCGGCATGCCTGTGACAGGTGATTCCGGAGTGTCCGACAAGGGGTTCTGGCACGTCTGAGAGGTGGTTCCGGCATACCCTGCAGGTGATTCTGGCTTGTCTGCCGAGTGGTGCTGGCGTAGCCATCAGGTGACTTTGGCGTGTCCAGCAGGTGGCTCCAGCGAGTAGAGCAGGTTGTTCCAGCGTACTCAGCAGGTGGTTCAGGCGGGTCTGGCAGGTGGTTCCGGTCTCTCTAGTAGGTGGTTCCGGCGTGTCCGGCACGTGCTTCTGGCACGTCTGAGAGCTGGTTCCGGCATGCCCGGCGGGTGGTTCCATAGAGTCCGCCACGTGGTTCTGGCCTAGCTGACAGGTGATTTTGGCGTCCCCGGCAGGTGGTTACAGCGAGTTGAGCAGGAGGTTCCGGCATGCTCGGCAGTTGCATCCGGTGTCTCTGGCACGTGGTTCTGGCACGTCTGACATTTGGTTGCATCATGTCTGGCAGGTGATTCCGGAGTGTCCGGCAAGAGGTTCTGGTGTAGCCGGCAGGTGATTTTGGCATGTCCGGCAGGTGTTTCTGGCGAGCTGTTCAGGTGGTTCCGGTGTTCTTGGCAGGTGATTCTGGCGTGTCCGGCAGGTGGTTCCGGTCTGTCCGGTAATGGGTTCCGTCATGTGCCGCACGTGGTTCTGGCACGTCTGAGAGGTGGTTCCCGCATGCCCGGCAGGTGCTCCAGGAGAGTCCTACAAGTGGTTCTGGCCTAGCCCGCAGGTGATTTTGGCGTGTCCGGCAGGTGGTTCCGGCATGCTCGTCAGGTGGTTCAGGCATGTCTGGTAGGTGGTTCCGGTCTGTCCGCGAGGTGGTTCCGGCGTGTCAGGCACGTGGTTCCGGCATGTGTGACAGGTGGTTCTGGCATGTCCGGCAGGTGATTCTGGATTGTCCACCAAGTGGCTCTGGTGTAACCAGCAGGTGATTCCGGAGTGTACGGCAAGTGGTTCTGGCATAGCTGGCTGGTGATTTTGGGGTGTCCAGCAGGTGGCTCCAGCGAGTCGAGCAAGTTGTTCCGGTGTGCTCAGCAGGTGGTTCAGGCAGGTCCGGCAGGTGTTTCTGGTCTGTCCAGTACGTGGTGCCGGCATGTCCGGCACGTGCTTCCAGTATGTTTGAGAGGTGGCTCCTACCTTCCCGGCGGGAGATTCCGGAGCGTCCGCCATGTGATTCTGGCCTACCTGGCAGGGGATTTTGGCGTCTCTGGCTGGTGGTTCCGGCGAGTCGAACAGGAGGTTCCGGCGTGCTCGGCAGGTGCATCCGGTGTCTCTGGCACGTCATTCTGGCACGTTCGAGAGGTGGTTCCGGCATGCCTGTGACAGGTGATTCCGGAGTGTCCGACAAGGGGTTCTGGCACGTCTGAGAGGTGGTTCCGGCATACCCTGCAGGTGATTCTGGCTTGTCTGCCGAGTGGTGCTGGCGTAGCCATCAGGTGACTTTGGCGTGTCCAGCAGGTGGCTCCAGCGAGTAGAGCAGGTTGTTCCAGCGTACTCAGCAGGTGGTTCAGGCGGGTCTGGCAGGTGGTTCCGGTCTCTCTAGTAGGTGGTTCCGGCGTGTCCGGCACGTGCTTCTGGCACGTCTGAGAGCTGGTTCCGGCATGCCCGGCGGGTGATTCCATAGAGTCCGCCACGTGGTTCTGGCCTAGCTGACAGGTGATTTTGGCGTCCCCGGCAGGTGGTTACAGCGAGTTGAGCAGGAGGTTCCGGCATGCTCGGCAGTTGCATCCGGTGTCTCTGGCACGTGGTTCTGGCACGTCTGACATTTGGTTGCATCATGTCTGGCAGGTGATTCCGGAGTGTCCGGCAAGAGGTTCTGGTGTAGCCGGCAGGTGATTTTGGCATGTCCGGCAGGTGTTTCTGGCGAGCTGTTCAGGTGGTTCCGGTGTTCTTGGCAGGTGATTCTGGCGTGTCCGGCAGGTGGTTCCGGTCTGTCCGGTAATGGGTTCCGTCATGTGCCGCACGTGGTTCTGGCACGTCTGAGAGGTGGTTCCCGCATGCCCGGCAGGTGCTCCAGGAGAGTCCTACAAGTGGTTCTGGCCTAGCCCGCAGGTGATTTTGGCGTGTCCGGCAGGTGGTTCCGGCATGCTCGGCAGGTGGTTCAGGCATGTCTGGTAGGTGGTTCCGGTCTGTCCGCGAGGTGGTTCCGGCGTGTCCGGCACGTGGTTCCGGCATGTGTGACAGGTGGTTCTGGCATGTCCGGCAGGTGATTCTGGATTGTCCACCAAGTGGCTCTGGTGTAACCAGCAGGTGATTCCGGAGTGTACGGCAAGTGGTTCTGGCATAGCTGGCTGGTGATTTTGGGGTGTCCAGCAGGTGGCTCCAGCGAGTCGAGCAAGTTGTTCCGGTGTGCTCAGCAGGTGGTTCAGGCAGGTCCGGCAGGTGTTTCTGGTCTGTCCAGTACGTGGTGCCGGCATGTCCGGCACGTGCTTCCAGTATGTTTGAGAGGTGGCTCCTACCTTCCCGGCGGGAGATTCCGGAGCGTCCGCCATGTGATTCTGGCCTACCTGGCAGGGGATTTTGGCGTCTCTGGCTGGTGGTTCCGGCGAGTCGAACAGGAGGTTCCGGCGTGCTCGGCAGGTGCATCCGGTGTCTCTGGCACGTCATTCTGGCACGTTCGAGAGGTGGTTCCGGCATGCCTGTGACAGGTGATTCCGGAGTGTCCGACAAGGGGTTCTGGCACGTCTGAGAGGTGGTTCCGGCATACCCTGCAGGTGATTCTGGCTTGTCTGCCGAGTGGTGCTGGCGTAGCCATCAGGTGACTTTGGCGTGTCCAGCAGGTGGCTCCAGCGAGTAGAGCAGGTTGTTCCAGCGTACTCAGCAGGTGGTTCAGGCGGGTCTGGCAGGTGGTTCCGGTCTCTCTAGTAGGTGGTTCCGGCGTGTCCGGCACGTGCTTCTGGCACGTCTGAGAGCTGGTTCCGGCATGCCCGGCGGGTGATTCCATAGAGTCCGCCACGTGGTTCTGGCCTAGCTGACAGGTGATTTTGGCGTCCCCGGCAGGTGGTTACAGCGAGTTGAGCAGGAGGTTCCGGCATGCTCGGCAGTTGCATCCGGTGTCTCTGGCACGTGGTTCTGGCACGTCTGACATTTGGTTGCATCATGTCTGGCAGGTGATTCCGGAGTGTCCGGCAAGAGGTTCTGGTGTAGCCGGCAGGTGATTTTGGCATGTCCGGCAGGTGTTTCTGGCGAGCTGTTCAGGTGGTTCCGGTGTTCTTGGCAGGTGATTCTGGCGTGTCCGGCAGGTGGTTCCGGTCTGTCCGGTAATGGGTTCCGTCATGTGCCGCACGTGGTTCTGGCACGTCTGAGAGGTGGTTCCCGCATGCCCGGCAGGTGCTCCAGGAGAGTCCTACAAGTGGTTCTGGCCTAGCCCGCAGGTGATTTTGGCGTGTCCGGCAGGTGGTTCCGGCATGCTCGGCAGGTGGTTCAGGCATGTCTGGTAGGTGGTTCCGGTCTGTCCGCGAGGTGGTTCCGGCGTGTCAGGCACGTGGTTCCGGCATGTGTGACAGGTGGTTCTGGCATGTCCGGCAGGTGATTCTGGATTGTCCACCAAGTGGCTCTGGTGTAACCAGCAGGTGATTCCGGAGTGTACGGCAAGTGGTTCTGGCATAGCTGGCTGGTGATTTTGGGGTGTCCAGCAGGTGGCTCCAGCGAGTCGAGCAAGTTGTTCCGGTGTGCTCAGCAGGTGGTTCAGGCAGGTCCGGCAGGTGTTTCTGGTCTGTCCAGTACGTGGTGCCGGCATGTCCGGCACGTGCTTCCAGTATGTTTGAGAGGTGGTTCCTACCTTCCCGGCGGGAGATTCCGGAGCGTCCGCCATGTGATTCTGGCCTACCTGGCAGGGGATTTTGGCGTCTCTGGCTGGTGGTTCCGGCGAGTCGAACAGGAGGTTCCGGCGTGCTCGGCAGGTGCATCCGGTGTCTCTGGCACGTCATTCTGGCACGTTCGAGAGGTGGTTCCGGCATGCCTGTGACAGGTGATTCCGGAGTGTCCGACAAGGGGTTCTGGCACGTCTGAGAGGTGGTTCCGGCATACCCTGCAGGTGATTCTGGCTTGTCTGCCGAGTGGTGCTGGCGTAGCCATCAGGTGACTTTGGCGTGTCCAGCAGGTGGCTCCAGCGAGTAGAGCAGGTTGTTCCAGCGTACTCAGCAGGTGGTTCAGGCGGGTCTGGCAGGTGGTTCCGGTCTCTCTAGTAGGTGGTTCCGGCGTGTCCGGCACGTGCTTCTGGCACGTCTGAGAGCTGGTTCCGGCATGCCCGGCGGGTGATTCCATAGAGTCCGCCACGTGGTTCTGGCCTAGCTGACAGGTGATTTTGGCGTCCCCGGCAGGTGGTTACAGCGAGTTGAGCAGGAGGTTCCGGCATGCTCGGCAGTTGCATCCGGTGTCTCTGGCACGTGGTTCTGGCACGTCTGACATTTGGTTGCATCATGTCTGGCAGGTGATTCCGGAGTGTCCGGCAAGAGGTTCTGGTGTAGCCGGCAGGTGATTTTGGCATGTCCGGCAGGTGTTTCTGGCGAGCTGTTCAGGTGGTTCCGGTGTTCTTGGCAGGTGATTCTGGCGTGTCCGGCAGGTGGTTCCGGTCTGTCCGGTAATGGGTTCCGTCATGTGCCGCACGTGGTTCTGGCACGTCTGAGAGGTGGTTCCCGCATGCCCGGCAGGTGCTCCAGGAGAGTCCTACAAGTGGTTCTGGCCTAGCCCGCAGGTGATTTTGGCGTGTCCGGCAGGTGGTTCCGGCATGCTCGGCAGGTGGTTCAGGCATGTCTGGTAGGTGGTTCCGGTCTGTCCGCGAGGTGGTTCCGGCGTGTCAGGCACGTGGTTCCGGCATGTGTGACAGGTGGTTCTGGCATGTCCGGCAGGTGATTCTGGATTGTCCACCAAGTGGCTCTGGTGTAACCAGCAGGTGATTCCGGAGTGTACGGCAAGTGGTTCTGGCATAGCTGGCTGGTGATTTTGGGGTGTCCAGCAGGTGGCTCCAGCGAGTCGAGCAAGTTGTTCCGGTGTGCTCAGCAGGTGGTTCAGGCAGGTCCGGCAGGTGTTTCTGGTCTGTCCAGTACGTGGTGCCGGCATGTCCGGCACGTGCTTCCAGTATGTTTGAGAGGTGGTTCCTACCTTCCCGGCGGGAGATTCCGGAGCGTCCGCCATGTGATTCTGGCCTACCTGGCAGGGGATTTTGGCGTCTCTGGCTGGTGGTTCCGGCGAGTCGAACAGGAGGTTCCGGCGTGCTCGGCAGGTGCATCCGGTGTCTCTGGCACGTCATTCTGGCACGTTCGAGAGGTGGTTCCGGCATGCCTGTGACAGGTGATTCCGGAGTGTCCGACAAGGGGTTCTGGCACGTCTGAGAGGTGGTTCCGGCATACCCTGCAGGTGATTCTGGCTTGTCTGCCGAGTGGTGCTGGCGTAGCCATCAGGTGACTTTGGCGTGTCCAGCAGGTGGCTCCAGCGAGTAGAGCAGGTTGTTCCAGCGTACTCAGCAGGTGGTTCAGGCGGGTCTGGCAGGTGGTTCCGGTCTCTCTAGTAGGTGGTTCCGGCGTGTCCGGCACGTGCTTCTGGCACGTCTGAGAGCTGGTTCCGGCATGCCCGGCGGGTGATTCCATAGAGTCCGCCACGTGGTTCTGGCCTAGCTGACAGGTGATTTTGGCGTCCCCGGCAGGTGGTTACAGCGAGTTGAGCAGGAGGTTCCGGCATGCTCGGCAGTTGCATCCGGTGTCTCTGGCACGTGGTTCTGGCACGTCTGACATTTGGTTGCATCATGTCTGGCAGGTGATTCCGGAGTGTCCGGCAAGAGGTTCTGGTGTAGCCGGCAGGTGATTTTGGCATGTCCGGCAGGTGTTTCTGGCGAGCTGTTCAGGTGGTTCCGGTGTTCTTGGCAGGTGATTCTGGCGTGTCCGGCAGGTGGTTCCGGTCTGTCCGGTAATGGGTTCCGTCATGTGCCGCACGTGGTTCTGGCACGTCTGAGAGGTGGTTCCCGCATGCCCGGCAGGTGCTCCAGGAGAGTCCTACAAGTGGTTCTGGCCTAGCCCGCAGGTGATTTTGGCGTGTCCGGCAGGTGGTTCCGGCATGCTCGGCAGGTGGTTCAGGCATGTCTGGTAGGTGGTTCCGGTCTGTCCGCGAGGTGGTTCCGGCGTGTCAGGCACGTGGTTCCGGCATGTGTGACAGGTGGTTCTGGCATGTCCGGCAGGTGATTCTGGATTGTCCACCAAGTGGCTCTGGTGTAACCAGCAGGTGATTCCGGAGTGTACGGCAAGTGGTTCTGGCATAGCTGGCTGGTGATTTTGGGGTGTCCAGCAGGTGGCTCCAGCGAGTCGAGCAAGTTGTTCCGGTGTGCTCAGCAGGTGGTTCAGGCAGGTCCGGCAGGTGTTTCTGGTCTGTCCAGTACGTGGTGCCGGCATGTCCGGCACGTGCTTCCAGTATGTTTGAGAGGTGGTTCCTACCTTCCCGGCGGGAGATTCCGGAGCGTCCGCCATGTGATTCTGGCCTACCTGGCAGGGGATTTTGGCGTCTCTGGCTGGTGGTTCCGGCGAGTCGAACAGGAGGTTCCGGCGTGCTCGGCAGGTGCATCCGGTGTCTCTGGCACGTCATTCTGGCACGTTCGAGAGGTGGTTCCGGCATGCCTGTGACAGGTGATTCCGGAGTGTCCGACAAGGGGTTCTGGCACGTCTGAGAGGTGGTTCCGGCATACCCTGCAGGTGATTCTGGCTTGTCTGCCGAGTGGTGCTGGCGTAGCCATCAGGTGACTTTGGCGTGTCCAGCAGGTGGCTCCAGCGAGTAGAGCAGGTTGTTCCAGCGTACTCAGCAGGTGGTTCAGGCGGGTCTGGCAGGTGGTTCCGGTCTCTCTAGTAGGTGGTTCCGGCGTGTCCGGCACGTGCTTCTGGCACGTCTGAGAGCTGGTTCCGGCATGCCCGGCGGGTGATTCCATAGAGTCCGCCACGTGGTTCTGGCCTAGCTGACAGGTGATTTTGGCGTCCCCGGCAGGTGGTTACAGCGAGTTGAGCAGGAGGTTCCGGCATGCTCGGCAGTTGCATCCGGTGTCTCTGGCACGTGGTTCTGGCACGTCTGACATTTGGTTGCATCATGTCTGGCAGGTGATTCCGGAGTGTCCGGCAAGAGGTTCTGGTGTAGCCGGCAGGTGATTTTGGCATGTCCGGCAGGTGTTTCTGGCGAGCTGTTCAGGTGGTTCCGGTGTTCTTGGCAGGTGATTCTGGCGTGTCCGGCAGGTGGTTCCGGTCTGTCCGGTAATGGGTTCCGTCATGTGCCGCACGTGGTTCTGGCACGTCTGAGAGGTGGTTCCCGCATGCCCGGCAGGTGCTCCAGGAGAGTCCTACAAGTGGTTCTGGCCTAGCCCGCAGGTGATTTTGGCGTGTCCGGCAGGTGGTTCCGGCATGCTCGGCAGGTGGTTCAGGCATGTCTGGTAGGTGGTTCCGGTCTGTCCGCGAGGTGGTTCCGGCGTGTCAGGCACGTGGTTCCGGCATGTGTGACAGGTGGTTCTGGCATGTCCGGCAGGTGATTCTGGATTGTCCACCAAGTGGCTCTGGTGTAACCAGCAGGTGATTCCGGAGTGTACGGCAAGTGGTTCTGGCATAGCTGGCTGGTGATTTTGGGGTGTCCAGCAGGTGGCTCCAGCGAGTCGAGCAAGTTGTTCCGGTGTGCTCAGCAGGTGGTTCAGGCAGGTCCGGCAGGTGTTTCTGGTCTGTCCAGTACGTGGTGCCGGCATGTCCGGCACGTGCTTCCAGTATGTTTGAGAGGTGGTTCCTACCTTCCCGGCGGGAGATTCCGGAGCGTCCGCCATGTGATTCTGGCCTACCTGGCAGGGGATTTTGGCGTCTCTGGCTGGTGGTTCCGGCGAGTCGAACAGGAGGTTCCGGCGTGCTCGGCAGGTGCATCCGGTGTCTCTGGCACGTCATTCTGGCACGTTCGAGAGGTGGTTCCGGCATGCCTGTGACAGGTGATTCCGGAGTGTCCGACAAGGGGTTCTGGCACGTCTGAGAGGTGGTTCCGGCATACCCTGCAGGTGATTCTGGCTTGTCTGCCGAGTGGTGCTGGCGTAGCCATCAGGTGACTTTGGCGTGTCCAGCAGGTGGCTCCAGCGAGTAGAGCAGGTTGTTCCAGCGTACTCAGCAGGTGGTTCAGGCGGGTCTGGCAGGTGGTTCCGGTCTCTCTAGTAGGTGGTTCCGGCGTGTCCGGCACGTGCTTCTGGCACGTCTGAGAGCTGGTTCCGGCATGCCCGGCGGGTGATTCCATAGAGTCCGCCACGTGGTTCTGGCCTAGCTGACAGGTGATTTTGGCGTCCCCGGCAGGTGGTTACAGCGAGTTGAGCAGGAGGTTCCGGCATGCTCGGCAGTTGCATCCGGTGTCTCTGGCACGTGGTTCTGGCACGTCTGACATTTGGTTGCATCATGTCTGGCAGGTGATTCCGGAGTGTCCGGCAAGAGGTTCTGGTGTAGCCGGCAGGTGATTTTGGCATGTCCGGCAGGTGTTTCTGGCGAGCTGTTCAGGTGGTTCCGGTGTTCTTGGCAGGTGATTCTGGCGTGTCCGGCAGGTGGTTCCGGTCTGTCCGGTAATGGGTTCCGTCATGTGCCGCACGTGGTTCTGGCACGTCTGAGAGGTGGTTCCCGCATGCCCGGCAGGTGCTCCAGGAGAGTCCTACAAGTGGTTCTGGCCTAGCCCGCAGGTGATTTTGGCGTGTCCGGCAGGTGGTTCCGGCATGCTCGGCAGGTGGTTCAGGCATGTCTGGTAGGTGGTTCCGGTCTGTCCGCGAGGTGGTTCCGGCGTGTCAGGCACGTGGTTCCGGCATGTGTGACAGGTGGTTCTGGCATGTCCGGCAGGTGATTCTGGATTGTCCACCAAGTGGCTCTGGTGTAACCAGCAGGTGATTCCGGAGTGTACGGCAAGTGGTTCTGGCATAGCTGGCTGGTGATTTTGGGGTGTCCAGCAGGTGGCTCCAGCGAGTCGAGCAAGTTGTTCCGGTGTGCTCAGCAGGTGGTTCAGGCAGGTCCGGCAGGTGTTTCTGGTCTGTCCAGTACGTGGTGCCGGCATGTCCGGCACGTGCTTCCAGTATGTTTGAGAGGTGGTTCCTACCTTCCCGGCGGGAGATTCCGGAGCGTCCGCCATGTGATTCTGGCCTACCTGGCAGGGGATTTTGGCGTCTCTGGCTGGTGGTTCCGGCGAGTCGAACAGGAGGTTCCGGCGTGCTCGGCAGGTGCATCCGGTGTCTCTGGCACGTCATTCTGGCACGTTCGAGAGGTGGTTCCGGCATGCCTGTGACAGGTGATTCCGGAGTGTCCGACAAGGGGTTCTGGCACGTCTGAGAGGTGGTTCCGGCATACCCTGCAGGTGATTCTGGCTTGTCTGCCGAGTGGTGCTGGCGTAGCCATCAGGTGACTTTGGCGTGTCCAGCAGGTGGCTCCAGCGAGTAGAGCAGGTTGTTCCAGCGTACTCAGCAGGTGGTTCAGGCGGGTCTGGCAGGTGGTTCCGGTCTCTCTAGTAGGTGGTTCCGGCGTGTCCGGCACGTGCTTCTGGCACGTCTGAGAGCTGGTTCCGGCATGCCCGGCGGGTGATTCCATAGAGTCCGCCACGTGGTTCTGGCCTAGCTGACAGGTGATTTTGGCGTCCCCGGCAGGTGGTTACAGCGAGTTGAGCAGGAGGTTCCGGCATGCTCGGCAGTTGCATCCGGTGTCTCTGGCACGTGGTTCTGGCACGTCTGACATTTGGTTGCATCATGTCTGGCAGGTGATTCCGGAGTGTCCGGCAAGAGGTTCTGGTGTAGCCGGCAGGTGATTTTGGCATGTCCGGCAGGTGTTTCTGGCGAGCTGTTCAGGTGGTTCCGGTGTTCTTGGCAGGTGATTCTGGCGTGTCCGGCAGGTGGTTCCGGTCTGTCCGGTAATGGGTTCCGTCATGTGCCGCACGTGGTTCTGGCACGTCTGAGAGGTGGTTCCCGCATGCCCGGCAGGTGCTCCAGGAGAGTCCTACAAGTGGTTCTGGCCTAGCCCGCAGGTGATTTTGGCGTGTCCGGCAGGTGGTTCCGGCATGCTCGGCAGGTGGTTCAGGCATGTCTGGTAGGTGGTTCCGGTCTGTCCGCGAGGTGGTTCCGGCGTGTCAGGCACGTGGTTCCGGCATGTGTGACAGGTGGTTCTGGCATGTCCGGCAGGTGATTCTGGATTGTCCACCAAGTGGCTCTGGTGTAACCAGCAGGTGATTCCGGAGTGTACGGCAAGTGGTTCTGGCATAGCTGGCTGGTGATTTTGGGGTGTCCAGCAGGTGGCTCCAGCGAGTCGAGCAAGTTGTTCCGGTGTGCTCAGCAGGTGGTTCAGGCAGGTCCGGCAGGTGTTTCTGGTCTGTCCAGTACGTGGTGCCGGCATGTCCGGCACGTGCTTCCAGTATGTTTGAGAGGTGGCTCCTACCTTCCCGGCGGGAGATTCCGGAGCGTCCGCCATGTGATTCTGGCCTACCTGGCAGGGGATTTTGGCGTCTCTGGCTGGTGGTTCCGGCGAGTCGAACAGGAGGTTCCGGCGTGCTCGGCAGGTGCATCCGGTGTCTCTGGCACGTCATTCTGGCACGTTCGAGAGGTGGTTCCGGCATGCCTGTGACAGGTGATTCCGGAGTGTCCGACAAGGGGTTCTGGCACGTCTGAGAGGTGGTTCCGGCATACCCTGCAGGTGATTCTGGCTTGTCTGCCGAGTGGTGCTGGCGTAGCCATCAGGTGACTTTGGCGTGTCCAGCAGGTGGCTCCAGCGAGTAGAGCAGGTTGTTCCAGCGTACTCAGCAGGTGGTTCAGGCGGGTCTGGCAGGTGGTTCCGGTCTCTCTAGTAGGTGGTTCCGGCGTGTCCGGCACGTGCTTCTGGCACGTCTGAGAGCTGGTTCCGGCATGCCCGGCGGGTGATTCCATAGAGTCCGCCACGTGGTTCTGGCCTAGCTGACAGGTGATTTTGGCGTCCCCGGCAGGTGGTTACAGCGAGTTGAGCAGGAGGTTCCGGCATGCTCGGCAGTTGCATCCGGTGTCTCTGGCACGTGGTTCTGGCACGTCTGACATTTGGTTGCATCATGTCTGGCAGGTGATTCCGGAGTGTCCGGCAAGAGGTTCTGGTGTAGCCGGCAGGTGATTTTGGCATGTCCGGCAGGTGTTTCTGGCGAGCTGTTCAGGTGGTTCCGGTGTTCTTGGCAGGTGATTCTGGCGTGTCCGGCAGGTGGTTCCGGTCTGTCCGGTAATGGGTTCCGTCATGTGCCGCACGTGGTTCTGGCACGTCTGAGAGGTGGTTCCCGCATGCCCGGCAGGTGCTCCAGGAGAGTCCTACAAGTGGTTCTGGCCTAGCCCGCAGGTGATTTTGGCGTGTCCGGCAGGTGGTTCCGGCATGCTCGGCAGGTGGTTCAGGCATGTCTGGTAGGTGGTTCCGGTCTGTCCGCGAGGTGGTTCCGGCGTGTCAGGCACGTGGTTCCGGCATGTGTGACAGGTGGTTCTGGCATGTCCGGCAGGTGATTCTGGATTGTCCACCAAGTGGCTCTGGTGTAACCAGCAGGTGATTCCGGAGTGTACGGCAAGTGGTTCTGGCATAGCTGGCTGGTGATTTTGGGGTGTCCAGCAGGTGGCTCCAGCGAGTCGAGCAAGTTGTTCCGGTGTGCTCAGCAGGTGGTTCAGGCAGGTCCGGCAGGTGTTTCTGGTCTGTCCAGTACGTGGTGCCGGCATGTCCGGCACGTGCTTCCAGTATGTTTGAGAGGTGGCTCCTACCTTCCCGGCGGGAGATTCCGGAGCGTCCGCCATGTGATTCTGGCCTACCTGGCAGGGGATTTTGGCGTCTCTGGCTGGTGGTTCCGGCGAGTCGAACAGGAGGTTCCGGCGTGCTCGGCAGGTGCATCCGGTGTCTCTGGCACGTCATTCTGGCACGTTCGAGAGGTGGTTCCGGCATGCCTGTGACAGGTGATTCCGGAGTGTCCGACAAGGGGTTCTGGCACGTCTGAGAGGTGGTTCCGGCATACCCTGCAGGTGATTCTGGCTTGTCTGCCGAGTGGTGCTGGCGTAGCCATCAGGTGACTTTGGCGTGTCCAGCAGGTGGCTCCAGCGAGTAGAGCAGGTTGTTCCAGCGTACTCAGCAGGTGGTTCAGGCGGGTCTGGCAGGTGGTTCCGGTCTCTCTAGTAGGTGGTTCCGGCGTGTCCGGCACGTGCTTCTGGCACGTCTGAGAGCTGGTTCCGGCATGCCCGGCGGGTGATTCCATAGAGTCCGCCACGTGGTTCTGGCCTAGCTGACAGGTGATTTTGGCGTCCCCGGCAGGTGGTTACAGCGAGTTGAGCAGGAGGTTCCGGCATGCTCGGCAGTTGCATCCGGTGTCTCTGGCACGTGGTTCTGGCACGTCTGACATTTGGTTGCATCATGTCTGGCAGGTGATTCCGGAGTGTCCGGCAAGAGGTTCTGGTGTAGCCGGCAGGTGATTTTGGCATGTCCGGCAGGTGTTTCTGGCGAGCTGTTCAGGTGGTTCCGGTGTTCTTGGCAGGTGATTCTGGCGTGTCCGGCAGGTGGTTCCGGTCTGTCCGGTAATGGGTTCCGTCATGTGCCGCACGTGGTTCTGGCACGTCTGAGAGGTGGTTCCCGCATGCCCGGCAGGTGCTCCAGGAGAGTCCTACAAGTGGTTCTGGCCTAGCCCGCAGGTGATTTTGGCGTGTCCGGCAGGTGGTTCCGGCATGCTCGGCAGGTGGTTCAGGCATGTCTGGTAGGTGGTTCCGGTCTGTCCGCGAGGTGGTTCCGGCGTGTCAGGCACGTGGTTCCGGCATGTGTGACAGGTGGTTCTGGCATGTCCGGCAGGTGATTCTGGATTGTCCACCAAGTGGCTCTGGTGTAACCAGCAGGTGATTCCGGAGTGTACGGCAAGTGGTTCTGGCATAGCTGGCTGGTGATTTTGGGGTGTCCAGCAGGTGGCTCCAGCGAGTCGAGCAAGTTGTTCCGGTGTGCTCAGCAGGTGGTTCAGGCAGGTCCGGCAGGTGTTTCTGGTCTGTCCAGTACGTGGTGCCGGCATGTCCGGCACGTGCTTCCAGTATGTTTGAGAGGTGGCTCCTACCTTCCCGGCGGGAGATTCCGGAGCGTCCGCCATGTGATTCTGGCCTACCTGGCAGGGGATTTTGGCGTCTCTGGCTGGTGGTTCCGGCGAGTCGAACAGGAGGTTCCGGCGTGCTCGGCAGGTGCATCCGGTGTCTCTGGCACGTCATTCTGGCACGTTCGAGAGGTGGTTCCGGCATGCCTGTGACAGGTGATTCCGGAGTGTCCGACAAGGGGTTCTGGCACGTCTGAGAGGTGGTTCCGGCATACCCTGCAGGTGATTCTGGCTTGTCTGCCGAGTGGTGCTGGCGTAGCCATCAGGTGACTTTGGCGTGTCCAGCAGGTGGCTCCAGCGAGTAGAGCAGGTTGTTCCAGCGTACTCAGCAGGTGGTTCAGGCGGGTCTGGCAGGTGGTTCCGGTCTCTCTAGTAGGTGGTTCCGGCGTGTCCGGCACGTGCTTCTGGCACGTCTGAGAGCTGGTTCCGGCATGCCCGGCGGGTGATTCCATAGAGTCCGCCACGTGGTTCTGGCCTAGCTGACAGGTGATTTTGGCGTCCCCGGCAGGTGGTTACAGCGAGTTGAGCAGGAGGTTCCGGCATGCTCGGCAGTTGCATCCGGTGTCTCTGGCACGTGGTTCTGGCACGTCTGACATTTGGTTGCATCATGTCTGGCAGGTGATTCCGGAGTGTCCGGCAAGAGGTTCTGGTGTAGCCGGCAGGTGATTTTGGCATGTCCGGCAGGTGTTTCTGGCGAGCTGTTCAGGTGGTTCCGGTGTTCTTGGCAGGTGATTCTGGCGTGTCCGGCAGGTGGTTCCGGTCTGTCCGGTAATGGGTTCCGTCATGTGCCGCACGTGGTTCTGGCACGTCTGAGAGGTGGTTCCCGCATGCCCGGCAGGTGCTCCAGGAGAGTCCTACAAGTGGTTCTGGCCTAGCCCGCAGGTGATTTTGGCGTGTCCGGCAGGTGGTTCCGGCATGCTCGGCAGGTGGTTCAGGCATGTCTGGTAGGTGGTTCCGGTCTGTCCGCGAGGTGGTTCCGGCGTGTCAGGCACGTGGTTCCGGCATGTGTGACAGGTGGTTCTGGCATGTCCGGCAGGTGATTCTGGATTGTCCACCAAGTGGCTCTGGTGTAACCAGCAGGTGATTCCGGAGTGTACGGCAAGTGGTTCTGGCATAGCTGGCTGGTGATTTTGGGGTGTCCAGCAGGTGGCTCCAGCGAGTCGAGCAAGTTGTTCCGGTGTGCTCAGCAGGTGGTTCAGGCAGGTCCGGCAGGTGTTTCTGGTCTGTCCAGTACGTGGTGCCGGCATGTCCGGCACGTGCTTCCAGTATGTTTGAGAGGTGGCTCCTACCTTCCCGGCGGGAGATTCCGGAGCGTCCGCCATGTGATTCTGGCCTACCTGGCAGGGGATTTTGGCGTCTCTGGCTGGTGGTTCCGGCGAGTCGAACAGGAGGTTCCGGCGTGCTCGGCAGGTGCATCCGGTGTCTCTGGCACGTCATTCTGGCACGTTCGAGAGGTGGTTCCGGCATGCCTGTGACAGGTGATTCCGGAGTGTCCGACAAGGGGTTCTGGCACGTCTGAGAGGTGGTTCCGGCATACCCTGCAGGTGATTCTGGCTTGTCTGCCGAGTGGTGCTGGCGTAGCCATCAGGTGACTTTGGCGTGTCCAGCAGGTGGCTCCAGCGAGTAGAGCAGGTTGTTCCAGCGTACTCAGCAGGTGGTTCAGGCGGGTCTGGCAGGTGGTTCCGGTCTCTCTAGTAGGTGGTTCCGGCGTGTCCGGCACGTGCTTCTGGCACGTCTGAGAGCTGGTTCCGGCATGCCCGGCGGGTGATTCCATAGAGTCCGCCACGTGGTTCTGGCCTAGCTGACAGGTGATTTTGGCGTCCCCGGCAGGTGGTTACAGCGAGTTGAGCAGGAGGTTCCGGCATGCTCGGCAGTTGCATCCGGTGTCTCTGGCACGTGGTTCTGGCACGTCTGACATTTGGTTGCATCATGTCTGGCAGGTGATTCCGGAGTGTCCGGCAAGAGGTTCTGGTGTAGCCGGCAGGTGATTTTGGCATGTCCGGCAGGTGTTTCTGGCGAGCTGTTCAGGTGGTTCCGGTGTTCTTGGCAGGTGATTCTGGCGTGTCCGGCAGGTGGTTCCGGTCTGTCCGGTAATGGGTTCCGTCATGTGCCGCACGTGGTTCTGGCACGTCTGAGAGGTGGTTCCCGCATGCCCGGCAGGTGCTCCAGGAGAGTCCTACAAGTGGTTCTGGCCTAGCCCGCAGGTGATTTTGGCGTGTCCGGCAGGTGGTTCCGGCATGCTCGGCAGGTGGTTCAGGCATGTCTGGTAGGTGGTTCCGGTCTGTCCGCGAGGTGGTTCCGGCGTGTCAGGCACGTGGTTCCGGCATGTGTGACAGGTGGTTCTGGCATGTCCGGCAGGTGATTCTGGATTGTCCACCAAGTGGCTCTGGTGTAACCAGCAGGTGATTCCGGAGTGTACGGCAAGTGGTTCTGGCATAGCTGGCTGGTGATTTTGGGGTGTCCAGCAGGTGGCTCCAGCGAGTCGAGCAAGTTGTTCCGGTGTGCTCAGCAGGTGGTTCAGGCAGGTCCGGCAGGTGTTTCTGGTCTGTCCAGTACGTGGTGCCGGCATGTCCGGCACGTGCTTCCAGTATGTTTGAGAGGTGGTTCCTACCTTCCCGGCGGGAGATTCCGGAGCGTCCGCCATGTGATTCTGGCCTACCTGGCAGGGGATTTTGGCGTCTCTGGCTGGTGGTTCCGGCGAGTCGAACAGGAGGTTCCGGCGTGCTCGGCAGGTGCATCCGGTGTCTCTGGCACGTCATTCTGGCACGTTCGAGAGGTGGTTCCGGCATGCCTGTGACAGGTGATTCCGGAGTGTCCGGCAAGAGGTTCTGGTGTAGCCGGCAGGTGATTTTGGCATGTCCGGCAGGTGTTTCTGGCGAGCTGTTCAGGTGGTTCCGGTGTTCTTGGCAGGTGATTCTGGCGTGTCCGGCAGGTGGTTCCGGTCTGTCCGGTAATGGGTTCCGTCATGTGCCGCACGTGGTTCTGGCACGTCTGAGAGGTGGTTCCCGCATGCCCGGCAGGTGCTCCAGGAGAGTCCTACAAGTGGTTCTGGCCTAGCCCGCAGGTGATTTTGGCGTGTCCGGCAGGTGGTTCCGGCATGCTCGGCAGGTGGTTCAGGCATGTCTGGTAGGTGGTTCCGGTCTGTCCGCGAGGTGGTTCCGGCGTGTCAGGCACGTGGTTCCGGCATGTGTGACAGGTGGTTCTGGCATGTCCGGCAGGTGATTCTGGATTGTCCACCAAGTGGCTCTGGTGTAACCAGCAGGTGATTCCGGAGTGTACGGCAAGTGGTTCTGGCATAGCTGGCTGGTGATTTTGGGGTGTCCAGCAGGTGGCTCCAGCGAGTCGAGCAAGTTGTTCCGGTGTGCTCAGCAGGTGGTTCAGGCAGGTCCGGCAGGTGTTTCTGGTCTGTCCAGTACGTGGTGCCGGCATGTCCGGCACGTGCTTCCAGTATGTTTGAGAGGTGGCTCCTACCTTCCCGGCGGGAGATTCCGGAGCGTCCGCCATGTGATTCTGGCCTACCTGGCAGGGGATTTTGGCGTCTCTGGCTGGTGGTTCCGGCGAGTCGAACAGGAGGTTCCGGCGTGCTCGGCAGGTGCATCCGGTGTCTCTGGCACGTCATTCTGGCACGTTCGAGAGGTGGTTCCGGCATGCCTGTGACAGGTGATTCCGGAGTGTCCGACAAGGGGTTCTGGCACGTCTGAGAGGTGGTTCCGGCATACCCTGCAGGTGATTCTGGCTTGTCTGCCGAGTGGTGCTGGCGTAGCCATCAGGTGACTTTGGCGTGTCCAGCAGGTGGCTCCAGCGAGTAGAGCAGGTTGTTCCAGCGTACTCAGCAGGTGGTTCAGGCGGGTCTGGCAGGTGGTTCCGGTCTCTCTAGTAGGTGGTTCCGGCGTGTCCGGCACGTGCTTCTGGCACGTCTGAGAGCTGGTTCCGGCATGCCCGGCGGGTGATTCCATAGAGTCCGCCACGTGGTTCTGGCCTAGCTGACAGGTGATTTTGGCGTCCCCGGCAGGTGGTTACAGCGAGTTGAGCAGGAGGTTCCGGCATGCTCGGCAGTTGCATCCGGTGTCTCTGGCACGTGGTTCTGGCACGTCTGACATTTGGTTGCATCATGTCTGGCAGGTGATTCCGGAGTGTCCGGCAAGAGGTTCTGGTGTAGCCGGCAGGTGATTTTGGCATGTCCGGCAGGTGTTTCTGGCGAGCTGTTCAGGTGGTTCCGGTGTTCTTGGCAGGTGATTCTGGCGTGTCCGGCAGGTGGTTCCGGTCTGTCCGGTAATGGGTTCCGTCATGTGCCGCACGTGGTTCTGGCACGTCTGAGAGGTGGTTCCCGCATGCCCGGCAGGTGCTCCAGGAGAGTCCTACAAGTGGTTCTGGCCTAGCCCGCAGGTGATTTTGGCGTGTCCGGCAGGTGGTTCCGGCATGCTCGGCAGGTGGTTCAGGCATGTCTGGTAGGTGGTTCCGGTCTGTCCGCGAGGTGGTTCCGGCGTGTCAGGCACGTGGTTCCGGCATGTGTGACAGGTGGTTCTGGCATGTCCGGCAGGTGATTCTGGATTGTCCACCAAGTGGCTCTGGTGTAACCAGCAGGTGATTCCGGAGTGTACGGCAAGTGGTTCTGGCATAGCTGGCTGGTGATTTTGGGGTGTCCAGCAGGTGGCTCCAGCGAGTCGAGCAAGTTGTTCCGGTGTGCTCAGCAGGTGGTTCAGGCAGGTCCGGCAGGTGTTTCTGGTCTGTCCAGTACGTGGTGCCGGCATGTCCGGCACGTGCTTCCAGTATGTTTGAGAGGTGGTTCCTACCTTCCCGGCGGGAGATTCCGGAGCGTCCGCCATGTGATTCTGGCCTACCTGGCAGGGGATTTTGGCGTCTCTGGCTGGTGGTTCCGGCGAGTCGAACAGGAGGTTCCGGCGTGCTCGGCAGGTGCATCCGGTGTCTCTGGCACGTCATTCTGGCACGTTCGAGAGGTGGTTCCGGCATGCCTGTGACAGGTGATTCCGGAGTGTCCGACAAGGGGTTCTGGCACGTCTGAGAGGTGGTTCCGGCATACCCTGCAGGTGATTCTGGCTTGTCTGCCGAGTGGTGCTGGCGTAGCCATCAGGTGACTTTGGCGTGTCCAGCAGGTGGCTCCAGCGAGTAGAGCAGGTTGTTCCAGCGTACTCAGCAGGTGGTTCAGGCGGGTCTGGCAGGTGGTTCCGGTCTCTCTAGTAGGTGGTTCCGGCGTGTCCGGCACGTGCTTCTGGCACGTCTGAGAGCTGGTTCCGGCATGCCCGGCGGGTGATTCCATAGAGTCCGCCACGTGGTTCTGGCCTAGCTGACAGGTGATTTTGGCGTCCCCGGCAGGTGGTTACAGCGAGTTGAGCAGGAGGTTCCGGCATGCTCGGCAGTTGCATCCGGTGTCTCTGGCACGTGGTTCTGGCACGTCTGACATTTGGTTGCATCATGTCTGGCAGGTGATTCCGGAGTGTCCGGCAAGAGGTTCTGGTGTAGCCGGCAGGTGATTTTGGCATGTCCGGCAGGTGTTTCTGGCGAGCTGTTCAGGTGGTTCCGGTGTTCTTGGCAGGTGATTCTGGCGTGTCCGGCAGGTGGTTCCGGTCTGTCCGGTAATGGGTTCCGTCATGTGCCGCACGTGGTTCTGGCACGTCTGAGAGGTGGTTCCCGCATGCCCGGCAGGTGCTCCAGGAGAGTCCTACAAGTGGTTCTGGCCTAGCCCGCAGGTGATTTTGGCGTGTCCGGCAGGTGGTTCCGGCATGCTCGGCAGGTGGTTCAGGCATGTCTGGTAGGTGGTTCCGGTCTGTCCGCGAGGTGGTTCCGGCGTGTCCGGCAGGTGGTTCCGGCATGTGTGACAGGTGGTTCTGGCATGTCCGGCAGGTGATTCTGGATTGTCCACCAAGTGGCTCTGGTGTAACCAGCAGGTGATTCCGGAGTGTACGGCAAGTGGTTCTGGCATAGCTGGCTGGTGATTTTGGGGTGTCCAGCAGGTGGCTCCAGCGAGTCGAGCAAGTTGTTCCGGTGTGCTCAGCAGGTGGTTCAGGCAGGTCCGGCAGGTGTTTCTGGTCTGTCCAGTACGTGGTGCCGGCATGTCCGGCACGTGCTTCCAGTATGTTTGAGAGGTGGCTCCTACCTTCCCGGCGGGAGATTCCGGAGCGTCCGCCATGTGATTCTGGCCTACCTGGCAGGGGATTTTGGCGTCTCTGGCTGGTGGTTCCGGCGAGTCGAACAGGAGGTTCCGGCGTGCTCGGCAGGTGCATCCGGTGTCTCTGGCACGTCATTCTGGCACGTTCGAGAGGTGGTTCCGGCATGCCTGTGACAGGTGATTCCGGAGTGTCCGACAAGGGGTTCTGGCACGTCTGAGAGGTGGTTCCGGCATACCCTGCAGGTGATTCTGGCTTGTCTGCCGAGTCGTGCTGGCGTAGCCATCAGGTGATTTTGGCGTGTCCAGCAGGTGGCTCCAGCGAGTAGAGCAGGTTGTTCCAGCGTACTCAGCAGGTGGTTCAGGCGGGTCTGGCAGGTGGTTCCGGTCTCTCTAGTAGGTGGTTCCGGCGTGTCCGGCACGTGCTTCTGGCACGTCTGAGAGCTGGTTCCGGCATGCCCGGCGGGTGATTCCATAGAGTCCGCCACGTGGTTCTGGCCTAGCTGACAGGTGATTTTGGCGTCCCCGGCAGGTGGTTACAGCGAGTTGAGCAGGAGGTTCCGGCATGCTCGGCAGTTGCATCCGGTGTCTCTGGCACGTGGTTCTGGCACGTCTGACATTTGGTTGCATCATGTCTGGCAGGTGATTCCGGAGTGTCCGGCAAGAGGTTCTGGTGTAGCCGGCAGGTGATTTTGGCATGTCCGGCAGGTGTTTCTGGCGAGCTGTTCAGGTGGTTCCGGTGTTCTTGGCAGGTGATTCTGGCGTGTCCGGCAGGTGGTTCCGGTCTGTCCGGTAATGGGTTCCGTCATGTGCCGCACGTGGTTCTGGCACGTCTGAGAGGTGGTTCCCGCATGCCCGGCAGGTGCTCCAGGAGAGTCCTACAAGTGGTTCTGGCCTAGCCCGCAGGTGATTTTGGCGTGTCCGGCAGGTGGTTCCGGCATGCTCGGCAGGTGGTTCAGGCATGTCTGGTAGGTGGTTCCGGTCTGTCCGCGAGGTGGTTCCGGCGTGTCAGGCACGTGGTTCCGGCATGTGTGACAGGTGGTTCTGGCATGTCCGGCAGGTGATTCTGGATTGTCCACCAAGTGGCTCTGGTGTAACCAGCAGGTGATTCCGGAGTGTACGGCAAGTGGTTCTGGCATAGCTGGCTGGTGATTTTGGGGTGTCCAGCAGGTGGCTCCAGCGAGTCGAGCAAGTTGTTCCGGTGTGCTCAGCAGGTGGTTCAGGCAGGTCCGGCAGGTGTTTCTGGTCTGTCCAGTACGTGGTGCCGGCATGTCCGGCACGTGCTTCCAGTATGTTTGAGAGGTGGCTCCTACCTTCCCGGCGGGAGATTCCGGAGCGTCCGCCATGTGATTCTGGCCTACCTGGCAGGGGATTTTGGCGTCTCTGGCTGGTGGTTCCGGCGAGTCGAACAGGAGGTTCCGGCGTGCTCGGCAGGTGCATCCGGTGTCTCTGGCACGTCATTCTGGCACGTTCGAGAGGTGGTTCCGGCATGCCTGTGACAGGTGATTCCGGAGTGTCCGACAAGGGGTTCTGGCACGTCTGAGAGGTGGTTCCGGCATACCCTGCAGGTGATTCTGGCTTGTCTGCCGAGTGGTGCTGGCGTAGCCATCAGGTGACTTTGGCGTGTCCAGCAGGTGGCTCCAGCGAGTAGAGCAGGTTGTTCCAGCGTACTCAGCAGGTGGTTCAGGCGGGTCTGGCAGGTGGTTCCGGTCTCTCTAGTAGGTGGTTCCGGCGTGTCCGGCACGTGCTTCTGGCACGTCTGAGAGCTGGTTCCGGCATGCCCGGCGGGTGATTCCATAGAGTCCGCCACGTGGTTCTGGCCTAGCTGACAGGTGATTTTGGCGTCCCCGGCAGGTGGTTACAGCGAGTTGAGCAGGAGGTTCCGGCATGCTCGGCAGTTGCATCCGGTGTCTCTGGCACGTGGTTCTGGCACGTCTGACATTTGGTTGCATCATGTCTGGCAGGTGATTCCGGAGTGTCCGGCAAGAGGTTCTGGTGTAGCCGGCAGGTGATTTTGGCATGTCCGGCAGGTGTTTCTGGCGAGCTGTTCAGGTGGTTCCGGTGTTCTTGGCAGGTGATTCTGGCGTGTCCGGCAGGTGGTTCCGGTCTGTCCGGTAATGGGTTCCGTCATGTGCCGCACGTGGTTCTGGCACGTCTGAGAGGTGGTTCCCGCATGCCCGGCAGGTGCTCCAGGAGAGTCCTACAAGTGGTTCTGGCCTAGCCCGCAGGTGATTTTGGCGTGTCCGGCAGGTGGTTCCGGCATGCTCGGCAGGTGGTTCAGGCATGTCTGGTAGGTGGTTCCGGTCTGTCCGCGAGGTGGTTCCGGCGTGTCAGGCACGTGGTTCCGGCATGTGTGACAGGTGGTTCTGGCATGTCCGGCAGGTGATTCTGGATTGTCCACCAAGTGGCTCTGGTGTAACCAGCAGGTGATTCCGGAGTGTACGGCAAGTGGTTCTGGCATAGCTGGCTGGTGATTTTGGGGTGTCCAGCAGGTGGCTCCAGCGAGTCGAGCAAGTTGTTCCGGTGTGCTCAGCAGGTGGTTCAGGCAGGTCCGGCAGGTGTTTCTGGTCTGTCCAGTACGTGGTGCCGGCATGTCCGGCACGTGCTTCCAGTATGTTTGAGAGGTGGTTCCTACCTTCCCGGCGGGAGATTCCGGAGCGTCCGCCATGTGATTCTGGCCTACCTGGCAGGGGATTTTGGCGTCTCTGGCTGGTGGTTCCGGCGAGTCGAACAGGAGGTTCCGGCGTGCTCGGCAGGTGCATCCGGTGTCTCTGGCACGTCATTCTGGCACGTTCGAGAGGTGGTTCCGGCATGCCTGTGACAGGTGATTCCGGAGTGTCCGACAAGGGGTTCTGGCACGTCTGAGAGGTGGTTCCGGCATACCCTGCAGGTGATTCTGGCTTGTCTGCCGAGTGGTGCTGGCGTAGCCATCAGGTGACTTTGGCGTGTCCAGCAGGTGGCTCCAGCGAGTAGAGCAGGTTGTTCCAGCGTACTCAGCAGGTGGTTCAGGCGGGTCTGGCAGGTGGTTCCGGTCTCTCTAGTAGGTGGTTCCGGCGTGTCCGGCACGTGCTTCTGGCACGTCTGAGAGCTGGTTCCGGCATGCCCGGCGGGTGATTCCATAGAGTCCGCCACGTGGTTCTGGCCTAGCTGACAGGTGATTTTGGCGTCCCCGGCAGGTGGTTACAGCGAGTTGAGCAGGAGGTTCCGGCATGCTCGGCAGTTGCATCCGGTGTCTCTGGCACGTGGTTCTGGCACGTCTGACATTTGGTTGCATCATGTCTGGCAGGTGATTCCGGAGTGTCCGGCAAGAGGTTCTGGTGTAGCCGGCAGGTGATTTTGGCATGTCCGGCAGGTGTTTCTGGCGAGCTGTTCAGGTGGTTCCGGTGTTCTTGGCAGGTGATTCTGGCGTGTCCGGCAGGTGGTTCCGGTCTGTCCGGTAATGGGTTCCGTCATGTGCCGCACGTGGTTCTGGCACGTCTGAGAGGTGGTTCCCGCATGCCCGGCAGGTGCTCCAGGAGAGTCCTACAAGTGGTTCTGGCCTAGCCCGCAGGTGATTTTGGCGTGTCCGGCAGGTGGTTCCGGCATGCTCGGCAGGTGGTTCAGGCATGTCTGGTAGGTGGTTCCGGTCTGTCCGCGAGGTGGTTCCGGCGTGTCAGGCACGTGGTTCCGGCATGTGTGACAGGTGGTTCTGGCATGTCCGGCAGGTGATTCTGGATTGTCCACCAAGTGGCTCTGGTGTAACCAGCAGGTGATTCCGGAGTGTACGGCAAGTGGTTCTGGCATAGCTGGCTGGTGATTTTGGGGTGTCCAGCAGGTGGCTCCAGCGAGTCGAGCAAGTTGTTCCGGTGTGCTCAGCAGGTGGTTCAGGCAGGTCCGGCAGGTGTTTCTGGTCTGTCCAGTACGTGGTGCCGGCATGTCCGGCACGTGCTTCCAGTATGTTTGAGAGGTGGTTCCTACCTTCCCGGCGGGAGATTCCGGAGCGTCCGCCATGTGATTCTGGCCTACCTGGCAGGGGATTTTGGCGTCTCTGGCTGGTGGTTCCGGCGAGTCGAACAGGAGGTTCCGGCGTGCTCGGCAGGTGCATCCGGTGTCTCTGGCACGTCATTCTGGCACGTTCGAGAGGTGGTTCCGGCATGCCTGACAGGTGATTCCGGAGTGTCCGGCAAGAGGTTCTGGTGTAGCCGGCAGGTGATTTTGGCATGTCCGGCAGGTGTTTCTGGCGAGCTGTTCAGGTGGTTCCGGTGTTCTTGGCAGGTGATTCTGGCGTGTCCGGCAGGTGGTTCCGGTCTGTCCGGTAATGGGTTCCGTCATGTGCCGCACGTGGTTCTGGCACGTCTGAGAGGTGGTTCCCGCATGCCCGGCAGGTGCTCCAGGAGAGTCCTACAAGTGGTTCTGGCCTAGCCCGCAGGTGATTTTGGCGTGTCCGGCAGGTGGTTCCGGCATGCTCGGCAGGTGGTTCAGGCATGTCTGGTAGGTGGTTCCGGTCTGTCCGCGAGGTGGTTCCGGCGTGTCAGGCACGTGGTTCCGGCATGTGTGACAGGTGGTTCTGGCATGTCCGGCAGGTGATTCTGGATTGTCCACCAAGTGGCTCTGGTGTAACCAGCAGGTGATTCCGGAGTGTACGGCAAGTGGTTCTGGCATAGCTGGCTGGTGATTTTGGGGTGTCCAGCAGGTGGCTCCAGCGAGTCGAGCAAGTTGTTCCGGTGTGCTCAGCAGGTGGTTCAGGCAGGTCCGGCAGGTGTTTCTGGTCTGTCCAGTACGTGGTGCCGGCATGTCCGGCACGTGCTTCCAGTATGTTTGAGAGGTGGCTCCTACCTTCCCGGCGGGAGATTCCGGAGCGTCCGCCATGTGATTCTGGCCTACCTGGCAGGGGATTTTGGCGTCTCTGGCTGGTGGTTCCGGCGAGTCGAACAGGAGGTTCCGGCGTGCTCGGCAGGTGCATCCGGTGTCTCTGGCACGTCATTCTGGCACGTTCGAGAGGTGGTTCCGGCATGCCTGTGACAGGTGATTCCGGAGTGTCCGACAAGGGGTTCTGGCACGTCTGAGAGGTGGTTCCGGCATACCCTGCAGGTGATTCTGGCTTGTCTGCCGAGTGGTGCTGGCGTAGCCATCAGGTGACTTTGGCGTGTCCAGCAGGTGGCTCCAGCGAGTAGAGCAGGTTGTTCCAGCGTACTCAGCAGGTGGTTCAGGCGGGTCTGGCAGGTGGTTCCGGTCTCTCTAGTAGGTGGTTCCGGCGTGTCCGGCACGTGCTTCTGGCACGTCTGAGAGCTGGTTCCGGCATGCCCGGCGGGTGATTCCATAGAGTCCGCCACGTGGTTCTGGCCTAGCTGACAGGTGATTTTGGCGTCCCCGGCAGGTGGTTACAGCGAGTTGAGCAGGAGGTTCCGGCATGCTCGGCAGTTGCATCCGGTGTCTCTGGCACGTGGTTCTGGCACGTCTGACATTTGGTTGCATCATGTCTGGCAGGTGATTCCGGAGTGTCCGGCAAGAGGTTCTGGTGTAGCCGGCAGGTGATTTTGGCATGTCCGGCAGGTGTTTCTGGCGAGCTGTTCAGGTGGTTCCGGTGTTCTTGGCAGGTGATTCTGGCGTGTCCGGCAGGTGGTTCCGGTCTGTCCGGTAATGGGTTCCGTCATGTGCCGCACGTGGTTCTGGCACGTCTGAGAGGTGGTTCCCGCATGCCCGGCAGGTGCTCCAGGAGAGTCCTACAAGTGGTTCTGGCCTAGCCCGCAGGTGATTTTGGCGTGTCCGGCAGGTGGTTCCGGCATGCTCGGCAGGTGGTTCAGGCATGTCTGGTAGGTGGTTCCGGTCTGTCCGCGAGGTGGTTCCGGCGTGTCCGGCACGTGGTTCCGGCATGTGTGACAGGTGGTTCTGGCATGTCCGGCAGGTGATTCTGGATTGTCCACCAAGTGGCTCTGGTGTAACCAGCAGGTGATTCCGGAGTGTACGGCAAGTGGTTCTGGCATAGCTGGCTGGTGATTTTGGGGTGTCCAGCAGGTGGCTCCAGCGAGTCGAGCAAGTTGTTCCGGTGTGCTCAGCAGGTGGTTCAGGCAGGTCCGGCAGGTGTTTCTGGTCTGTCCAGTACGTGGTGCCGGCATGTCCGGCACGTGCTTCCAGTATGTTTGAGAGGTGGCTCCTACCTTCCCGGCGGGAGATTCCGGAGCGTCCGCCATGTGATTCTGGCCTACCTGGCAGGGGATTTTGGCGTCTCTGGCTGGTGGTTCCGGCGAGTCGAACAGGAGGTTCCGGCGTGCTCGGCAGGTGCATCCGGTGTCTCTGGCACGTCATTCTGGCACGTTCGAGAGGTGGTTCCGGCATGCCTGTGACAGGTGATTCCGGAGTGTCCGACAAGGGGTTCTGGCACGTCTGAGAGGTGGTTCCGGCATACCCTGCAGGTGATTCTGGCTTGTCTGCCGAGTGGTGCTGGCGTAGCCATCAGGTGACTTTGGCGTGTCCAGCAGGTGGCTCCAGCGAGTAGAGCAGGTTGTTCCAGCGTACTCAGCAGGTGGTTCAGGCGGGTCTGGCAGGTGGTTCCGGTCTCTCTAGTAGGTGGTTCCGGCGTGTCCGGCACGTGCTTCTGGCACGTCTGAGAGCTGGTTCCGGCATGCCCGGCGGGTGATTCCATAGAGTCCGCCACGTGGTTCTGGCCTAGCTGACAGGTGATTTTGGCGTCCCCGGCAGGTGGTTACAGCGAGTTGAGCAGGAGGTTCCGGCATGCTCGGCAGTTGCATCCGGTGTCTCTGGCACGTGGTTCTGGCACGTCTGACATTTGGTTGCATCATGTCTGGCAGGTGATTCCGGAGTGTCCGGCAAGAGGTTCTGGTGTAGCCGGCAGGTGATTTTGGCATGTCCGGCAGGTGTTTCTGGCGAGCTGTTCAGGTGGTTCCGGTGTTCTTGGCAGGTGATTCTGGCGTGTCCGGCAGGTGGTTCCGGTCTGTCCGGTAATGGGTTCCGTCATGTGCCGCACGTGGTTCTGGCACGTCTGAGAGGTGGTTCCCGCATGCCCGGCAGGTGCTCCAGGAGAGTCCTACAAGTGGTTCTGGCCTAGCCCGCAGGTGATTTTGGCGTGTCCGGCAGGTGGTTCCGGCATGCTCGGCAGGTGGTTCAGGCATGTCTGGTAGGTGGTTCCGGTCTGTCCGCGAGGTGGTTCCGGCGTGTCAGGCACGTGGTTCCGGCATGTGTGACAGGTGGTTCTGGCATGTCCGGCAGGTGATTCTGGATTGTCCACCAAGTGGCTCTGGTGTAACCAGCAGGTGATTCCGGAGTGTACGGCAAGTGGTTCTGGCATAGCTGGCTGGTGATTTTGGGGTGTCCAGCAGGTGGCTCCAGCGAGTCGAGCAAGTTGTTCCGGTGTGCTCAGCAGGTGGTTCAGGCAGGTCCGGCAGGTGTTTCTGGTCTGTCCAGTACGTGGTGCCGGCATGTCCGGCACGTGCTTCCAGTATGTTTGAGAGGTGGCTCCTACCTTCCCGGCGGGAGATTCCGGAGCGTCCGCCATGTGATTCTGGCCTACCTGGCAGGGGATTTTGGCGTCTCTGGCTGGTGGTTCCGGCGAGTCGAACAGGAGGTTCCGGCGTGCTCGGCAGGTGCATCCGGTGTCTCTGGCACGTCATTCTGGCACGTTCGAGAGGTGGTTCCGGCATGCCTGTGACAGGTGATTCCGGAGTGTCCGACAAGGGGTTCTGGCACGTCTGAGAGGTGGTTCCGGCATACCCTGCAGGTGATTCTGGCTTGTCTGCCGAGTGGTGCTGGCGTAGCCATCAGGTGACTTTGGCGTGTCCAGCAGGTGGCTCCAGCGAGTAGAGCAGGTTGTTCCAGCGTACTCAGCAGGTGGTTCAGGCGGGTCTGGCAGGTGGTTCCGGTCTCTCTAGTAGGTGGTTCCGGCGTGTCCGGCACGTGCTTCTGGCACGTCTGAGAGCTGGTTCCGGCATGCCCGGCGGGTGATTCCATAGAGTCCGCCACGTGGTTCTGGCCTAGCTGACAGGTGATTTTGGCGTCCCCGGCAGGTGGTTACAGCGAGTTGAGCAGGAGGTTCCGGCATGCTCGGCAGTTGCATCCGGTGTCTCTGGCACGTGGTTCTGGCACGTCTGACATTTGGTTGCATCATGTCTGGCAGGTGATTCCGGAGTGTCCGGCAAGAGGTTCTGGTGTAGCCGGCAGGTGATTTTGGCATGTCCGGCAGGTGTTTCTGGCGAGCTGTTCAGGTGGTTCCGGTGTTCTTGGCAGGTGATTCTGGCGTGTCCGGCAGGTGGTTCCGGTCTGTCCGGTAATGGGTTCCGTCATGTGCCGCACGTGGTTCTGGCACGTCTGAGAGGTGGTTCCCGCATGCCCGGCAGGTGCTCCAGGAGAGTCCTACAAGTGGTTCTGGCCTAGCCCGCAGGTGATTTTGGCGTGTCCGGCAGGTGGTTCCGGCATGCTCGGCAGGTGGTTCAGGCATGTCTGGTAGGTGGTTCCGGTCTGTCCGCGAGGTGGTTCCGGCGTGTCAGGCACGTGGTTCCGGCATGTGTGACAGGTGGTTCTGGCATGTCCGGCAGGTGATTCTGGATTGTCCACCAAGTGGCTCTGGTGTAACCAGCAGGTGATTCCGGAGTGTACGGCAAGTGGTTCTGGCATAGCTGGCTGGTGATTTTGGGGTGTCCAGCAGGTGGCTCCAGCGAGTCGAGCAAGTTGTTCCGGTGTGCTCAGCAGGTGGTTCAGGCAGGTCCGGCAGGTGTTTCTGGTCTGTCCAGTACGTGGTGCCGGCATGTCCGGCACGTGCTTCCAGTATGTTTGAGAGGTGGTTCCTACCTTCCCGGCGGGAGATTCCGGAGCGTCCGCCATGTGATTCTGGCCTACCTGGCAGGGGATTTTGGCGTCTCTGGCTGGTGGTTCCGGCGAGTCGAACAGGAGGTTCCGGCGTGCTCGGCAGGTGCATCCGGTGTCTCTGGCACGTCATTCTGGCACGTTCGAGAGGTGGTTCCGGCATGCCTGTGACAGGTGATTCCGGAGTGTCCGACAAGGGGTTCTGGCACGTCTGAGAGGTGGTTCCGGCATACCCTGCAGGTGATTCTGGCTTGTCTGCCGAGTGGTGCTGGCGTAGCCATCAGGTGACTTTGGCGTGTCCAGCAGGTGGCTCCAGCGAGTAGAGCAGGTTGTTCCAGCGTACTCAGCAGGTGGTTCAGGCGGGTCTGGCAGGTGGTTCCGGTCTCTCTAGTAGGTGGTTCCGGCGTGTCCGGCACGTGCTTCTGGCACGTCTGAGAGCTGGTTCCGGCATGCCCGGCGGGTGATTCCATAGAGTCCGCCACGTGGTTCTGGCCTAGCTGACAGGTGATTTTGGCGTCCCCGGCAGGTGGTTACAGCGAGTTGAGCAGGAGGTTCCGGCATGCTCGGCAGTTGCATCCGGTGTCTCTGGCACGTGGTTCTGGCACGTCTGACATTTGGTTGCATCATGTCTGGCAGGTGATTCCGGAGTGTCCGGCAAGAGGTTCTGGTGTAGCCGGCAGGTGATTTTGGCATGTCCGGCAGGTGTTTCTGGCGAGCTGTTCAGGTGGTTCCGGTGTTCTTGGCAGGTGATTCTGGCGTGTCCGGCAGGTGGTTCCGGTCTGTCCGGTAATGGGTTCCGTCATGTGCCGCACGTGGTTCTGGCACGTCTGAGAGGTGGTTCCCGCATGCCCGGCAGGTGCTCCAGGAGAGTCCTACAAGTGGTTCTGGCCTAGCCCGCAGGTGATTTTGGCGTGTCCGGCAGGTGGTTCCGGCATGCTCGGCAGGTGGTTCAGGCATGTCTGGTAGGTGGTTCCGGTCTGTCCGCGAGGTGGTTCCGGCGTGTCAGGCACGTGGTTCCGGCATGTGTGACAGGTGGTTCTGGCATGTCCGGCAGGTGATTCTGGATTGTCCACCAAGTGGCTCTGGTGTAACCAGCAGGTGATTCCGGAGTGTACGGCAAGTGGTTCTGGCATAGCTGGCTGGTGATTTTGGGGTGTCCAGCAGGTGGCTCCAGCGAGTCGAGCAAGTTGTTCCGGTGTGCTCAGCAGGTGGTTCAGGCAGGTCCGGCAGGTGTTTCTGGTCTGTCCAGTACGTGGTGCCGGCATGTCCGGCACGTGCTTCCAGTATGTTTGAGAGGTGGTTCCTACCTTCCCGGCGGGAGATTCCGGAGCGTCCGCCATGTGATTCTGGCCTACCTGGCAGGGGATTTTGGCGTCTCTGGCTGGTGGTTCCGGCGAGTCGAACAGGAGGTTCCGGCGTGCTCGGCAGGTGCATCCGGTGTCTCTGGCACGTCATTCTGGCACGTTCGAGAGGTGGTTCCGGCATGCCTGTGACAGGTGATTCCGGAGTGTCCGGCAAGAGGTTCTGGTGTAGCCGGCAGGTGATTTTGGCATGTCCGGCAGGTGTTTCTGGCGAGCTGTTCAGGTGGTTCCGGTGTTCTTGGCAGGTGATTCTGGCGTGTCCGGCAGGTGGTTCCGGTCTGTCCGGTAATGGGTTCCGTCATGTGCCGCACGTGGTTCTGGCACGTCTGAGAGGTGGTTCCCGCATGCCCGGCAGGTGCTCCAGGAGAGTCCTACAAGTGGTTCTGGCCTAGCCCGCAGGTGATTTTGGCGTGTCCGGCAGGTGGTTCCGGCATGCTCGGCAGGTGGTTCAGGCATGTCTGGTAGGTGGTTCCGGTCTGTCCGCGAGGTGGTTCCGGCGTGTCAGGCACGTGGTTCCGGCATGTGTGACAGGTGGTTCTGGCATGTCCGGCAGGTGATTCTGGATTGTCCACCAAGTGGCTCTGGTGTAACCAGCAGGTGATTCCGGAGTGTACGGCAAGTGGTTCTGGCATAGCTGGCTGGTGATTTTGGGGTGTCCAGCAGGTGGCTCCAGCGAGTCGAGCAAGTTGTTCCGGTGTGCTCAGCAGGTGGTTCAGGCAGGTCCGGCAGGTGTTTCTGGTCTGTCCAGTACGTGGTGCCGGCATGTCCGGCACGTGCTTCCAGTATGTTTGAGAGGTGGCTCCTACCTTCCCGGCGGGAGATTCCGGAGCGTCCGCCATGTGATTCTGGCCTACCTGGCAGGGGATTTTGGCGTCTCTGGCTGGTGGTTCCGGCGAGTCGAACAGGAGGTTCCGGCGTGCTCGGCAGGTGCATCCGGTGTCTCTGGCACGTCATTCTGGCACGTTCGAGAGGTGGTTCCGGCATGCCTGTGACAGGTGATTCCGGAGTGTCCGACAAGGGGTTCTGGCACGTCTGAGAGGTGGTTCCGGCATACCCTGCAGGTGATTCTGGCTTGTCTGCCGAGTGGTGCTGGCGTAGCCATCAGGTGACTTTGGCGTGTCCAGCAGGTGGCTCCAGCGAGTAGAGCAGGTTGTTCCAGCGTACTCAGCAGGTGGTTCAGGCGGGTCTGGCAGGTGGTTCCGGTCTCTCTAGTAGGTGGTTCCGGCGTGTCCGGCACGTGCTTCTGGCACGTCTGAGAGCTGGTTCCGGCATGCCCGGCGGGTGATTCCATAGAGTCCGCCACGTGGTTCTGGCCTAGCTGACAGGTGATTTTGGCGTCCCCGGCAGGTGGTTACAGCGAGTTGAGCAGGAGGTTCCGGCATGCTCGGCAGTTGCATCCGGTGTCTCTGGCACGTGGTTCTGGCACGTCTGACATTTGGTTGCATCATGTCTGGCAGGTGATTCCGGAGTGTCCGGCAAGAGGTTCTGGTGTAGCCGGCAGGTGATTTTGGCATGTCCGGCAGGTGTTTCTGGCGAGCTGTTCAGGTGGTTCCGGTGTTCTTGGCAGGTGATTCTGGCGTGTCCGGCAGGTGGTTCCGGTCTGTCCGGTAATGGGTTCCGTCATGTGCCGCACGTGGTTCTGGCACGTCTGAGAGGTGGTTCCCGCATGCCCGGCAGGTGCTCCAGGAGAGTCCTACAAGTGGTTCTGGCCTAGCCCGCAGGTGATTTTGGCGTGTCCGGCAGGTGGTTCCGGCATGCTCGGCAGGTGGTTCAGGCATGTCTGGTAGGTGGTTCCGGTCTGTCCGCGAGGTGGTTCCGGCGTGTCAGGCACGTGGTTCCGGCATGTGTGACAGGTGGTTCTGGCATGTCCGGCAGGTGATTCTGGATTGTCCACCAAGTGGCTCTGGTGTAACCAGCAGGTGATTCCGGAGTGTACGGCAAGTGGTTCTGGCATAGCTGGCTGGTGATTTTGGGGTGTCCAGCAGGTGGCTCCAGCGAGTCGAGCAAGTTGTTCCGGTGTGCTCAGCAGGTGGTTCAGGCAGGTCCGGCAGGTGTTTCTGGTCTGTCCAGTACGTGGTGCCGGCATGTCCGGCACGTGCTTCCAGTATGTTTGAGAGGTGGCTCCTACCTTCCCGGCGGGAGATTCCGGAGCGTCCGCCATGTGATTCTGGCCTACCTGGCAGGGGATTTTGGCGTCTCTGGCTGGTGGTTCCGGCGAGTCGAACAGGAGGTTCCGGCGTGCTCGGCAGGTGCATCCGGTGTCTCTGGCACGTCATTCTGGCACGTTCGAGAGGTGGTTCCGGCATGCCTGTGACAGGTGATTCCGGAGTGTCCGACAAGGGGTTCTGGCACGTCTGAGAGGTGGTTCCGGCATACCCTGCAGGTGATTCTGGCTTGTCTGCCGAGTGGTGCTGGCGTAGCCATCAGGTGACTTTGGCGTGTCCAGCAGGTGGCTCCAGCGAGTAGAGCAGGTTGTTCCAGCGTACTCAGCAGGTGGTTCAGGCGGGTCTGGCAGGTGGTTCCGGTCTCTCTAGTAGGTGGTTCCGGCGTGTCCGGCACGTGCTTCTGGCACGTCTGAGAGCTGGTTCCGGCATGCCCGGCGGGTGATTCCATAGAGTCCGCCACGTGGTTCTGGCCTAGCTGACAGGTGATTTTGGCGTCCCCGGCAGGTGGTTACAGCGAGTTGAGCAGGAGGTTCCGGCATGCTCGGCAGTTGCATCCGGTGTCTCTGGCACGTGGTTCTGGCACGTCTGACATTTGGTTGCATCATGTCTGGCAGGTGATTCCGGAGTGTCCGGCAAGAGGTTCTGGTGTAGCCGGCAGGTGATTTTGGCATGTCCGGCAGGTGTTTCTGGCGAGCTGTTCAGGTGGTTCCGGTGTTCTTGGCAGGTGATTCTGGCGTGTCCGGCAGGTGGTTCCGGTCTGTCCGGTAATGGGTTCCGTCATGTGCCGCACGTGGTTCTGGCACGTCTGAGAGGTGGTTCCCGCATGCCCGGCAGGTGCTCCAGGAGAGTCCTACAAGTGGTTCTGGCCTAGCCCGCAGGTGATTTTGGCGTGTCCGGCAGGTGGTTCCGGCATGCTCGGCAGGTGGTTCAGGCATGTCTGGTAGGTGGTTCCGGTCTGTCCGCGAGGTGGTTCCGGCGTGTCAGGCACGTGGTTCCGGCATGTGTGACAGGTGGTTCTGGCATGTCCGGCAGGTGATTCTGGATTGTCCACCAAGTGGCTCTGGTGTAACCAGCAGGTGATTCCGGAGTGTACGGCAAGTGGTTCTGGCATAGCTGGCTGGTGATTTTGGGGTGTCCAGCAGGTGGCTCCAGCGAGTCGAGCAAGTTGTTCCGGTGTGCTCAGCAGGTGGTTCAGGCAGGTCCGGCAGGTGTTTCTGGTCTGTCCAGTACGTGGTGCCGGCATGTCCGGCACGTGCTTCCAGTATGTTTGAGAGGTGGTTCCTACCTTCCCGGCGGGAGATTCCGGAGCGTCCGCCATGTGATTCTGGCCTACCTGGCAGGGGATTTTGGCGTCTCTGGCTGGTGGTTCCGGCGAGTCGAACAGGAGGTTCCGGCGTGCTCGGCAGGTGCATCCGGTGTCTCTGGCACGTCATTCTGGCACGTTCGAGAGGTGGTTCCGGCATGCCTGTGACAGGTGATTCCGGAGTGTCCGACAAGGGGTTCTGGCACGTCTGAGAGGTGGTTCCGGCATACCCTGCAGGTGATTCTGGCTTGTCTGCCGAGTGGTGCTGGCGTAGCCATCAGGTGACTTTGGCGTGTCCAGCAGGTGGCTCCAGCGAGTAGAGCAGGTTGTTCCAGCGTACTCAGCAGGTGGTTCAGGCGGGTCTGGCAGGTGGTTCCGGTCTCTCTAGTAGGTGGTTCCGGCGTGTCCGGCACGTGCTTCTGGCACGTCTGAGAGCTGGTTCCGGCATGCCCGGCGGGTGATTCCATAGAGTCCGCCACGTGGTTCTGGCCTAGCTGACAGGTGATTTTGGCGTCCCCGGCAGGTGGTTACAGCGAGTTGAGCAGGAGGTTCCGGCATGCTCGGCAGTTGCATCCGGTGTCTCTGGCACGTGGTTCTGGCACGTCTGACATTTGGTTGCATCATGTCTGGCAGGTGATTCCGGAGTGTCCGGCAAGAGGTTCTGGTGTAGCCGGCAGGTGATTTTGGCATGTCCGGCAGGTGTTTCTGGCGAGCTGTTCAGGTGGTTCCGGTGTTCTTGGCAGGTGATTCTGGCGTGTCCGGCAGGTGGTTCCGGTCTGTCCGGTAATGGGTTCCGTCATGTGCCGCACGTGGTTCTGGCACGTCTGAGAGGTGGTTCCCGCATGCCCGGCAGGTGCTCCAGGAGAGTCCTACAAGTGGTTCTGGCCTAGCCCGCAGGTGATTTTGGCGTGTCCGGCAGGTGGTTCCGGCATGCTCGGCAGGTGGTTCAGGCATGTCTGGTAGGTGGTTCCGGTCTGTCCGCGAGGTGGTTCCGGCGTGTCAGGCACGTGGTTCCGGCATGTGTGACAGGTGGTTCTGGCATGTCCGGCAGGTGATTCTGGATTGTCCACCAAGTGGCTCTGGTGTAACCAGCAGGTGATTCCGGAGTGTACGGCAAGTGGTTCTGGCATAGCTGGCTGGTGATTTTGGGGTGTCCAGCAGGTGGCTCCAGCGAGTCGAGCAAGTTGTTCCGGTGTGCTCAGCAGGTGGTTCAGGCAGGTCCGGCAGGTGTTTCTGGTCTGTCCAGTACGTGGTGCCGGCATGTCCGGCACGTGCTTCCAGTATGTTTGAGAGGTGGTTCCTACCTTCCCGGCGGGAGATTCCGGAGCGTCCGCCATGTGATTCTGGCCTACCTGGCAGGGGATTTTGGCGTCTCTGGCTGGTGGTTCCGGCGAGTCGAACAGGAGGTTCCGGCGTGCTCGGCAGGTGCATCCGGTGTCTCTGGCACGTCATTCTGGCACGTTCGAGAGGTGGTTCCGGCATGCCTGTGACAGGTGATTCCGGAGTGTCCGACAAGGGGTTCTGGCACGTCTGAGAGGTGGTTCCGGCATACCCTGCAGGTGATTCTGGCTTGTCTGCCGAGTGGTGCTGGCGTAGCCATCAGGTGATTTTGGCGTGTCCAGCAGGTGGCTCCAGCGAGTAGAGCAGGTTGTTCCAGCGTACTCAGCAGGTGGTTCAGGCGGGTCTGGCAGGTGGTTCCGGTCTCTCTAGTAGGTGGTTCCGGCGTGTCCGGCACGTGCTTCTGGCACGTCTGAGAGCTGGTTCCGGCATGCCCGGCGGGTGATTCCATAGAGTCCGCCACGTGGTTCTGGCCTAGCTGACAGGTGATTTTGGCGTCCCCGGCAGGTGGTTACAGCGAGTTGAGCAGGAGGTTCCGGCATGCTCGGCAGTTGCATCCGGTGTCTCTGGCACGTGGTTCTGGCACGTCTGACATTTGGTTGCATCATGTCTGGCAGGTGATTCCGGAGTGTCCGGCAAGAGGTTCTGGTGTAGCCGGCAGGTGATTTTGGCATGTCCGGCAGGTGTTTCTGGCGAGCTGTTCAGGTGGTTCCGGTGTTCTTGGCAGGTGATTCTGGCGTGTCCGGCAGGTGGTTCCGGTCTGTCCGGTAATGGGTTCCGTCATGTGCCGCACGTGGTTCTGGCACGTCTGAGAGGTGGTTCCCGCATGCCCGGCAGGTGCTCCAGGAGAGTCCTACAAGTGGTTCTGGCCTAGCCCGCAGGTGATTTTGGCGTGTCCGGCAGGTGGTTCCGGCATGCTCGGCAGGTGGTTCAGGCATGTCTGGTAGGTGGTTCCGGTCTGTCCGCGAGGTGGTTCCGGCGTGTCAGGCACGTGGTTCCGGCATGTGTGACAGGTGGTTCTGGCATGTCCGGCAGGTGATTCTGGATTGTCCACCAAGTGGCTCTGGTGTAACCAGCAGGTGATTCCGGAGTGTACGGCAAGTGGTTCTGGCATAGCTGGCTGGTGATTTTGGGGTGTCCAGCAGGTGGCTCCAGCGAGTCGAGCAAGTTGTTCCGGTGTGCTCAGCAGGTGGTTCAGGCAGGTCCGGCAGGTGTTTCTGGTCTGTCCAGTACGTGGTGCCGGCATGTCCGGCACGTGCTTCCAGTATGTTTGAGAGGTGGTTCCTACCTTCCCGGCGGGAGATTCCGGAGCGTCCGCCATGTGATTCTGGCCTACCTGGCAGGGGATTTTGGCGTCTCTGGCTGGTGGTTCCGGCGAGTCGAAGAGGAGGTTCCGGCGTGCTCGGCAGGTGCATCCGGTGTCTCTGGCACGTCATTCTGGCACGTTCGAGAGGTGCTTCCGGCATGCCTGTGACAGGTGATTCCGGAGTGTCCGACAAGGGGTTCTGGCACGTCTGAGAGGTGGTTCCGGCATACCCTGCAGGTGATTCTGGCTTGTCTGCCGAGTGGTGCTGGCGTAGCCATCAGGTGATTTTGGCGTGTCCAGCAGGTGGCTCCAGCGAGTAGAGCAGGTTGTTCCAGCGTACTCAGCAGGTGGTTCAGGCGGGTCTGGCAGGTGGTTCCGGTCTCTCTAGTAGGTGGTTCCGGCGTGTCCGGCACGTGCTTCTGGCACGTCTGAGAGCTGGTTCCGGCATGCCCGGCGGGTGATTCCATAGAGTCCGCCACGTGGTTCTGGCCTAGCTGACAGGTGATTTTGGCGTCCCCGGCAGGTGGTTACAGCGAGTTGAGCAGGAGGTTCCGGCATGCTCGGCAGTTGCATCCGGTGTCTCTGGCACGTGGTTCTGGCACGTCTGACATTTGGTTGCATCATGTCTGGCAGGTGATTCCGGAGTGTCCGGCAAGAGGTTCTGGTGTAGCCGGCAGGTGATTTTGGCATGTCCGGCAGGTGTTTCTGGCGAGCTGTTCAGGTGGTTCCGGTGTTCTTGGCAGGTGATTCTGGCGTGTCCGGCAGGTGGTTCCGGTCTGTCCGGTAATGGGTTCCGTCATGTGCCGCACGTGGTTCTGGCACGTCTGAGAGGTGGTTCCCGCATGCCCGGCAGGTGCTCCAGGAGAGTCCTACAAGTGGTTCTGGCCTAGCCCGCAGGTGATTTTGGCGTGTCCGGCAGGTGGTTCCGGCATGCTCGGCAGGTGGTTCAGGCATGTCTGGTAGGTGGTTCCGGTCTGTCCGCGAGGTGGTTCCGGCGTGTCAGGCACGTGGTTCCGGCATGTGTGACAGGTGGTTCTGGCATGTCCGGCAGGTGATTCTGGATTGTCCACCAAGTGGCTCTGGTGTAACCAGCAGGTGATTCCGGAGTGTACGGCAAGTGGTTCTGGCATAGCTGGCTGGTGATTTTGGGGTGTCCAGCAGGTGGCTCCAGCGAGTCGAGCAAGTTGTTCCGGTGTGCTCAGCAGGTGGTTCAGGCAGGTCCGGCAGGTGTTTCTGGTCTGTCCAGTACGTGGTGCCGGCATGTCCGGCACGTGCTTCCAGTATGTTTGAGAGGTGGTTCCTACCTTCCCGGCGGGAGATTCCGGAGCGTCCGCCATGTGATTCTGGCCTACCTGGCAGGGGATTTTGGCGTCTCTGGCTGGTGGTTCCGGCGAGTCGAACAGGAGGTTCCGGCGTGCTCGGCAGGTGCATCCGGTGTCTCTGGCACGTCATTCTGGCACGTTCGAGAGGTGGTTCCGGCATGCCTGTGACAGGTGATTCCGGAGTGTCCGACAAGGGGTTCTGGCACGTCTGAGAGGTGGTTCCGGCATACCCTGCAGGTGATTCTGGCTTGTCTGCCGAGTGGTGCTGGCGTAGCCATCAGGTGATTTTGGCGTGTCCAGCAGGTGGCTCCAGCGAGTAGAGCAGGTTGTTCCAGCGTACTCAGCAGGTGGTTCAGGCGGGTCTGGCAGGTGGTTCCGGTCTCTCTAGTAGGTGGTTCCGGCGTGTCCGGCACGTGCTTCTGGCACGTCTGAGAGCTGGTTCCGGCATGCCCGGCGGGTGATTCCATAGAGTCCGCCACGTGGTTCTGGCCTAGCTGACAGGTGATTTTGGCGTCCCCGGCAGGTGGTTACAGCGAGTTGAGCAGGAGGTTCCGGCATGCTCGGCAGTTGCATCCGGTGTCTCTGGCACGTGGTTCTGGCACGTCTGACATTTGGTTGCATCATGTCTGGCAGGTGATTCCGGAGTGTCCGGCAAGAGGTTCTGGTGTAGCCGGCAGGTGATTTTGGCATGTCCGGCAGGTGTTTCTGGCGAGCTGTTCAGGTGGTTCCGGTGTTCTTGGCAGGTGATTCTGGCGTGTCCGGCAGGTGGTTCCGGTCTGTCCGGTAATGGGTTCCGTCATGTGCCGCACGTGGTTCTGGCACGTCTGAGAGGTGGTTCCCGCATGCCCGGCAGGTGCTCCAGGAGAGTCCTACAAGTGGTTCTGGCCTAGCCCGCAGGTGATTTTGGCGTGTCCGGCAGGTGGTTCCGGCATGCTCGGCAGGTGGTTCAGGCATGTCTGGTAGGTGGTTCCGGTCTGTCCGCGAGGTGGTTCCGGCGTGTCAGGCACGTGGTTCCGGCATGTGTGACAGGTGGTTCTGGCATGTCCGGCAGGTGATTCTGGATTGTCCACCAAGTGGCTCTGGTGTAACCAGCAGGTGATTCCGGAGTGTACGGCAAGTGGTTCTGGCATAGCTGGCTGGTGATTTTGGGGTGTCCAGCAGGTGGCTCCAGCGAGTCGAGCAAGTTGTTCCGGTGTGCTCAGCAGGTGGTTCAGGCAGGTCCGGCAGGTGTTTCTGGTCTGTCCAGTACGTGGTGCCGGCATGTCCGGCACGTGCTTCCAGTATGTTTGAGAGGTGGTTCCTACCTTCCCGGCGGGAGATTCCGGAGCGTCCGCCATGTGATTCTGGCCTACCTGGCAGGGGATTTTGGCGTCTCTGGCTGGTGGTTCCGGCGAGTCGAACAGGAGGTTCCGGCGTGCTCGGCAGGTGCATCCGGTGTCTCTGGCACGTCATTCTGGCACGTTCGAGAGGTGGTTCCGGCATGCCTGTGACAGGTGATTCCGGAGTGTCCGACAAGGGGTTCTGGCACGTCTGAGAGGTGGTTCCGGCATACCCTGCAGGTGATTCTGGCTTGTCTGCCGAGTGGTGCTGGCGTAGCCATCAGGTGACTTTGGCGTGTCCAGCAGGTGGCTCCAGCGAGTAGAGCAGGTTGTTCCAGCGTACTCAGCAGGTGGTTCAGGCGGGTCTGGCAGGTGGTTCCGGTCTCTCTAGTAGGTGGTTCCGGCGTGTCCGGCACGTGCTTCTGGCACGTCTGAGAGCTGGTTCCGGCATGCCCGGCGGGTGATTCCATAGAGTCCGCCACGTGGTTCTGGCCTAGCTGACAGGTGATTTTGGCGTCCCCGGCAGGTGGTTACAGCGAGTTGAGCAGGAGGTTCCGGCATGCTCGGCAGTTGCATCCGGTGTCTCTGGCACGTGGTTCTGGCACGTCTGACATTTGGTTGCATCATGTCTGGCAGGTGATTCCGGAGTGTCCGGCAAGAGGTTCTGGTGTAGCCGGCAGGTGATTTTGGCATGTCCGGCAGGTGTTTCTGGCGAGCTGTTCAGGTGGTTCCGGTGTTCTTGGCAGGTGATTCTGGCGTGTCCGGCAGGTGGTTCCGGTCTGTCCGGTAATGGGTTCCGTCATGTGCCGCACGTGGTTCTGGCACGTCTGAGAGGTGGTTCCCGCATGCCCGGCAGGTGCTCCAGGAGAGTCCTACAAGTGGTTCTGGCCTAGCCCGCAGGTGATTTTGGCGTGTCCGGCAGGTGGTTCCGGCATGCTCGGCAGGTGGTTCAGGCATGTCTGGTAGGTGGTTCCGGTCTGTCCGCGAGGTGGTTCCGGCGTGTCAGGCACGTGGTTCCGGCATGTGTGACAGGTGGTTCTGGCATGTCCGGCAGGTGATTCTGGATTGTCCACCAAGTGGCTCTGGTGTAACCAGCAGGTGATTCCGGAGTGTACGGCAAGTGGTTCTGGCATAGCTGGCTGGTGATTTTGGGGTGTCCAGCAGGTGGCTCCAGCGAGTCGAGCAAGTTGTTCCGGTGTGCTCAGCAGGTGGTTCAGGCAGGTCCGGCAGGTGTTTCTGGTCTGTCCAGTACGTGGTGCCGGCATGTCCGGCACGTGCTTCCAGTATGTTTGAGAGGTGGTTCCTACCTTCCCGGCGGGAGATTCCGGAGCGTCCGCCATGTGATTCTGGCCTACCTGGCAGGGGATTTTGGCGTCTCTGGCTGGTGGTTCCGGCGAGTCGAACAGGAGGTTCCGGCGTGCTCGGCAGGTGCATCCGGTGTCTCTGGCACGTCATTCTGGCACGTTCGAGAGGTGGTTCCGGCATGCCTGTGACAGGTGATTCCGGAGTGTCCGACAAGGGGTTCTGGCACGTCTGAGAGGTGGTTCCGGCATACCCTGCAGGTGATTCTGGCTTGTCTGCCGAGTGGTGCTGGCGTAGCCATCAGGTGATTTTGGCGTGTCCAGCAGGTGGCTCCAGCGAGTAGAGCAGGTTGTTCCAGCGTACTCAGCAGGTGGTTCAGGCGGGTCTGGCAGGTGGTTCCGGTCTCTCTAGTAGGTGGTTCCGGCGTGTCCGGCACGTGCTTCTGGCACGTCTGAGAGCTGGTTCCGGCATGCCCGGCGGGTGATTCCATAGAGTCCGCCACGTGGTTCTGGCCTAGCTGACAGGTGATTTTGGCGTCCCCGGCAGGTGGTTACAGCGAGTTGAGCAGGAGGTTCCGGCATGCTCGGCAGTTGCATCCGGTGTCTCTGGCACGTGGTTCTGGCACGTCTGACATTTGGTTGCATCATGTCTGGCAGGTGATTCCGGAGTGTCCGGCAAGAGGTTCTGGTGTAGCCGGCAGGTGATTTTGGCATGTCCGGCAGGTGTTTCTGGCGAGCTGTTCAGGTGGTTCCGGTGTTCTTGGCAGGTGATTCTGGCGTGTCCGGCAGGTGGTTCCGGTCTGTCCGGTAATGGGTTCCGTCATGTGCCGCACGTGGTTCTGGCACGTCTGAGAGGTGGTTCCCGCATGCCCGGCAGGTGCTCCAGGAGAGTCCTACAAGTGGTTCTGGCCTAGCCCGCAGGTGATTTTGGCGTGTCCGGCAGGTGGTTCCGGCATGCTCGGCAGGTGGTTCAGGCATGTCTGGTAGGTGGTTCCGGTCTGTCCGCGAGGTGGTTCCGGCGTGTCAGGCACGTGGTTCCGGCATGTGTGACAGGTGGTTCTGGCATGTCCGGCAGGTGATTCTGGATTGTCCACCAAGTGGCTCTGGTGTAACCAGCAGGTGATTCCGGAGTGTACGGCAAGTGGTTCTGGCATAGCTGGCTGGTGATTTTGGGGTGTCCAGCAGGTGGCTCCAGCGAGTCGAGCAAGTTGTTCCGGTGTGCTCAGCAGGTGGTTCAGGCAGGTCCGGCAGGTGTTTCTGGTCTGTCCAGTACGTGGTGCCGGCATGTCCGGCACGTGCTTCCAGTATGTTTGAGAGGTGGTTCCTACCTTCCCGGCGGGAGATTCCGGAGCGTCCGCCATGTGATTCTGGCCTACCTGGCAGGGGATTTTGGCGTCTCTGGCTGGTGGTTCCGGCGAGTCGAACAGGAGGTTCCGGCGTGCTCGGCAGGTGCATCCGGTGTCTCTGGCACGTCATTCTGGCACGTTCGAGAGGTGGTTCCGGCATGCCTGTGACAGGTGATTCCGGAGTGTCCGACAAGGGGTTCTGGCACGTCTGAGAGGTGGTTCCGGCATACCCTGCAGGTGATTCTGGCTTGTCTGCCGAGTGGTGCTGGCGTAGCCATCAGGTGATTTTGGCGTGTCCAGCAGGTGGCTCCAGCGAGTAGAGCAGGTTGTTCCAGCGTACTCAGCAGGTGGTTCAGGCGGGTCTGGCAGGTGGTTCCGGTCTCTCTAGTAGGTGGTTCCGGCGTGTCCGGCACGTGCTTCTGGCACGTCTGAGAGCTGGTTCCGGCATGCCCGGCGGGTGATTCCATAGAGTCCGCCACGTGGTTCTGGCCTAGCTGACAGGTGATTTTGGCGTCCCCGGCAGGTGGTTACAGCGAGTTGAGCAGGAGGTTCCGGCATGCTCGGCAGTTGCATCCGGTGTCTCTGGCACGTGGTTCTGGCACGTCTGACATTTGGTTGCATCATGTCTGGCAGGTGATTCCGGAGTGTCCGGCAAGAGGTTCTGGTGTAGCCGGCAGGTGATTTTGGCATGTCCGGCAGGTGTTTCTGGCGAGCTGTTCAGGTGGTTCCGGTGTTCTTGGCAGGTGATTCTGGCGTGTCCGGCAGGTGGTTCCGGTCTGTCCGGTAATGGGTTCCGTCATGTGCCGCACGTGGTTCTGGCACGTCTGAGAGGTGGTTCCCGCATGCCCGGCAGGTGCTCCAGGAGAGTCCTACAAGTGGTTCTGGCCTAGCCCGCAGGTGATTTTGGCGTGTCCGGCAGGTGGTTCCGGCATGCTCGGCAGGTGGTTCAGGCATGTCTGGTAGGTGGTTCCGGTCTGTCCGCGAGGTGGTTCCGGCGTGTCAGGCACGTGGTTCCGGCATGTGTGACAGGTGGTTCTGGCATGTCCGGCAGGTGATTCTGGATTGTCCACCAAGTGGCTCTGGTGTAACCAGCAGGTGATTCCGGAGTGTACGGCAAGTGGTTCTGGCATAGCTGGCTGGTGATTTTGGGGTGTCCAGCAGGTGGCTCCAGCGAGTCGAGCAAGTTGTTCCGGTGTGCTCAGCAGGTGGTTCAGGCAGGTCCGGCAGGTGTTTCTGGTCTGTCCAGTACGTGGTGCCGGCATGTCCGGCACGTGCTTCCAGTATGTTTGAGAGGTGGTTCCTACCTTCCCGGCGGGAGATTCCGGAGCGTCCGCCATGTGATTCTGGCCTACCTGGCAGGGGATTTTGGCGTCTCTGGCTGGTGGTTCCGGCGAGTCGAACAGGAGGTTCCGGCGTGCTCGGCAGGTGCATCCGGTGTCTCTGGCACGTCATTCTGGCACGTTCGAGAGGTGGTTCCGGCATGCCTGTGACAGGTGATTCCGGAGTGTCCGACAAGGGGTTCTGGCACGTCTGAGAGGTGGTTCCGGCATACCCTGCAGGTGATTCTGGCTTGTCTGCCGAGTGGTGCTGGCGTAGCCATCAGGTGACTTTGGCGTGTCCAGCAGGTGGCTCCAGCGAGTAGAGCAGGTTGTTCCAGCGTACTCAGCAGGTGGTTCAGGCGGGTCTGGCAGGTGGTTCCGGTCTCTCTAGTAGGTGGTTCCGGCGTGTCCGGCACGTGCTTCTGGCACGTCTGAGAGCTGGTTCCGGCATGCCCGGCGGGTGATTCCATAGAGTCCGCCACGTGGTTCTGGCCTAGCTGACAGGTGATTTTGGCGTCCCCGGCAGGTGGTTACAGCGAGTTGAGCAGGAGGTTCCGGCATGCTCGGCAGTTGCATCCGGTGTCTCTGGCACGTGGTTCTGGCACGTCTGACATTTGGTTGCATCATGTCTGGCAGGTGATTCCAGAGTGTCCGGCAAGAGGTTCTGGTGTAGCCGGCAGGTGATTTTGGCATGTCCGGCAGGTGTTTCTGGCGAGCTGTTCAGGTGGTTCCGGTGTTCTTGGCAGGTGATTCTGGCGTGTCCGGCAGGTGGTTCCGGTCTGTCCGGTAATGGGTTCCGTCATGTGCCGCACGTGGTTCTGGCACGTCTGAGAGGTGGTTCCCGCATGCCCGGCAGGTGCTCCAGGAGAGTCCTACAAGTGGTTCTGGCCTAGCCCGCAGGTGATTTTGGCGTGTCCGGCAGGTGGTTCCGGCATGCTCGGCAGGTGGTTCAGGCATGTCTGGTAGGTGGTTCCGGTCTGTCCGCGAGGTGGTTCCGGCGTGTCAGGCACGTGGTTCCGGCATGTGTGACAGGTGGTTCTGGCATGTCCGGCAGGTGATTCTGGATTGTCCACCAAGTGGCTCTGGTGTAACCAGCAGGTGATTCCGGAGTGTACGGCAAGTGGTTCTGGCATAGCTGGCTGGTGATTTTGGGGTGTCCAGCAGGTGGCTCCAGCGAGTCGAGCAAGTTGTTCCGGTGTGCTCAGCAGGTGGTTCAGGCAGGTCCGGCAGGTGTTTCTGGTCTGTCCAGTACGTGGTGCCGGCATGTCCGGCACGTGCTTCCAGTATGTTTGAGAGGTGGTTCCTACCTTCCCGGCGGGAGATTCCGGAGCGTCCGCCATGTGATTCTGGCCTACCTGGCAGGGGATTTTGGCGTCTCTGGCTGGTGGTTCCGGCGAGTCGAACAGGAGGTTCCGGCGTGCTCGGCAGGTGCATCCGGTGTCTCTGGCACGTCATTCTGGCACGTTCGAGAGGTGGTTCCGGCATGCCTGTGACAGGTGATTCCGGAGTGTCCGACAAGGGGTTCTGGCACGTCTGAGAGGTGGTTCCGGCATACCCTGCAGGTGATTCTGGCTTGTCTGCCGAGTGGTGCTGGCGTAGCCATCAGGTGACTTTGGCGTGTCCAGCAGGTGGCTCCAGCGAGTAGAGCAGGTTGTTCCAGCGTACTCAGCAGGTGGTTCAGGCGGGTCTGGCAGGTGGTTCCGGTCTCTCTAGTAGGTGGTTCCGGCGTGTCCGGCACGTGCTTCTGGCACGTCTGAGAGCTGGTTCCGGCATGCCCGGCGGGTGATTCCATAGAGTCCGCCACGTGGTTCTGGCCTAGCTGACAGGTGATTTTGGCGTCCCCGGCAGGTGGTTACAGCGAGTTGAGCAGGAGGTTCCGGCATGCTCGGCAGTTGCATCCGGTGTCTCTGGCACGTGGTTCTGGCACGTCTGACATTTGGTTGCATCATGTCTGGCAGGTGATTCCGGAGTGTCCGGCAAGAGGTTCTGGTGTAGCCGGCAGGTGATTTTGGCATGTCCGGCAGGTGTTTCTGGCGAGCTGTTCAGGTGGTTCCGGTGTTCTTGGCAGGTGATTCTGGCGTGTCCGGCAGGTGGTTCCGGTCTGTCCGGTAATGGGTTCCGTCATGTGCCGCACGTGGTTCTGGCACGTCTGAGAGGTGGTTCCCGCATGCCCGGCAGGTGCTCCAGGAGAGTCCTACAAGTGGTTCTGGCCTAGCCCGCAGGTGATTTTGGCGTGTCCGGCAGGTGGTTCCGGCATGCTCGGCAGGTGGTTCAGGCATGTCTGGTAGGTGGTTCCGGTCTGTCCGCGAGGTGGTTCCGGCGTGTCAGGCACGTGGTTCCGGCATGTGTGACAGGTGGTTCTGGCATGTCCGGCAGGTGATTCTGGATTGTCCACCAAGTGGCTCTGGTGTAACCAGCAGGTGATTCCGGAGTGTACGGCAAGTGGTTCTGGCATAGCTGGCTGGTGATTTTGGGGTGTCCAGCAGGTGGCTCCAGCGAGTCGAGCAAGTTGTTCCGGTGTGCTCAGCAGGTGGTTCAGGCAGGTCCGGCAGGTGTTTCTGGTCTGTCCAGTACGTGGTGCCGGCATGTCCGGCACGTGCTTCCAGTATGTTTGAGAGGTGGTTCCTACCTTCCCGGCGGGAGATTCCGGAGCGTCCGCCATGTGATTCTGGCCTACCTGGCAGGGGATTTTGGCGTCTCTGGCTGGTGGTTCCGGCGAGTCGAACAGGAGGTTCCGGCGTGCTCGGCAGGTGCATCCGGTGTCTCTGGCACGTCATTCTGGCACGTTCGAGAGGTGGTTCCGGCATGCCTGTGACAGGTGATTCCGGAGTGTCCGACAAGGGGTTCTGGCACGTCTGAGAGGTGGTTCCGGCATACCCTGCAGGTGATTCTGGCTTGTCTGCCGAGTGGTGCTGGCGTAGCCATCAGGTGACTTTGGCGTGTCCAGCAGGTGGCTCCAGCGAGTAGAGCAGGTTGTTCCAGCGTACTCAGCAGGTGGTTCAGGCGGGTCTGGCAGGTGGTTCCGGTCTCTCTAGTAGGTGGTTCCGGCGTGTCCGGCACGTGCTTCTGGCACGTCTGAGAGCTGGTTCCGGCATGCCCGGCGGGTGATTCCATAGAGTCCGCCACGTGGTTCTGGCCTAGCTGACAGGTGATTTTGGCGTCCCCGGCAGGTGGTTACAGCGAGTTGAGCAGGAGGTTCCGGCATGCTCGGCAGTTGCATCCGGTGTCTCTGGCACGTGGTTCTGGCACGTCTGACATTTGGTTGCATCATGTCTGGCAGGTGATTCCGGAGTGTCCGGCAAGAGGTTCTGGTGTAGCCGGCAGGTGATTTTGGCATGTCCGGCAGGTGTTTCTGGCGAGCTGTTCAGGTGGTTCCGGTGTTCTTGGCAGGTGATTCTGGCGTGTCCGGCAGGTGGTTCCGGTCTGTCCGGTAATGGGTTCCGTCATGTGCCGCACGTGGTTCTGGCACGTCTGAGAGGTGGTTCCCGCATGCCCGGCAGGTGCTCCAGGAGAGTCCTACAAGTGGTTCTGGCCTAGCCCGCAGGTGATTTTGGCGTGTCCGGCAGGTGGTTCCGGCATGCTCGGCAGGTGGTTCAGGCATGTCTGGTAGGTGGTTCCGGTCTGTCCGCGAGGTGGTTCCGGCGTGTCAGGCACGTGGTTCCGGCATGTGTGACAGGTGGTTCTGGCATGTCCGGCAGGTGATTCTGGATTGTCCACCAAGTGGCTCTGGTGTAACCAGCAGGTGATTCCGGAGTGTACGGCAAGTGGTTCTGGCATAGCTGGCTGGTGATTTTGGGGTGTCCAGCAGGTGGCTCCAGCGAGTCGAGCAAGTTGTTCCGGTGTGCTCAGCAGGTGGTTCAGGCAGGTCCGGCAGGTGTTTCTGGTCTGTCCAGTACGTGGTGCCGGCATGTCCGGCACGTGCTTCCAGTATGTTTGAGAGGTGGTTCCTACCTTCCCGGCGGGAGATTCCGGAGCGTCCGCCATGTGATTCTGGCCTACCTGGCAGGGGATTTTGGCGTCTCTGGCTGGTGGTTCCGGCGAGTCGAACAGGAGGTTCCGGCGTGCTCGGCAGGTGCATCCGGTGTCTCTGGCACGTCATTCTGGCACGTTCGAGAGGTGGTTCCGGCATGCCTGTGACAGGTGATTCCGGAGTGTCCGACAAGGGGTTCTGGCACGTCTGAGAGGTGGTTCCGGCATACCCTGCAGGTGATTCTGGCTTGTCTGCCGAGTGGTGCTGGCGTAGCCATCAGGTGACTTTGGCGTGTCCAGCAGGTGGCTCCAGCGAGTAGAGCAGGTTGTTCCAGCGTACTCAGCAGGTGGTTCAGGCGGGTCTGGCAGGTGGTTCCGGTCTCTCTAGTAGGTGGTTCCGGCGTGTCCGGCACGTGCTTCTGGCACGTCTGAGAGCTGGTTCCGGCATGCCCGGCGGGTGATTCCATAGAGTCCGCCACGTGGTTCTGGCCTAGCTGACAGGTGATTTTGGCGTCCCCGGCAGGTGGTTACAGCGAGTTGAGCAGGAGGTTCCGGCATGCTCGGCAGTTGCATCCGGTGTCTCTGGCACGTGGTTCTGGCACGTCTGACATTTGGTTGCATCATGTCTGGCAGGTGATTCCGGAGTGTCCGGCAAGAGGTTCTGGTGTAGCCGGCAGGTGATTTTGGCATGTCCGGCAGGTGTTTCTGGCGAGCTGTTCAGGTGGTTCCGGTGTTCTTGGCAGGTGATTCTGGCGTGTCCGGCAGGTGGTTCCGGTCTGTCCGGTAATGGGTTCCGTCATGTGCCGCACGTGGTTCTGGCACGTCTGAGAGGTGGTTCCCGCATGCCCGGCAGGTGCTCCAGGAGAGTCCTACAAGTGGTTCTGGCCTAGCCCGCAGGTGATTTTGGCGTGTCCGGCAGGTGGTTCCGGCATGCTCGGCAGGTGGTTCAGGCATGTCTGGTAGGTGGTTCCGGTCTGTCCGCGAGGTGGTTCCGGCGTGTCAGGCACGTGGTTCCGGCATGTGTGACAGGTGGTTCTGGCATGTCCGGCAGGTGATTCTGGATTGTCCACCAAGTGGCTCTGGTGTAACCAGCAGGTGATTCCGGAGTGTACGGCAAGTGGTTCTGGCATAGCTGGCTGGTGATTTTGGGGTGTCCAGCAGGTGGCTCCAGCGAGTCGAGCAAGTTGTTCCGGTGTGCTCAGCAGGTGGTTCAGGCAGGTCCGGCAGGTGTTTCTGGTCTGTCCAGTACGTGGTGCCGGCATGTCCGGCACGTGCTTCCAGTATGTTTGAGAGGTGGTTCCTACCTTCCCGGCGGGAGATTCCGGAGCGTCCGCCATGTGATTCTGGCCTACCTGGCAGGGGATTTTGGCGTCTCTGGCTGGTGGTTCCGGCGAGTCGAACAGGAGGTTCCGGCGTGCTCGGCAGGTGCATCCGGTGTCTCTGGCACGTCATTCTGGCACGTTCGAGAGGTGGTTCCGGCATGCCTGTGACAGGTGATTCCGGAGTGTCCGGCAAGAGGTTCTGGTGTAGCCGGCAGGTGATTTTGGCATGTCCGGCAGGTGTTTCTGGCGAGCTGTTCAGGTGGTTCCGGTGTTCTTGGCAGGTGATTCTGGCGTGTCCGGCAGGTGGTTCCGGTCTGTCCGGTAATGGGTTCCGTCATGTGCCGCACGTGGTTCTGGCACGTCTGAGAGGTGGTTCCCGCATGCCCGGCAGGTGCTCCAGGAGAGTCCTACAAGTGGTTCTGGCCTAGCCCGCAGGTGATTTTGGCGTGTCCGGCAGGTGGTTCCGGCATGCTCGGCAGGTGGTTCAGGCATGTCTGGTAGGTGGTTCCGGTCTGTCCGCGAGGTGGTTCCGGCGTGTCAGGCACGTGGTTCCGGCATGTGTGACAGGTGGTTCTGGCATGTCCGGCAGGTGATTCTGGATTGTCCACCAAGTGGCTCTGGTGTAACCAGCAGGTGATTCCGGAGTGTACGGCAAGTGGTTCTGGCATAGCTGGCTGGTGATTTTGGGGTGTCCAGCAGGTGGCTCCAGCGAGTCGAGCAAGTTGTTCCGGTGTGCTCAGCAGGTGGTTCAGGCAGGTCCGGCAGGTGTTTCTGGTCTGTCCAGTACGTGGTGCCGGCATGTCCGGCACGTGCTTCCAGTATGTTTGAGAGGTGGCTCCTACCTTCCCGGCGGGAGATTCCGGAGCGTCCGCCATGTGATTCTGGCCTACCTGGCAGGGGATTTTGGCGTCTCTGGCTGGTGGTTCCGGCGAGTCGAACAGGAGGTTCCGGCGTGCTCGGCAGGTGCATCCGGTGTCTCTGGCACGTCATTCTGGCACGTTCGAGAGGTGGTTCCGGCATGCCTGTGACAGGTGATTCCGGAGTGTCCGACAAGGGGTTCTGGCACGTCTGAGAGGTGGTTCCGGCATACCCTGCAGGTGATTCTGGCTTGTCTGCCGAGTGGTGCTGGCGTAGCCATCAGGTGACTTTGGCGTGTCCAGCAGGTGGCTCCAGCGAGTAGAGCAGGTTGTTCCAGCGTACTCAGCAGGTGGTTCAGGCGGGTCTGGCAGGTGGTTCCGGTCTCTCTAGTAGGTGGTTCCGGCGTGTCCGGCACGTGCTTCTGGCACGTCTGAGAGCTGGTTCCGGCATGCCCGGCGGGTGATTCCATAGAGTCCGCCACGTGGTTCTGGCCTAGCTGACAGGTGATTTTGGCGTCCCCGGCAGGTGGTTACAGCGAGTTGAGCAGGAGGTTCCGGCATGCTCGGCAGTTGCATCCGGTGTCTCTGGCACGTGGTTCTGGCACGTCTGACATTTGGTTGCATCATGTCTGGCAGGTGATTCCGGAGTGTCCGGCAAGAGGTTCTGGTGTAGCCGGCAGGTGATTTTGGCATGTCCGGCAGGTGTTTCTGGCGAGCTGTTCAGGTGGTTCCGGTGTTCTTGGCAGGTGATTCTGGCGTGTCCGGCAGGTGGTTCCGGTCTGTCCGGTAATGGGTTCCGTCATGTGCCGCACGTGGTTCTGGCACGTCTGAGAGGTGGTTCCCGCATGCCCGGCAGGTGCTCCAGGAGAGTCCTACAAGTGGTTCTGGCCTAGCCCGCAGGTGATTTTGGCGTGTCCGGCAGGTGGTTCCGGCATGCTCGGCAGGTGGTTCAGGCATGTCTGGTAGGTGGTTCCGGTCTGTCCGCGAGGTGGTTCCGGCGTGTCAGGCACGTGGTTCCGGCATGTGTGACAGGTGGTTCTGGCATGTCCGGCAGGTGATTCTGGATTGTCCACCAAGTGGCTCTGGTGTAACCAGCAGGTGATTCCGGAGTGTACGGCAAGTGGTTCTGGCATAGCTGGCTGGTGATTTTGGGGTGTCCAGCAGGTGGCTCCAGCGAGTCGAGCAAGTTGTTCCGGTGTGCTCAGCAGGTGGTTCAGGCAGGTCCGGCAGGTGTTTCTGGTCTGTCCAGTACGTGGTGCCGGCATGTCCGGCACGTGCTTCCAGTATGTTTGAGAGGTGGCTCCTACCTTCCCGGCGGGAGATTCCGGAGCGTCCGCCATGTGATTCTGGCCTACCTGGCAGGGGATTTTGGCGTCTCTGGCTGGTGGTTCCGGCGAGTCGAACAGGAGGTTCCGGCGTGCTCGGCAGGTGCATCCGGTGTCTCTGGCACGTCATTCTGGCACGTTCGAGAGGTGGTTCCGGCATGCCTGTGACAGGTGATTCCGGAGTGTCCGACAAGGGGTTCTGGCACGTCTGAGAGGTGGTTCCGGCATACCCTGCAGGTGATTCTGGCTTGTCTGCCGAGTGGTGCTGGCGTAGCCATCAGGTGACTTTGGCGTGTCCAGCAGGTGGCTCCAGCGAGTAGAGCAGGTTGTTCCAGCGTACTCAGCAGGTGGTTCAGGCGGGTCTGGCAGGTGGTTCCGGTCTCTCTAGTAGGTGGTTCCGGCGTGTCCGGCACGTGCTTCTGGCACGTCTGAGAGCTGGTTCCGGCATGCCCGGCGGGTGATTCCATAGAGTCCGCCACGTGGTTCTGGCCTAGCTGACAGGTGATTTTGGCGTCCCCGGCAGGTGGTTACAGCGAGTTGAGCAGGAGGTTCCGGCATGCTCGGCAGTTGCATCCGGTGTCTCTGGCACGTGGTTCTGGCACGTCTGACATTTGGTTGCATCATGTCTGGCAGGTGATTCCGGAGTGTCCGGCAAGAGGTTCTGGTGTAGCCGGCAGGTGATTTTGGCATGTCCGGCAGGTGTTTCTGGCGAGCTGTTCAGGTGGTTCCGGTGTTCTTGGCAGGTGATTCTGGCGTGTCCGGCAGGTGGTTCCGGTCTGTCCGGTAATGGGTTCCGTCATGTGCCGCACGTGGTTCTGGCACGTCTGAGAGGTGGTTCCCGCATGCCCGGCAGGTGCTCCAGGAGAGTCCTACAAGTGGTTCTGGCCTAGCCCGCAGGTGATTTTGGCGTGTCCGGCAGGTGGTTCCGGCATGCTCGGCAGGTGGTTCAGGCATGTCTGGTAGGTGGTTCCGGTCTGTCCGCGAGGTGGTTCCGGCGTGTCAGGCACGTGGTTCCGGCATGTGTGACAGGTGGTTCTGGCATGTCCGGCAGGTGATTCTGGATTGTCCACCAAGTGGCTCTGGTGTAACCAGCAGGTGATTCCGGAGTGTACGGCAAGTGGTTCTGGCATAGCTGGCTGGTGATTTTGGGGTGTCCAGCAGGTGGCTCCAGCGAGTCGAGCAAGTTGTTCCGGTGTGCTCAGCAGGTGGTTCAGGCAGGTCCGGCAGGTGTTTCTGGTCTGTCCAGTACGTGGTGCCGGCATGTCCGGCACGTGCTTCCAGTATGTTTGAGAGGTGGTTCCTACCTTCCCGGCGGGAGATTCCGGAGCGTCCGCCATGTGATTCTGGCCTACCTGGCAGGGGATTTTGGCGTCTCTGGCTGGTGGTTCCGGCGAGTCGAACAGGAGGTTCCGGCGTGCTCGGCAGGTGCATCCGGTGTCTCTGGCACGTCATTCTGGCACGTTCGAGAGGTGGTTCCGGCATGCCTGTGACAGGTGATTCCGGAGTGTCCGACAAGGGGTTCTGGCACGTCTGAGAGGTGGTTCCGGCATACCCTGCAGGTGATTCTGGCTTGTCTGCCGAGTGGTGCTGGCGTAGCCATCAGGTGACTTTGGCGTGTCCAGCAGGTGGCTCCAGCGAGTAGAGCAGGTTGTTCCAGCGTACTCAGCAGGTGGTTCAGGCGGGTCTGGCAGGTGGTTCCGGTCTCTCTAGTAGGTGGTTCCGGCGTGTCCGGCACGTGCTTCTGGCACGTCTGAGAGCTGGTTCCGGCATGCCCGGCGGGTGATTCCATAGAGTCCGCCACGTGGTTCTGGCCTAGCTGACAGGTGATTTTGGCGTCCCCGGCAGGTGGTTACAGCGAGTTGAGCAGGAGGTTCCGGCATGCTCGGCAGTTGCATCCGGTGTCTCTGGCACGTGGTTCTGGCACGTCTGACATTTGGTTGCATCATGTCTGGCAGGTGATTCCGGAGTGTCCGGCAAGAGGTTCTGGTGTAGCCGGCAGGTGATTTTGGCATGTCCGGCAGGTGTTTCTGGCGAGCTGTTCAGGTGGTTCCGGTGTTCTTGGCAGGTGATTCTGGCGTGTCCGGCAGGTGGTTCCGGTCTGTCCGGTAATGGGTTCCGTCATGTGCCGCACGTGGTTCTGGCACGTCTGAGAGGTGGTTCCCGCATGCCCGGCAGGTGCTCCAGGAGAGTCCTACAAGTGGTTCTGGCCTAGCCCGCAGGTGATTTTGGCGTGTCCGGCAGGTGGTTCCGGCATGCTCGGCAGGTGGTTCAGGCATGTCTGGTAGGTGGTTCCGGTCTGTCCGCGAGGTGGTTCCGGCGTGTCAGGCACGTGGTTCCGGCATGTGTGACAGGTGGTTCTGGCATGTCCGGCAGGTGATTCTGGATTGTCCACCAAGTGGCTCTGGTGTAACCAGCAGGTGATTCCGGAGTGTACGGCAAGTGGTTCTGGCATAGCTGGCTGGTGATTTTGGGGTGTCCAGCAGGTGGCTCCAGCGAGTCGAGCAAGTTGTTCCGGTGTGCTCAGCAGGTGGTTCAGGCAGGTCCGGCAGGTGTTTCTGGTCTGTCCAGTACGTGGTGCCGGCATGTCCGGCACGTGCTTCCAGTATGTTTGAGAGGTGGTTCCTACCTTCCCGGCGGGAGATTCCGGAGCGTCCGCCATGTGATTCTGGCCTACCTGGCAGGGGATTTTGGCGTCTCTGGCTGGTGGTTCCGGCGAGTCGAACAGGAGGTTCCGGCGTGCTCGGCAGGTGCATCCGGTGTCTCTGGCACGTCATTCTGGCACGTTCGAGAGGTGGTTCCGGCATGCCTGTGACAGGTGATTCCGGAGTGTCCGACAAGGGGTTCTGGCACGTCTGAGAGGTGGTTCCGGCATACCCTGCAGGTGATTCTGGCTTGTCTGCCGAGTGGTGCTGGCGTAGCCATCAGGTGACTTTGGCGTGTCCAGCAGGTGGCTCCAGCGAGTAGAGCAGGTTGTTCCAGCGTACTCAGCAGGTGGTTCAGGCGGGTCTGGCAGGTGGTTCCGGTCTCTCTAGTAGGTGGTTCCGGCGTGTCCGGCACGTGCTTCTGGCACGTCTGAGAGCTGGTTCCGGCATGCCCGGCGGGTGATTCCATAGAGTCCGCCACGTGGTTCTGGCCTAGCTGACAGGTGATTTTGGCGTCCCCGGCAGGTGGTTACAGCGAGTTGAGCAGGAGGTTCCGGCATGCTCGGCAGTTGCATCCGGTGTCTCTGGCACGTGGTTCTGGCACGTCTGACATTTGGTTGCATCATGTCTGGCAGGTGATTCCGGAGTGTCCGGCAAGAGGTTCTGGTGTAGCCGGCAGGTGATTTTGGCATGTCCGGCAGGTGTTTCTGGCGAGCTGTTCAGGTGGTTCCGGTGTTCTTGGCAGGTGATTCTGGCGTGTCCGGCAGGTGGTTCCGGTCTGTCCGGTAATGGGTTCCGTCATGTGCCGCACGTGGTTCTGGCACGTCTGAGAGGTGGTTCCCGCATGCCCGGCAGGTGCTCCAGGAGAGTCCTACAAGTGGTTCTGGCCTAGCCCGCAGGTGATTTTGGCGTGTCCGGCAGGTGGTTCCGGCATGCTCGGCAGGTGGTTCAGGCATGTCTGGTAGGTGGTTCCGGTCTGTCCGCGAGGTGGTTCCGGCGTGTCAGGCACGTGGTTCCGGCATGTGTGACAGGTGGTTCTGGCATGTCCGGCAGGTGATTCTGGATTGTCCACCAAGTGGCTCTGGTGTAACCAGCAGGTGATTCCGGAGTGTACGGCAAGTGGTTCTGGCATAGCTGGCTGGTGATTTTGGGGTGTCCAGCAGGTGGCTCCAGCGAGTCGAGCAAGTTGTTCCGGTGTGCTCAGCAGGTGGTTCAGGCAGGTCCGGCAGGTGTTTCTGGTCTGTCCAGTACGTGGTGCCGGCATGTCCGGCACGTGCTTCCAGTATGTTTGAGAGGTGGTTCCTACCTTCCCGGCGGGAGATTCCGGAGCGTCCGCCATGTGATTCTGGCCTACCTGGCAGGGGATTTTGGCGTCTCTGGCTGGTGGTTCCGGCGAGTCGAAGAGGAGGTTCCGGCGTGCTCGGCAGGTGCATCCGGTGTCTCTGGCACGTCATTCTGGCACGTTCGAGAGGTGCTTCCGGCATGCCTGTGACAGGTGATTCCGGAGTGTCCGACAAGGGGTTCTGGCACGTCTGAGAGGTGGTTCCGGCATACCCTGCAGGTGATTCTGGCTTGTCTGCCGAGTGGTGCTGGCGTAGCCATCAGGTGACTTTGGCGTGTCCAGCAGGTGGCTCCAGCGAGTAGAGCAGGTTGTTCCAGCGTACTCAGCAGGTGGTTCAGGCGGGTCTGGCAGGTGGTTCCGGTCTCTCTAGTAGGTGGTTCCGGCGTGTCCGGCACGTGCTTCTGGCACGTCTGAGAGCTGGTTCCGGCATGCCCGGCGGGTGATTCCATAGAGTCCGCCACGTGGTTCTGGCCTAGCTGACAGGTGATTTTGGCGTCCCCGGCAGGTGGTTACAGCGAGTTGAGCAGGAGGTTCCGGCATGCTCGGCAGTTGCATCCGGTGTCTCTGGCACGTGGTTCTGGCACGTCTGACATTTGGTTGCATCATGTCTGGCAGGTGATTCCGGAGTGTCCGGCAAGAGGTTCTGGTGTAGCCGGCAGGTGATTTTGGCATGTCCGGCAGGTGTTTCTGGCGAGCTGTTCAGGTGGTTCCGGTGTTCTTGGCAGGTGATTCTGGCGTGTCCGGCAGGTGGTTCCGGTCTGTCCGGTAATGGGTTCCGTCATGTGCCGCACGTGGTTCTGGCACGTCTGAGAGGTGGTTCCCGCATGCCCGGCAGGTGCTCCAGGAGAGTCCTACAAGTGGTTCTGGCCTAGCCCGCAGGTGATTTTGGCGTGTCCGGCAGGTGGTTCCGGCATGCTCGGCAGGTGGTTCAGGCATGTCTGGTAGGTGGTTCCGGTCTGTCCGCGAGGTGGTTCCGGCGTGTCAGGCACGTGGTTCCGGCATGTGTGACAGGTGGTTCTGGCATGTCCGGCAGGTGATTCTGGATTGTCCACCAAGTGGCTCTGGTGTAACCAGCAGGTGATTCCGGAGTGTACGGCAAGTGGTTCTGGCATAGCTGGCTGGTGATTTTGGGGTGTCCAGCAGGTGGCTCCAGCGAGTCGAGCAAGTTGTTCCGGTGTGCTCAGCAGGTGGTTCAGGCAGGTCCGGCAGGTGTTTCTGGTCTGTCCAGTACGTGGTGCCGGCATGTCCGGCACGTGCTTCCAGTATGTTTGAGAGGTGGTTCCTACCTTCCCGGCGGGAGATTCCGGAGCGTCCGCCATGTGATTCTGGCCTACCTGGCAGGGGATTTTGGCGTCTCTGGCTGGTGGTTCCGGCGAGTCGAACAGGAGGTTCCGGCGTGCTCGGCAGGTGCATCCGGTGTCTCTGGCACGTCATTCTGGCACGTTCGAGAGGTGGTTCCGGCATGCCTGTGACAGGTGATTCCGGAGTGTCCGACAAGGGGTTCTGGCACGTCTGAGAGGTGGTTCCGGCATACCCTGCAGGTGATTCTGGCTTGTCTGCCGAGTGGTGCTGGCGTAGCCATCAGGTGATTTTGGCGTGTCCAGCAGGTGGCTCCAGCGAGTAGAGCAGGTTGTTCCAGCGTACTCAGCAGGTGGTTCAGGCGGGTCTGGCAGGTGGTTCCGGTCTCTCTAGTAGGTGGTTCCGGCGTGTCCGGCACGTGCTTCTGGCACGTCTGAGAGCTGGTTCCGGCATGCCCGGCGGGTGATTCCATAGAGTCCGCCACGTGGTTCTGGCCTAGCTGACAGGTGATTTTGGCGTCCCCGGCAGGTGGTTACAGCGAGTTGAGCAGGAGGTTCCGGCATGCTCGGCAGTTGCATCCGGTGTCTCTGGCACGTGGTTCTGGCACGTCTGACATTTGGTTGCATCATGTCTGGCAGGTGATTCCGGAGTGTCCGGCAAGAGGTTCTGGTGTAGCCGGCAGGTGATTTTGGCATGTCCGGCAGGTGTTTCTGGCGAGCTGTTCAGGTGGTTCCGGTGTTCTTGGCAGGTGATTCTGGCGTGTCCGGCAGGTGGTTCCGGTCTGTCCGGTAATGGGTTCCGTCATGTGCCGCACGTGGTTCTGGCACGTCTGAGAGGTGGTTCCCGCATGCCCGGCAGGTGCTCCAGGAGAGTCCTACAAGTGGTTCTGGCCTAGCCCGCAGGTGATTTTGGCGTGTCCGGCAGGTGGTTCCGGCATGCTCGGCAGGTGGTTCAGGCATGTCTGGTAGGTGGTTCCGGTCTGTCCGCGAGGTGGTTCCGGCGTGTCAGGCACGTGGTTCCGGCATGTGTGACAGGTGGTTCTGGCATGTCCGGCAGGTGATTCTGGATTGTCCACCAAGTGGCTCTGGTGTAACCAGCAGGTGATTCCGGAGTGTACGGCAAGTGGTTCTGGCATAGCTGGCTGGTGATTTTGGGGTGTCCAGCAGGTGGCTCCAGCGAGTCGAGCAAGTTGTTCCGGTGTGCTCAGCAGGTGGTTCAGGCAGGTCCGGCAGGTGTTTCTGGTCTGTCCAGTACGTGGTGCCGGCATGTCCGGCACGTGCTTCCAGTATGTTTGAGAGGTGGTTCCTACCTTCCCGGCGGGAGATTCCGGAGCGTCCGCCATGTGATTCTGGCCTACCTGGCAGGGGATTTTGGCGTCTCTGGCTGGTGGTTCCGGCGAGTCGAACAGGAGGTTCCGGCGTGCTCGGCAGGTGCATCCGGTGTCTCTGGCACGTCATTCTGGCACGTTCGAGAGGTGGTTCCGGCATGCCTGTGACAGGTGATTCCGGAGTGTCCGACAAGGGGTTCTGGCACGTCTGAGAGGTGGTTCCGGCATACCCTGCAGGTGATTCTGGCTTGTCTGCCGAGTGGTGCTGGCGTAGCCATCAGGTGACTTTGGCGTGTCCAGCAGGTGGCTCCAGCGAGTAGAGCAGGTTGTTCCAGCGTACTCAGCAGGTGGTTCAGGCGGGTCTGGCAGGTGGTTCCGGTCTCTCTAGTAGGTGGTTCCGGCGTGTCCGGCACGTGCTTCTGGCACGTCTGAGAGCTGGTTCCGGCATGCCCGGCGGGTGATTCCATAGAGTCCGCCACGTGGTTCTGGCCTAGCTGACAGGTGATTTTGGCGTCCCCGGCAGGTGGTTACAGCGAGTTGAGCAGGAGGTTCCGGCATGCTCGGCAGTTGCATCCGGTGTCTCTGGCACGTGGTTCTGGCACGTCTGACATTTGGTTGCATCATGTCTGGCAGGTGATTCCGGAGTGTCCGGCAAGAGGTTCTGGTGTAGCCGGCAGGTGATTTTGGCATGTCCGGCAGGTGTTTCTGGCGAGCTGTTCAGGTGGTTCCGGTGTTCTTGGCAGGTGATTCTGGCGTGTCCGGCAGGTGGTTCCGGTCTGTCCGGTAATGGGTTCCGTCATGTGCCGCACGTGGTTCTGGCACGTCTGAGAGGTGGTTCCCGCATGCCCGGCAGGTGCTCCAGGAGAGTCCTACAAGTGGTTCTGGCCTAGCCCGCAGGTGATTTTGGCGTGTCCGGCAGGTGGTTCCGGCATGCTCGGCAGGTGGTTCAGGCATGTCTGGTAGGTGGTTCCGGTCTGTCCGCGAGGTGGTTCCGGCGTGTCAGGCACGTGGTTCCGGCATGTGTGACAGGTGGTTCTGGCATGTCCGGCAGGTGATTCTGGATTGTCCACCAAGTGGCTCTGGTGTAACCAGCAGGTGATTCCGGAGTGTACGGCAAGTGGTTCTGGCATAGCTGGCTGGTGATTTTGGGGTGTCCAGCAGGTGGCTCCAGCGAGTCGAGCAAGTTGTTCCGGTGTGCTCAGCAGGTGGTTCAGGCAGGTCCGGCAGGTGTTTCTGGTCTGTCCAGTACGTGGTGCCGGCATGTCCGGCACGTGCTTCCAGTATGTTTGAGAGGTGGTTCCTACCTTCCCGGCGGGAGATTCCGGAGCGTCCGCCATGTGATTCTGGCCTACCTGGCAGGGGATTTTGGCGTCTCTGGCTGGTGGTTCCGGCGAGTCGAACAGGAGGTTCCGGCGTGCTCGGCAGGTGCATCCGGTGTCTCTGGCACGTCATTCTGGCACGTTCGAGAGGTGGTTCCGGCATGCCTGTGACAGGTGATTCCGGAGTGTCCGACAAGGGGTTCTGGCACGTCTGAGAGGTGGTTCCGGCATACCCTGCAGGTGATTCTGGCTTGTCTGCCGAGTGGTGCTGGCGTAGCCATCAGGTGACTTTGGCGTGTCCAGCAGGTGGCTCCAGCGAGTAGAGCAGGTTGTTCCAGCGTACTCAGCAGGTGGTTCAGGCGGGTCTGGCAGGTGGTTCCGGTCTCTCTAGTAGGTGGTTCCGGCGTGTCCGGCACGTGCTTCTGGCACGTCTGAGAGCTGGTTCCGGCATGCCCGGCGGGTGATTCCATAGAGTCCGCCACGTGGTTCTGGCCTAGCTGACAGGTGATTTTGGCGTCCCCGGCAGGTGGTTACAGCGAGTTGAGCAGGAGGTTCCGGCATGCTCGGCAGTTGCATCCGGTGTCTCTGGCACGTGGTTCTGGCACGTCTGACATTTGGTTGCATCATGTCTGGCAGGTGATTCCGGAGTGTCCGGCAAGAGGTTCTGGTGTAGCCGGCAGGTGATTTTGGCATGTCCGGCAGGTGTTTCTGGCGAGCTGTTCAGGTGGTTCCGGTGTTCTTGGCAGGTGATTCTGGCGTGTCCGGCAGGTGGTTCCGGTCTGTCCGGTAATGGGTTCCGTCATGTGCCGCACGTGGTTCTGGCACGTCTGAGAGGTGGTTCCCGCATGCCCGGCAGGTGCTCCAGGAGAGTCCTACAAGTGGTTCTGGCCTAGCCCGCAGGTGATTTTGGCGTGTCCGGCAGGTGGTTCCGGCATGCTCGGCAGGTGGTTCAGGCATGTCTGGTAGGTGGTTCCGGTCTGTCCGCGAGGTGGTTCCGGCGTGTCAGGCACGTGGTTCCGGCATGTGTGACAGGTGGTTCTGGCATGTCCGGCAGGTGATTCTGGATTGTCCACCAAGTGGCTCTGGTGTAACCAGCAGGTGATTCCGGAGTGTACGGCAAGTGGTTCTGGCATAGCTGGCTGGTGATTTTGGGGTGTCCAGCAGGTGGCTCCAGCGAGTCGAGCAAGTTGTTCCGGTGTGCTCAGCAGGTGGTTCAGGCAGGTCCGGCAGGTGTTTCTGGTCTGTCCAGTACGTGGTGCCGGCATGTCCGGCACGTGCTTCCAGTATGTTTGAGAGGTGGTTCCTACCTTCCCGGCGGGAGATTCCGGAGCGTCCGCCATGTGATTCTGGCCTACCTGGCAGGGGATTTTGGCGTCTCTGGCTGGTGGTTCCGGCGAGTCGAACAGGAGGTTCCGGCGTGCTCGGCAGGTGCATCCGGTGTCTCTGGCACGTCATTCTGGCACGTTCGAGAGGTGGTTCCGGCATGCCTGTGACAGGTGATTCCGGAGTGTCCGACAAGGGGTTCTGGCACGTCTGAGAGGTGGTTCCGGCATACCCTGCAGGTGATTCTGGCTTGTCTGCCGAGTGGTGCTGGCGTAGCCATCAGGTGATTTTGGCGTGTCCAGCAGGTGGCTCCAGCGAGTAGAGCAGGTTGTTCCAGCGTACTCAGCAGGTGGTTCAGGCGGGTCTGGCAGGTGGTTCCGGTCTCTCTAGTAGGTGGTTCCGGCGTGTCCGGCACGTGCTTCTGGCACGTCTGAGAGCTGGTTCCGGCATGCCCGGCGGGTGATTCCATAGAGTCCGCCACGTGGTTCTGGCCTAGCTGACAGGTGATTTTGGCGTCCCCGGCAGGTGGTTACAGCGAGTTGAGCAGGAGGTTCCGGCATGCTCGGCAGTTGCATCCGGTGTCTCTGGCACGTGGTTCTGGCACGTCTGACATTTGGTTGCATCATGTCTGGCAGGTGATTCCGGAGTGTCCGGCAAGAGGTTCTGGTGTAGCCGGCAGGTGATTTTGGCATGTCCGGCAGGTGTTTCTGGCGAGCTGTTCAGGTGGTTCCGGTGTTCTTGGCAGGTGATTCTGGCGTGTCCGGCAGGTGGTTCCGGTCTGTCCGGTAATGGGTTCCGTCATGTGCCGCACGTGGTTCTGGCACGTCTGAGAGGTGGTTCCCGCATGCCCGGCAGGTGCTCCAGGAGAGTCCTACAAGTGGTTCTGGCCTAGCCCGCAGGTGATTTTGGCGTGTCCGGCAGGTGGTTCCGGCATGCTCGGCAGGTGGTTCAGGCATGTCTGGTAGGTGGTTCCGGTCTGTCCGCGAGGTGGTTCCGGCGTGTCAGGCACGTGGTTCCGGCATGTGTGACAGGTGGTTCTGGCATGTCCGGCAGGTGATTCTGGATTGTCCACCAAGTGGCTCTGGTGTAACCAGCAGGTGATTCCGGAGTGTACGGCAAGTGGTTCTGGCATAGCTGGCTGGTGATTTTGGGGTGTCCAGCAGGTGGCTCCAGCGAGTCGAGCAAGTTGTTCCGGTGTGCTCAGCAGGTGGTTCAGGCAGGTCCGGCAGGTGTTTCTGGTCTGTCCAGTACGTGGTGCCGGCATGTCCGGCACGTGCTTCCAGTATGTTTGAGAGGTGGTTCCTACCTTCCCGGCGGGAGATTCCGGAGCGTCCGCCATGTGATTCTGGCCTACCTGGCAGGGGATTTTGGCGTCTCTGGCTGGTGGTTCCGGCGAGTCGAACAGGAGGTTCCGGCGTGCTCGGCAGGTGCATCCGGTGTCTCTGGCACGTCATTCTGGCACGTTCGAGAGGTGGTTCCGGCATGCCTGTGACAGGTGATTCCGGAGTGTCCGACAAGGGGTTCTGGCACGTCTGAGAGGTGGTTCCGGCATACCCTGCAGGTGATTCTGGCTTGTCTGCCGAGTGGTGCTGGCGTAGCCATCAGGTGACTTTGGCGTGTCCAGCAGGTGGCTCCAGCGAGTAGAGCAGGTTGTTCCAGCGTACTCAGCAGGTGGTTCAGGCGGGTCTGGCAGGTGGTTCCGGTCTCTCTAGTAGGTGGTTCCGGCGTGTCCGGCACGTGCTTCTGGCACGTCTGAGAGCTGGTTCCGGCATGCCCGGCGGGTGATTCCATAGAGTCCGCCACGTGGTTCTGGCCTAGCTGACAGGTGATTTTGGCGTCCCCGGCAGGTGGTTACAGCGAGTTGAGCAGGAGGTTCCGGCATGCTCGGCAGTTGCATCCGGTGTCTCTGGCACGTGGTTCTGGCACGTCTGACATTTGGTTGCATCATGTCTGGCAGGTGATTCCGGAGTGTCCGGCAAGAGGTTCTGGTGTAGCCGGCAGGTGATTTTGGCATGTCCGGCAGGTGTTTCTGGCGAGCTGTTCAGGTGGTTCCGGTGTTCTTGGCAGGTGATTCTGGCGTGTCCGGCAGGTGGTTCCGGTCTGTCCGGTAATGGGTTCCGTCATGTGCCGCACGTGGTTCTGGCACGTCTGAGAGGTGGTTCCCGCATGCCCGGCAGGTGCTCCAGGAGAGTCCTACAAGTGGTTCTGGCCTAGCCCGCAGGTGATTTTGGCGTGTCCGGCAGGTGGTTCCGGCATGCTCGGCAGGTGGTTCAGGCATGTCTGGTAGGTGGTTCCGGTCTGTCCGCGAGGTGGTTCCGGCGTGTCAGGCACGTGGTTCCGGCATGTGTGACAGGTGGTTCTGGCATGTCCGGCAGGTGATTCTGGATTGTCCACCAAGTGGCTCTGGTGTAACCAGCAGGTGATTCCGGAGTGTACGGCAAGTGGTTCTGGCATAGCTGGCTGGTGATTTTGGGGTGTCCAGCAGGTGGCTCCAGCGAGTCGAGCAAGTTGTTCCGGTGTGCTCAGCAGGTGGTTCAGGCAGGTCCGGCAGGTGTTTCTGGTCTGTCCAGTACGTGGTGCCGGCATGTCCGGCACGTGCTTCCAGTATGTTTGAGAGGTGGTTCCTACCTTCCCGGCGGGAGATTCCGGAGCGTCCGCCATGTGATTCTGGCCTACCTGGCAGGGGATTTTGGCGTCTCTGGCTGGTGGTTCCGGCGAGTCGAACAGGAGGTTCCGGCGTGCTCGGCAGGTGCATCCGGTGTCTCTGGCACGTCATTCTGGCACGTTCGAGAGGTGGTTCCGGCATGCCTGTGACAGGTGATTCCGGAGTGTCCGACAAGGGGTTCTGGCACGTCTGAGAGGTGGTTCCGGCATACCCTGCAGGTGATTCTGGCTTGTCTGCCGAGTGGTGCTGGCGTAGCCATCAGGTGACTTTGGCGTGTCCAGCAGGTGGCTCCAGCGAGTAGAGCAGGTTGTTCCAGCGTACTCAGCAGGTGGTTCAGGCGGGTCTGGCAGGTGGTTCCGGTCTCTCTAGTAGGTGGTTCCGGCGTGTCCGGCACGTGCTTCTGGCACGTCTGAGAGCTGGTTCCGGCATGCCCGGCGGGTGATTCCATAGAGTCCGCCACGTGGTTCTGGCCTAGCTGACAGGTGATTTTGGCGTCCCCGGCAGGTGGTTACAGCGAGTTGAGCAGGAGGTTCCGGCATGCTCGGCAGTTGCATCCGGTGTCTCTGGCACGTGGTTCTGGCACGTCTGACATTTGGTTGCATCATGTCTGGCAGGTGATTCCGGAGTGTCCGGCAAGAGGTTCTGGTGTAGCCGGCAGGTGATTTTGGCATGTCCGGCAGGTGTTTCTGGCGAGCTGTTCAGGTGGTTCCGGTGTTCTTGGCAGGTGATTCTGGCGTGTCCGGCAGGTGGTTCCGGTCTGTCCGGTAATGGGTTCCGTCATGTGCCGCACGTGGTTCTGGCACGTCTGAGAGGTGGTTCCCGCATGCCCGGCAGGTGCTCCAGGAGAGTCCTACAAGTGGTTCTGGCCTAGCCCGCAGGTGATTTTGGCGTGTCCGGCAGGTGGTTCCGGCATGCTCGGCAGGTGGTTCAGGCATGTCTGGTAGGTGGTTCCGGTCTGTCCGCGAGGTGGTTCCGGCGTGTCAGGCACGTGGTTCCGGCATGTGTGACAGGTGGTTCTGGCATGTCCGGCAGGTGATTCTGGATTGTCCACCAAGTGGCTCTGGTGTAACCAGCAGGTGATTCCGGAGTGTACGGCAAGTGGTTCTGGCATAGCTGGCTGGTGATTTTGGGGTGTCCAGCAGGTGGCTCCAGCGAGTCGAGCAAGTTGTTCCGGTGTGCTCAGCAGGTGGTTCAGGCAGGTCCGGCAGGTGTTTCTGGTCTGTCCAGTACGTGGTGCCGGCATGTCCGGCACGTGCTTCCAGTATGTTTGAGAGGTGGTTCCTACCTTCCCGGCGGGAGATTCCGGAGCGTCCGCCATGTGATTCTGGCCTACCTGGCAGGGGATTTTGGCGTCTCTGGCTGGTGGTTCCGGCGAGTCGAACAGGAGGTTCCGGCGTGCTCGGCAGGTGCATCCGGTGTCTCTGGCACGTCATTCTGGCACGTTCGAGAGGTGGTTCCGGCATGCCTGTGACAGGTGATTCCGGAGTGTCCGACAAGGGGTTCTGGCACGTCTGAGAGGTGGTTCCGGCATACCCTGCAGGTGATTCTGGCTTGTCTGCCGAGTGGTGCTGGCGTAGCCATCAGGTGACTTTGGCGTGTCCAGCAGGTGGCTCCAGCGAGTAGAGCAGGTTGTTCCAGCGTACTCAGCAGGTGGTTCAGGCGGGTCTGGCAGGTGGTTCCGGTCTCTCTAGTAGGTGGTTCCGGCGTGTCCGGCACGTGCTTCTGGCACGTCTGAGAGCTGGTTCCGGCATGCCCGGCGGGTGATTCCATAGAGTCCGCCACGTGGTTCTGGCCTAGCTGACAGGTGATTTTGGCGTCCCCGGCAGGTGGTTACAGCGAGTTGAGCAGGAGGTTCCGGCATGCTCGGCAGTTGCATCCGGTGTCTCTGGCACGTGGTTCTGGCACGTCTGACATTTGGTTGCATCATGTCTGGCAGGTGATTCCGGAGTGTCCGGCAAGAGGTTCTGGTGTAGCCGGCAGGTGATTTTGGCATGTCCGGCAGGTGTTTCTGGCGAGCTGTTCAGGTGGTTCCGGTGTTCTTGGCAGGTGATTCTGGCGTGTCCGGCAGGTGGTTCCGGTCTGTCCGGTAATGGGTTCCGTCATGTGCCGCACGTGGTTCTGGCACGTCTGAGAGGTGGTTCCCGCATGCCCGGCAGGTGCTCCAGGAGAGTCCTACAAGTGGTTCTGGCCTAGCCCGCAGGTGATTTTGGCGTGTCCGGCAGGTGGTTCCGGCATGCTCGGCAGGTGGTTCAGGCATGTCTGGTAGGTGGTTCCGGTCTGTCCGCGAGGTGGTTCCGGCGTGTCCGGCAGGTGGTTCCGGCATGTGTGACAGGTGGTTCTGGCATGTCCGGCAGGTGATTCTGGATTGTCCACCAAGTGGCTCTGGTGTAACCAGCAGGTGATTCCGGAGTGTACGGCAAGTGGTTCTGGCATAGCTGGCTGGTGATTTTGGGGTGTCCAGCAGGTGGCTCCAGCGAGTCGAGCAAGTTGTTCCGGTGTGCTCAGCAGGTGGTTCAGGCAGGTCCGGCAGGTGTTTCTGGTCTGTCCAGTACGTGGTGCCGGCATGTCCGGCACGTGCTTCCAGTATGTTTGAGAGGTGGTTCCTACCTTCCCGGCGGGAGATTCCGGAGCGTCCGCCATGTGATTCTGGCCTACCTGGCAGGGGATTTTGGCGTCTCTGGCTGGTGGTTCCGGCGAGTCGAACAGGAGGTTCCGGCGTGCTCGGCAGGTGCATCCGGTGTCTCTGGCACGTCATTCTGGCACGTTCGAGAGGTGGTTCCGGCATGCCTGTGACAGGTGATTCCGGAGTGTCCGACAAGGGGTTCTGGCACGTCTGAGAGGTGGTTCCGGCATACCCTGCAGGTGATTCTGGCTTGTCTGCCGAGTGGTGCTGGCGTAGCCATCAGGTGACTTTGGCGTGTCCAGCAGGTGGCTCCAGCGAGTAGAGCAGGTTGTTCCAGCGTACTCAGCAGGTGGTTCAGGCGGGTCTGGCAGGTGGTTCCGGTCTCTCTAGTAGGTGGTTCCGGCGTGTCCGGCACGTGCTTCTGGCACGTCTGAGAGCTGGTTCCGGCATGCCCGGCGGGTGATTCCATAGAGTCCGCCACGTGGTTCTGGCCTAGCTGACAGGTGATTTTGGCGTCCCCGGCAGGTGGTTACAGCGAGTTGAGCAGGAGGTTCCGGCATGCTCGGCAGTTGCATCCGGTGTCTCTGGCACGTGGTTCTGGCACGTCTGACATTTGGTTGCATCATGTCTGGCAGGTGATTCCGGAGTGTCCGGCAAGAGGTTCTGGTGTAGCCGGCAGGTGATTTTGGCATGTCCGGCAGGTGTTTCTGGCGAGCTGTTCAGGTGGTTCCGGTGTTCTTGGCAGGTGATTCTGGCGTGTCCGGCAGGTGGTTCCGGTCTGTCCGGTAATGGGTTCCGTCATGTGCCGCACGTGGTTCTGGCACGTCTGAGAGGTGGTTCCCGCATGCCCGGCAGGTGCTCCAGGAGAGTCCTACAAGTGGTTCTGGCCTAGCCCGCAGGTGATTTTGGCGTGTCCGGCAGGTGGTTCCGGCATGCTCGGCAGGTGGTTCAGGCATGTCTGGTAGGTGGTTCCGGTCTGTCCGCGAGGTGGTTCCGGCGTGTCCGGCAGGTGGTTCCGGCATGTGTGACAGGTGGTTCTGGCATGTCCGGCAGGTGATTCTGGATTGTCCACCAAGTGGCTCTGGTGTAACCAGCAGGTGATTCCGGAGTGTACGGCAAGTGGTTCTGGCATAGCTGGCTGGTGATTTTGGGGTGTCCAGCAGGTGGCTCCAGCGAGTCGAGCAAGTTGTTCCGGTGTGCTCAGCAGGTGGTTCAGGCAGGTCCGGCAGGTGTTTCTGGTCTGTCCAGTACGTGGTGCCGGCATGTCCGGCACGTGCTTCCAGTATGTTTGAGAGGTGGTTCCTACCTTCCCGGCGGGAGATTCCGGAGCGTCCGCCATGTGATTCTGGCCTACCTGGCAGGGGATTTTGGCGTCTCTGGCTGGTGGTTCCGGCGAGTCGAACAGGAGGTTCCGGCGTGCTCGGCAGGTGCATCCGGTGTCTCTGGCACGTCATTCTGGCACGTTCGAGAGGTGGTTCCGGCATGCCTGTGACAGGTGATTCCGGAGTGTCCGACAAGGGGTTCTGGCACGTCTGAGAGGTGGTTCCGGCATACCCTGCAGGTGATTCTGGCTTGTCTGCCGAGTGGTGCTGGCGTAGCCATCAGGTGATTTTGGCGTGTCCAGCAGGTGGCTCCAGCGAGTAGAGCAGGTTGTTCCAGCGTACTCAGCAGGTGGTTCAGGCGGGTCTGGCAGGTGGTTCCGGTCTCTCTAGTAGGTGGTTCCGGCGTGTCCGGCACGTGCTTCTGGCACGTCTGAGAGCTGGTTCCGGCATGCCCGGCGGGTGATTCCATAGAGTCCGCCACGTGGTTCTGGCCTAGCTGACAGGTGATTTTGGCGTCCCCGGCAGGTGGTTACAGCGAGTTGAGCAGGAGGTTCCGGCATGCTCGGCAGTTGCATCCGGTGTCTCTGGCACGTGGTTCTGGCACGTCTGACATTTGGTTGCATCATGTCTGGCAGGTGATTCCGGAGTGTCCGGCAAGAGGTTCTGGTGTAGCCGGCAGGTGATTTTGGCATGTCCGGCAGGTGTTTCTGGCGAGCTGTTCAGGTGGTTCCGGTGTTCTTGGCAGGTGATTCTGGCGTGTCCGGCAGGTGGTTCCGGTCTGTCCGGTAATGGGTTCCGTCATGTGCCGCACGTGGTTCTGGCACGTCTGAGAGGTGGTTCCCGCATGCCCGGCAGGTGCTCCAGGAGAGTCCTACAAGTGGTTCTGGCCTAGCCCGCAGGTGATTTTGGCGTGTCCGGCAGGTGGTTCCGGCATGCTCGGCAGGTGGTTCAGGCATGTCTGGTAGGTGGTTCCGGTCTGTCCGCGAGGTGGTTCCGGCGTGTCCGGCAGGTGGTTCCGGCATGTGTGACAGGTGGTTCTGGCATGTCCGGCAGGTGATTCTGGATTGTCCACCAAGTGGCTCTGGTGTAACCAGCAGGTGATTCCGGAGTGTACGGCAAGTGGTTCTGGCATAGCTGGCTGGTGATTTTGGGGTGTCCAGCAGGTGGCTCCAGCGAGTCGAGCAAGTTGTTCCGGTGTGCTCAGCAGGTGGTTCAGGCAGGTCCGGCAGGTGTTTCTGGTCTGTCCAGTACGTGGTGCCGGCATGTCCGGCACGTGCTTCCAGTATGTTTGAGAGGTGGTTCCTACCTTCCCGGCGGGAGATTCCGGAGCGTCCGCCATGTGATTCTGGCCTACCTGGCAGGGGATTTTGGCGTCTCTGGCTGGTGGTTCCGGCGAGTCGAACAGGAGGTTCCGGCGTGCTCGGCAGGTGCATCCGGTGTCTCTGGCACGTCATTCTGGCACGTTCGAGAGGTGGTTCCGGCATGCCTGTGACAGGTGATTCCGGAGTGTCCGACAAGGGGTTCTGGCACGTCTGAGAGGTGGTTCCGGCATACCCTGCAGGTGATTCTGGCTTGTCTGCCGAGTGGTGCTGGCGTAGCCATCAGGTGACTTTGGCGTGTCCAGCAGGTGGCTCCAGCGAGTAGAGCAGGTTGTTCCAGCGTACTCAGCAGGTGGTTCAGGCGGGTCTGGCAGGTGGTTCCGGTCTCTCTAGTAGGTGGTTCCGGCGTGTCCGGCACGTGCTTCTGGCACGTCTGAGAGCTGGTTCCGGCATGCCCGGCGGGTGATTCCATAGAGTCCGCCACGTGGTTCTGGCCTAGCTGACAGGTGATTTTGGCGTCCCCGGCAGGTGGTTACAGCGAGTTGAGCAGGAGGTTCCGGCATGCTCGGCAGTTGCATCCGGTGTCTCTGGCACGTGGTTCTGGCACGTCTGACATTTGGTTGCATCATGTCTGGCAGGTGATTCCGGAGTGTCCGGCAAGAGGTTCTGGTGTAGCCGGCAGGTGATTTTGGCATGTCCGGCAGGTGTTTCTGGCGAGCTGTTCAGGTGGTTCCGGTGTTCTTGGCAGGTGATTCTGGCGTGTCCGGCAGGTGGTTCCGGTCTGTCCGGTAATGGGTTCCGTCATGTGCCGCACGTGGTTCTGGCACGTCTGAGAGGTGGTTCCCGCATGCCCGGCAGGTGCTCCAGGAGAGTCCTACAAGTGGTTCTGGCCTAGCCCGCAGGTGATTTTGGCGTGTCCGGCAGGTGGTTCCGGCATGCTCGGCAGGTGGTTCAGGCATGTCTGGTAGGTGGTTCCGGTCTGTCCGCGAGGTGGTTCCGGCGTGTCCGGCAGGTGGTTCCGGCATGTGTGACAGGTGGTTCTGGCATGTCCGGCAGGTGATTCTGGATTGTCCACCAAGTGGCTCTGGTGTAACCAGCAGGTGATTCCGGAGTGTACGGCAAGTGGTTCTGGCATAGCTGGCTGGTGATTTTGGGGTGTCCAGCAGGTGGCTCCAGCGAGTCGAGCAAGTTGTTCCGGTGTGCTCAGCAGGTGGTTCAGGCAGGTCCGGCAGGTGTTTCTGGTCTGTCCAGTACGTGGTGCCGGCATGTCCGGCACGTGCTTCCAGTATGTTTGAGAGGTGGTTCCTACCTTCCCGGCGGGAGATTCCGGAGCGTCCGCCATGTGATTCTGGCCTACCTGGCAGGGGATTTTGGCGTCTCTGGCTGGTGGTTCCGGCGAGTCGAACAGGAGGTTCCGGCGTGCTCGGCAGGTGCATCCGGTGTCTCTGGCACGTCATTCTGGCACGTTCGAGAGGTGGTTCCGGCATGCCTGTGACAGGTGATTCCGGAGTGTCCGACAAGGGGTTCTGGCACGTCTGAGAGGTGGTTCCGGCATACCCTGCAGGTGATTCTGGCTTGTCTGCCGAGTGGTGCTGGCGTAGCCATCAGGTGACTTTGGCGTGTCCAGCAGGTGGCTCCAGCGAGTAGAGCAGGTTGTTCCAGCGTACTCAGCAGGTGGTTCAGGCGGGTCTGGCAGGTGGTTCCGGTCTCTCTAGTAGGTGGTTCCGGCGTGTCCGGCACGTGCTTCTGGCACGTCTGAGAGCTGGTTCCGGCATGCCCGGCGGGTGATTCCATAGAGTCCGCCACGTGGTTCTGGCCTAGCTGACAGGTGATTTTGGCGTCCCCGGCAGGTGGTTACAGCGAGTTGAGCAGGAGGTTCCGGCATGCTCGGCAGTTGCATCCGGTGTCTCTGGCACGTGGTTCTGGCACGTCTGACATTTGGTTGCATCATGTCTGGCAGGTGATTCCGGAGTGTCCGGCAAGAGGTTCTGGTGTAGCCGGCAGGTGATTTTGGCATGTCCGGCAGGTGTTTCTGGCGAGCTGTTCAGGTGGTTCCGGTGTTCTTGGCAGGTGATTCTGGCGTGTCCGGCAGGTGGTTCCGGTCTGTCCGGTAATGGGTTCCGTCATGTGCCGCACGTGGTTCTGGCACGTCTGAGAGGTGGTTCCCGCATGCCCGGCAGGTGCTCCAGGAGAGTCCTACAAGTGGTTCTGGCCTAGCCCGCAGGTGATTTTGGCGTGTCCGGCAGGTGGTTCCGGCATGCTCGGCAGGTGGTTCAGGCATGTCTGGTAGGTGGTTCCGGTCTGTCCGCGAGGTGGTTCCGGCGTGTCAGGCACGTGGTTCCGGCATGTGTGACAGGTGGTTCTGGCATGTCCGGCAGGTGATTCTGGATTGTCCACCAAGTGGCTCTGGTGTAACCAGCAGGTGATTCCGGAGTGTACGGCAAGTGGTTCTGGCATAGCTGGCTGGTGATTTTGGGGTGTCCAGCAGGTGGCTCCAGCGAGTCGAGCAAGTTGTTCCGGTGTGCTCAGCAGGTGGTTCAGGCAGGTCCGGCAGGTGTTTCTGGTCTGTCCAGTACGTGGTGCCGGCATGTCCGGCACGTGCTTCCAGTATGTTTGAGAGGTGGTTCCTACCTTCCCGGCGGGAGATTCCGGAGCGTCCGCCATGTGATTCTGGCCTACCTGGCAGGGGATTTTGGCGTCTCTGGCTGGTGGTTCCGGCGAGTCGAACAGGAGGTTCCGGCGTGCTCGGCAGGTGCATCCGGTGTCTCTGGCACGTCATTCTGGCACGTTCGAGAGGTGGTTCCGGCATGCCTGTGACAGGTGATTCCGGAGTGTCCGACAAGGGGTTCTGGCACGTCTGAGAGGTGGTTCCGGCATACCCTGCAGGTGATTCTGGCTTGTCTGCCGAGTGGTGCTGGCGTAGCCATCAGGTGACTTTGGCGTGTCCAGCAGGTGGCTCCAGCGAGTAGAGCAGGTTGTTCCAGCGTACTCAGCAGGTGGTTCAGGCGGGTCTGGCAGGTGGTTCCGGTCTCTCTAGTAGGTGGTTCCGGCGTGTCCGGCACGTGCTTCTGGCACGTCTGAGAGCTGGTTCCGGCATGCCCGGCGGGTGATTCCATAGAGTCCGCCACGTGGTTCTGGCCTAGCTGACAGGTGATTTTGGCGTCCCCGGCAGGTGGTTACAGCGAGTTGAGCAGGAGGTTCCGGCATGCTCGGCAGTTGCATCCGGTGTCTCTGGCACGTGGTTCTGGCACGTCTGACATTTGGTTGCATCATGTCTGGCAGGTGATTCCGGAGTGTCCGGCAAGAGGTTCTGGTGTAGCCGGCAGGTGATTTTGGCATGTCCGGCAGGTGTTTCTGGCGAGCTGTTCAGGTGGTTCCGGTGTTCTTGGCAGGTGATTCTGGCGTGTCCGGCAGGTGGTTCCGGTCTGTCCGGTAATGGGTTCCGTCATGTGCCGCACGTGGTTCTGGCACGTCTGAGAGGTGGTTCCCGCATGCCCGGCAGGTGCTCCAGGAGAGTCCTACAAGTGGTTCTGGCCTAGCCCGCAGGTGATTTTGGCGTGTCCGGCAGGTGGTTCCGGCATGCTCGGCAGGTGGTTCAGGCATGTCTGGTAGGTGGTTCCGGTCTGTCCGCGAGGTGGTTCCGGCGTGTCCGGCAGGTGGTTCCGGCATGTGTGACAGGTGGTTCTGGCATGTCCGGCAGGTGATTCTGGATTGTCCACCAAGTGGCTCTGGTGTAACCAGCAGGTGATTCCGGAGTGTACGGCAAGTGGTTCTGGCATAGCTGGCTGGTGATTTTGGGGTGTCCAGCAGGTGGCTCCAGCGAGTCGAGCAAGTTGTTCCGGTGTGCTCAGCAGGTGGTTCAGGCAGGTCCGGCAGGTGTTTCTGGTCTGTCCAGTACGTGGTGCCGGCATGTCCGGCACGTGCTTCCAGTATGTTTGAGAGGTGGTTCCTACCTTCCCGGCGGGAGATTCCGGAGCGTCCGCCATGTGATTCTGGCCTACCTGGCAGGGGATTTTGGCGTCTCTGGCTGGTGGTTCCGGCGAGTCGAACAGGAGGTTCCGGCGTGCTCGGCAGGTGCATCCGGTGTCTCTGGCACGTCATTCTGGCACGTTCGAGAGGTGGTTCCGGCATGCCTGTGACAGGTGATTCCGGAGTGTCCGACAAGGGGTTCTGGCACGTCTGAGAGGTGGTTCCGGCATACCCTGCAGGTGATTCTGGCTTGTCTGCCGAGTGGTGCTGGCGTAGCCATCAGGTGACTTTGGCGTGTCCAGCAGGTGGCTCCAGCGAGTAGAGCAGGTTGTTCCAGCGTACTCAGCAGGTGGTTCAGGCGGGTCTGGCAGGTGGTTCCGGTCTCTCTAGTAGGTGGTTCCGGCGTGTCCGGCACGTGCTTCTGGCACGTCTGAGAGCTGGTTCCGGCATGCCCGGCGGGTGATTCCATAGAGTCCGCCACGTGGTTCTGGCCTAGCTGACAGGTGATTTTGGCGTCCCCGGCAGGTGGTTACAGCGAGTTGAGCAGGAGGTTCCGGCATGCTCGGCAGTTGCATCCGGTGTCTCTGGCACGTGGTTCTGGCACGTCTGACATTTGGTTGCATCATGTCTGGCAGGTGATTCCGGAGTGTCCGGCAAGAGGTTCTGGTGTAGCCGGCAGGTGATTTTGGCATGTCCGGCAGGTGTTTCTGGCGAGCTGTTCAGGTGGTTCCGGTGTTCTTGGCAGGTGATTCTGGCGTGTCCGGCAGGTGGTTCCGGTCTGTCCGGTAATGGGTTCCGTCATGTGCCGCACGTGGTTCTGGCACGTCTGAGAGGTGGTTCCCGCATGCCCGGCAGGTGCTCCAGGAGAGTCCTACAAGTGGTTCTGGCCTAGCCCGCAGGTGATTTTGGCGTGTCCGGCAGGTGGTTCCGGCATGCTCGGCAGGTGGTTCAGGCATGTCTGGTAGGTGGTTCCGGTCTGTCCGCGAGGTGGTTCCGGCGTGTCCGGCACGTGGTTCCGGCATGTGTGACAGGTGGTTCTGGCATGTCCGGCAGGTGATTCTGGATTGTCCACCAAGTGGCTCTGGTGTAACCAGCAGGTGATTCCGGAGTGTACGGCAAGTGGTTCTGGCATAGCTGGCTGGTGATTTTGGGGTGTCCAGCAGGTGGCTCCAGCGAGTCGAGCAAGTTGTTCCGGTGTGCTCAGCAGGTGGTTCAGGCAGGTCCGGCAGGTGTTTCTGGTCTGTCCAGTACGTGGTGCCGGCATGTCCGGCACGTGCTTCCAGTATGTTTGAGAGGTGGTTCCTACCTTCCCGGCGGGAGATTCCGGAGCGTCCGCCATGTGATTCTGGCCTACCTGGCAGGGGATTTTGGCGTCTCTGGCTGGTGGTTCCGGCGAGTCGAACAGGAGGTTCCGGCGTGCTCGGCAGGTGCATCCGGTGTCTCTGGCACGTCATTCTGGCACGTTCGAGAGGTGGTTCCGGCATGCCTGTGACAGGTGATTCCGGAGTGTCCGACAAGGGGTTCTGGCACGTCTGAGAGGTGGTTCCGGCATACCCTGCAGGTGATTCTGGCTTGTCTGCCGAGTGGTGCTGGCGTAGCCATCAGGTGACTTTGGCGTGTCCAGCAGGTGGCTCCAGCGAGTAGAGCAGGTTGTTCCAGCGTACTCAGCAGGTGGTTCAGGCGGGTCTGGCAGGTGGTTCCGGTCTCTCTAGTAGGTGGTTCCGGCGTGTCCGGCACGTGCTTCTGGCACGTCTGAGAGCTGGTTCCGGCATGCCCGGCGGGTGATTCCATAGAGTCCGCCACGTGGTTCTGGCCTAGCTGACAGGTGATTTTGGCGTCCCCGGCAGGTGGTTACAGCGAGTTGAGCAGGAGGTTCCGGCATGCTCGGCAGTTGCATCCGGTGTCTCTGGCACGTGGTTCTGGCACGTCTGACATTTGGTTGCATCATGTCTGGCAGGTGATTCCGGAGTGTCCGGCAAGAGGTTCTGGTGTAGCCGGCAGGTGATTTTGGCATGTCCGGCAGGTGTTTCTGGCGAGCTGTTCAGGTGGTTCCGGTGTTCTTGGCAGGTGATTCTGGCGTGTCCGGCAGGTGGTTCCGGTCTGTCCGGTAATGGGTTCCGTCATGTGCCGCACGTGGTTCTGGCACGTCTGAGAGGTGGTTCCCGCATGCCCGGCAGGTGCTCCAGGAGAGTCCTACAAGTGGTTCTGGCCTAGCCCGCAGGTGATTTTGGCGTGTCCGGCAGGTGGTTCCGGCATGCTCGGCAGGTGGTTCAGGCATGTCTGGTAGGTGGTTCCGGTCTGTCCGCGAGGTGGTTCCGGCGTGTCAGGCACGTGGTTCCGGCATGTGTGACAGGTGGTTCTGGCATGTCCGGCAGGTGATTCTGGATTGTCCACCAAGTGGCTCTGGTGTAACCAGCAGGTGATTCCGGAGTGTACGGCAAGTGGTTCTGGCATAGCTGGCTGGTGATTTTGGGGTGTCCAGCAGGTGGCTCCAGCGAGTCGAGCAAGTTGTTCCGGTGTGCTCAGCAGGTGGTTCAGGCAGGTCCGGCAGGTGTTTCTGGTCTGTCCAGTACGTGGTGCCGGCATGTCCGGCACGTGCTTCCAGTATGTTTGAGAGGTGGTTCCTACCTTCCCGGCGGGAGATTCCGGAGCGTCCGCCATGTGATTCTGGCCTACCTGGCAGGGGATTTTGGCGTCTCTGGCTGGTGGTTCCGGCGAGTCGAACAGGAGGTTCCGGCGTGCTCGGCAGGTGCATCCGGTGTCTCTGGCACGTCATTCTGGCACGTTCGAGAGGTGGTTCCGGCATGCCTGTGACAGGTGATTCCGGAGTGTCCGACAAGGGGTTCTGGCACGTCTGAGAGGTGGTTCCGGCATACCCTGCAGGTGATTCTGGCTTGTCTGCCGAGTGGTGCTGGCGTAGCCATCAGGTGACTTTGGCGTGTCCAGCAGGTGGCTCCAGCGAGTAGAGCAGGTTGTTCCAGCGTACTCAGCAGGTGGTTCAGGCGGGTCTGGCAGGTGGTTCCGGTCTCTCTAGTAGGTGGTTCCGGCGTGTCCGGCACGTGCTTCTGGCACGTCTGAGAGCTGGTTCCGGCATGCCCGGCGGGTGATTCCATAGAGTCCGCCACGTGGTTCTGGCCTAGCTGACAGGTGATTTTGGCGTCCCCGGCAGGTGGTTACAGCGAGTTGAGCAGGAGGTTCCGGCATGCTCGGCAGTTGCATCCGGTGTCTCTGGCACGTGGTTCTGGCACGTCTGACATTTGGTTGCATCATGTCTGGCAGGTGATTCCGGAGTGTCCGGCAAGAGGTTCTGGTGTAGCCGGCAGGTGATTTTGGCATGTCCGGCAGGTGTTTCTGGCGAGCTGTTCAGGTGGTTCCGGTGTTCTTGGCAGGTGATTCTGGCGTGTCCGGCAGGTGGTTCCGGTCTGTCCGGTAATGGGTTCCGTCATGTGCCGCACGTGGTTCTGGCACGTCTGAGAGGTGGTTCCCGCATGCCCGGCAGGTGCTCCAGGAGAGTCCTACAAGTGGTTCTGGCCTAGCCCGCAGGTGATTTTGGCGTGTCCGGCAGGTGGTTCCGGCATGCTCGGCAGGTGGTTCAGGCATGTCTGGTAGGTGGTTCCGGTCTGTCCGCGAGGTGGTTCCGGCGTGTCAGGCACGTGGTTCCGGCATGTGTGACAGGTGGTTCTGGCATGTCCGGCAGGTGATTCTGGATTGTCCACCAAGTGGCTCTGGTGTAACCAGCAGGTGATTCCGGAGTGTACGGCAAGTGGTTCTGGCATAGCTGGCTGGTGATTTTGGGGTGTCCAGCAGGTGGCTCCAGCGAGTCGAGCAAGTTGTTCCGGTGTGCTCAGCAGGTGGTTCAGGCAGGTCCGGCAGGTGTTTCTGGTCTGTCCAGTACGTGGTGCCGGCATGTCCGGCACGTGCTTCCAGTATGTTTGAGAGGTGGTTCCTACCTTCCCGGCGGGAGATTCCGGAGCGTCCGCCATGTGATTCTGGCCTACCTGGCAGGGGATTTTGGCGTCTCTGGCTGGTGGTTCCGGCGAGTCGAACAGGAGGTTCCGGCGTGCTCGGCAGGTGCATCCGGTGTCTCTGGCACGTCATTCTGGCACGTTCGAGAGGTGGTTCCGGCATGCCTGTGACAGGTGATTCCGGAGTGTCCGACAAGGGGTTCTGGCACGTCTGAGAGGTGGTTCCGGCATACCCTGCAGGTGATTCTGGCTTGTCTGCCGAGTGGTGCTGGCGTAGCCATCAGGTGACTTTGGCGTGTCCAGCAGGTGGCTCCAGCGAGTAGAGCAGGTTGTTCCAGCGTACTCAGCAGGTGGTTCAGGCGGGTCTGGCAGGTGGTTCCGGTCTCTCTAGTAGGTGGTTCCGGCGTGTCCGGCACGTGCTTCTGGCACGTCTGAGAGCTGGTTCCGGCATGCCCGGCGGGTGATTCCATAGAGTCCGCCACGTGGTTCTGGCCTAGCTGACAGGTGATTTTGGCGTCCCCGGCAGGTGGTTACAGCGAGTTGAGCAGGAGGTTCCGGCATGCTCGGCAGTTGCATCCGGTGTCTCTGGCACGTGGTTCTGGCACGTCTGACATTTGGTTGCATCATGTCTGGCAGGTGATTCCGGAGTGTCCGGCAAGAGGTTCTGGTGTAGCCGGCAGGTGATTTTGGCATGTCCGGCAGGTGTTTCTGGCGAGCTGTTCAGGTGGTTCCGGTGTTCTTGGCAGGTGATTCTGGCGTGTCCGGCAGGTGGTTCCGGTCTGTCCGGTAATGGGTTCCGTCATGTGCCGCACGTGGTTCTGGCACGTCTGAGAGGTGGTTCCCGCATGCCCGGCAGGTGCTCCAGGAGAGTCCTACAAGTGGTTCTGGCCTAGCCCGCAGGTGATTTTGGCGTGTCCGGCAGGTGGTTCCGGCATGCTCGGCAGGTGGTTCAGGCATGTCTGGTAGGTGGTTCCGGTCTGTCCGCGAGGTGGTTCCGGCGTGTCAGGCACGTGGTTCCGGCATGTGTGACAGGTGGTTCTGGCATGTCCGGCAGGTGATTCTGGATTGTCCACCAAGTGGCTCTGGTGTAACCAGCAGGTGATTCCGGAGTGTACGGCAAGTGGTTCTGGCATAGCTGGCTGGTGATTTTGGGGTGTCCAGCAGGTGGCTCCAGCGAGTCGAGCAAGTTGTTCCGGTGTGCTCAGCAGGTGGTTCAGGCAGGTCCGGCAGGTGTTTCTGGTCTGTCCAGTACGTGGTGCCGGCATGTCCGGCACGTGCTTCCAGTATGTTTGAGAGGTGGTTCCTACCTTCCCGGCGGGAGATTCCGGAGCGTCCGCCATGTGATTCTGGCCTACCTGGCAGGGGATTTTGGCGTCTCTGGCTGGTGGTTCCGGCGAGTCGAACAGGAGGTTCCGGCGTGCTCGGCAGGTGCATCCGGTGTCTCTGGCACGTCATTCTGGCACGTTCGAGAGGTGGTTCCGGCATGCCTGTGACAGGTGATTCCGGAGTGTCCGACAAGGGGTTCTGGCACGTCTGAGAGGTGGTTCCGGCATACCCTGCAGGTGATTCTGGCTTGTCTGCCGAGTGGTGCTGGCGTAGCCATCAGGTGACTTTGGCGTGTCCAGCAGGTGGCTCCAGCGAGTAGAGCAGGTTGTTCCAGCGTACTCAGCAGGTGGTTCAGGCGGGTCTGGCAGGTGGTTCCGGTCTCTCTAGTAGGTGGTTCCGGCGTGTCCGGCACGTGCTTCTGGCACGTCTGAGAGCTGGTTCCGGCATGCCCGGCGGGTGATTCCATAGAGTCCGCCACGTGGTTCTGGCCTAGCTGACAGGTGATTTTGGCGTCCCCGGCAGGTGGTTACAGCGAGTTGAGCAGGAGGTTCCGGCATGCTCGGCAGTTGCATCCGGTGTCTCTGGCACGTGGTTCTGGCACGTCTGACATTTGGTTGCATCATGTCTGGCAGGTGATTCCGGAGTGTCCGGCAAGAGGTTCTGGTGTAGCCGGCAGGTGATTTTGGCATGTCCGGCAGGTGTTTCTGGCGAGCTGTTCAGGTGGTTCCGGTGTTCTTGGCAGGTGATTCTGGCGTGTCCGGCAGGTGGTTCCGGTCTGTCCGGTAATGGGTTCCGTCATGTGCCGCACGTGGTTCTGGCACGTCTGAGAGGTGGTTCCCGCATGCCCGGCAGGTGCTCCAGGAGAGTCCTACAAGTGGTTCTGGCCTAGCCCGCAGGTGATTTTGGCGTGTCCGGCAGGTGGTTCCGGCATGCTCGGCAGGTGGTTCAGGCATGTCTGGTAGGTGGTTCCGGTCTGTCCGCGAGGTGGTTCCGGCGTGTCAGGCACGTGGTTCCGGCATGTGTGACAGGTGGTTCTGGCATGTCCGGCAGGTGATTCTGGATTGTCCACCAAGTGGCTCTGGTGTAACCAGCAGGTGATTCCGGAGTGTACGGCAAGTGGTTCTGGCATAGCTGGCTGGTGATTTTGGGGTGTCCAGCAGGTGGCTCCAGCGAGTCGAGCAAGTTGTTCCGGTGTGCTCAGCAGGTGGTTCAGGCAGGTCCGGCAGGTGTTTCTGGTCTGTCCAGTACGTGGTGCCGGCATGTCCGGCACGTGCTTCCAGTATGTTTGAGAGGTGGTTCCTACCTTCCCGGCGGGAGATTCCGGAGCGTCCGCCATGTGATTCTGGCCTACCTGGCAGGGGATTTTGGCGTCTCTGGCTGGTGGTTCCGGCGAGTCGAACAGGAGGTTCCGGCGTGCTCGGCAGGTGCATCCGGTGTCTCTGGCACGTCATTCTGGCACGTTCGAGAGGTGGTTCCGGCATGCCTGTGACAGGTGATTCCGGAGTGTCCGACAAGGGGTTCTGGCACGTCTGAGAGGTGGTTCCGGCATACCCTGCAGGTGATTCTGGCTTGTCTGCCGAGTGGTGCTGGCGTAGCCATCAGGTGACTTTGGCGTGTCCAGCAGGTGGCTCCAGCGAGTAGAGCAGGTTGTTCCAGCGTACTCAGCAGGTGGTTCAGGCGGGTCTGGCAGGTGGTTCCGGTCTCTCTAGTAGGTGGTTCCGGCGTGTCCGGCACGTGCTTCTGGCACGTCTGAGAGCTGGTTCCGGCATGCCCGGCGGGTGATTCCATAGAGTCCGCCACGTGGTTCTGGCCTAGCTGACAGGTGATTTTGGCGTCCCCGGCAGGTGGTTACAGCGAGTTGAGCAGGAGGTTCCGGCATGCTCGGCAGTTGCATCCGGTGTCTCTGGCACGTGGTTCTGGCACGTCTGACATTTGGTTGCATCATGTCTGGCAGGTGATTCCGGAGTGTCCGGCAAGAGGTTCTGGTGTAGCCGGCAGGTGATTTTGGCATGTCCGGCAGGTGTTTCTGGCGAGCTGTTCAGGTGGTTCCGGTGTTCTTGGCAGGTGATTCTGGCGTGTCCGGCAGGTGGTTCCGGTCTGTCCGGTAATGGGTTCCGTCATGTGCCGCACGTGGTTCTGGCACGTCTGAGAGGTGGTTCCCGCATGCCCGGCAGGTGCTCCAGGAGAGTCCTACAAGTGGTTCTGGCCTAGCCCGCAGGTGATTTTGGCGTGTCCGGCAGGTGGTTCCGGCATGCTCGGCAGGTGGTTCAGGCATGTCTGGTAGGTGGTTCCGGTCTGTCCGCGAGGTGGTTCCGGCGTGTCAGGCACGTGGTTCCGGCATGTGTGACAGGTGGTTCTGGCATGTCCGGCAGGTGATTCTGGATTGTCCACCAAGTGGCTCTGGTGTAACCAGCAGGTGATTCCGGAGTGTACGGCAAGTGGTTCTGGCATAGCTGGCTGGTGATTTTGGGGTGTCCAGCAGGTGGCTCCAGCGAGTCGAGCAAGTTGTTCCGGTGTGCTCAGCAGGTGGTTCAGGCAGGTCCGGCAGGTGTTTCTGGTCTGTCCAGTACGTGGTGCCGGCATGTCCGGCACGTGCTTCCAGTATGTTTGAGAGGTGGTTCCTACCTTCCCGGCGGGAGATTCCGGAGCGTCCGCCATGTGATTCTGGCCTACCTGGCAGGGGATTTTGGCGTCTCTGGCTGGTGGTTCCGGCGAGTCGAACAGGAGGTTCCGGCGTGCTCGGCAGGTGCATCCGGTGTCTCTGGCACGTCATTCTGGCACGTTCGAGAGGTGGTTCCGGCATGCCTGTGACAGGTGATTCCGGAGTGTCCGACAAGGGGTTCTGGCACGTCTGAGAGGTGGTTCCGGCATACCCTGCAGGTGATTCTGGCTTGTCTGCCGAGTGGTGCTGGCGTAGCCATCAGGTGACTTTGGCGTGTCCAGCAGGTGGCTCCAGCGAGTAGAGCAGGTTGTTCCAGCGTACTCAGCAGGTGGTTCAGGCGGGTCTGGCAGGTGGTTCCGGTCTCTCTAGTAGGTGGTTCCGGCGTGTCCGGCACGTGCTTCTGGCACGTCTGAGAGCTGGTTCCGGCATGCCCGGCGGGTGATTCCATAGAGTCCGCCACGTGGTTCTGGCCTAGCTGACAGGTGATTTTGGCGTCCCCGGCAGGTGGTTACAGCGAGTTGAGCAGGAGGTTCCGGCATGCTCGGCAGTTGCATCCGGTGTCTCTGGCACGTGGTTCTGGCACGTCTGACATTTGGTTGCATCATGTCTGGCAGGTGATTCCGGAGTGTCCGGCAAGAGGTTCTGGTGTAGCCGGCAGGTGATTTTGGCATGTCCGGCAGGTGTTTCTGGCGAGCTGTTCAGGTGGTTCCGGTGTTCTTGGCAGGTGATTCTGGCGTGTCCGGC